>NC_059115.1:78469257-78781757 GCF_020740685.1 Jaculus jaculus
AAAAGAATGAAAGACATAGCTTGGAAACAGACTAAGATCGAAATGACAATGTTGAAACAAACAAACAAACAACAACAACAAAAAAAAAACAGAGGTTAATGAACACAATTTTTTGTCGTATTTCAGTTTTATGTTACGTTTCTCCAAATTTCAATCAATCTGGCTACCTACACTCATCAATACTCTGAGAGTTTTCTCTAAGACAATCAACAGAAATTGAAAATACTGTGTTATTTCTAGGCTAAAAACATGTAGAATCGTAATTATTATATTCAAAATAATACTTCTGCTACTGCAAGATCTTTGTCAATGATCAAACCTTAACCAGCAACACCAAACCTTTACATTAGACAAGTGTGGGCAATGCTCCATGGAACATGGATCTTGCTGGAAATCTTTTGAATGAATATCTACTGTGGGGGAAAGTTCCCATGAATTCAGTGGATCATAATGGGCTCAGATATAAAATAATCCAAGACACAATGCAGTGGAACAATATTTTCTAGACACTTTCCTAACTCTAATCAATTGGATATTTTTATAGTCATCTTTGTAAATGCATGTTTTATTTTTAGTTTCCAACTTATCCACATGTTGATACAGAATAGTAACCCTTCCCATTTCTGTATTTCTTTTGTATCTTAACAAAGAATCTGCATATATATTCTCAAGCTCTGTAGTTTTCCTCCTAATCAGGTTATTTAATTTGTTCTAGAGAAGTTTCCTCATTTTATATAATACCATTTGTTCTTTTGGGCTGTGCATGTGAGGTCATATCGAAAAGATTGTTGGCTACACCATTGTCTTGAAATGTTGCATAATGCAACTTAAGAGTTTCACAGCATCAGACTTGAGTGTGGGATGTGTGGAATACTCTTCATTCTCTGCCGTCCGGTTTGGCCAAACTCTCTGCTTTCTCACTATGTTCTTATTGCCTTTGTCAAAAAATCAGGTAGTAATGAAAACATGGACTTATTTCTGGATTGTGCATTCTATTCCAGTAATCTGTGTGCTGAGTATCTATAGCCCTATAGTATATTTTTAAGTTGAATTTAGTGATGATATCCAACAGGTTTTATTTCTTCTACTTTACCATTTTTTTTTTATTTTTCATCACCACTTTCACTGTTTTGTGTCTCTTATTGCTCCATATGAATTTTATGATTTTTAATTTTTTTTTGTTTTGTTATGTATTTATTTGAGAATGACAGAGGCAGAGAGAGAAAGAGAGAGGGGAGTGCGCCAGGGCCTCCAGCCACTGCAAATGAACTCCAGACACGTGCGCCCCCTTGTGCATCTGGCTAACGTGGGACCTGGGAAACCGAGCCTTGAACCAGGGTCCTTAGGCTTCACAGGCAAGCGCTTAACCACTAAGCAATCTCTCCAACCCATGAATGCATATATTATAAAACAAAGTAATACCTGGCAGTGGCTGGAGGCCCTGGCGCACCCCCCTCTCTCTTTCTCTCTCTATCTGTCTTTCTCTCTATGTCTGTCGCTCTCAAATAAATAAATAAAAATTTAAAATGCATATATATATATATATATATACGTATATATATATATATATATAGGCATTCATATCCCAAAATTTTGTCCTTCAGTATATGTACAATTTGAAACACCGGAAAATTTCTATGATTTCCATTTTGCTGCTTTGGCTTCAGTTTGTTTGTTTTTGTCCTTTTCACCCTTAAGGGACATGTCAACTGCTTCTCCCAATTCCTCGACAACAGACACTTCTCAGCCCTTGCTGACATGCCCTCCACTGCTGCCGCCTACTTCATCACACATGCCAGCAAATCTTTCTCATCATCCTGTCTTGCTGAGTGAATGATTTTTCTGACTTCTCAATTGATCCCTTAGAAAGCCGTTCAAAGGAACCAAAACTTTTGAAGACATCCTGGGGGCATTGTAGATTCTAATTTTAGTTCATCCATTGCATCTTTAGTGAATGGTGTAGCATCTACAACAGTGAATGGTTCCTGCCACTGTATTTTATTCAGATTGGTGTAGGCATCACTTGGTGATTAATTGTGATTAATTACCAGTGAAGTAGATGAACTTGACAAACTGAAGGATTCTCAGATGACAGAAATCTCACTAAGTTATGTTTCAGGATACAGATCAGTGGTAAAGTGCTTGCCTAGCTCTGGTTTCAACCCCAAATGCCAACAAAAATGCAAGTTTCATTCCCATAACAATTTCAGAATGGCCAGGTACACTAGCTAGTAGTACCACTTTAACTTCTAACTCTAATCCTTCATTCTCTAAGTATTAGATGTAATTTTGCTCTGTTTTCACCTCTGAGATGAAACTACCTGGTAGTGTTAGCTGTAATTTTGCTGTTTTCACCTCTGAGATGAAATGACCTGGTAGAAATGCAAACTAAACAAGGCAGCTGCCCCCAGTGCTCTGTTCTTACGCTGTGAAATCATGGCCAGATGACTTTGCTTTTGTATTTGAGAGTTTTTGGAAATTTTGCTTATGACAAAATATCTGGTTTATCTTCTGCCTTCCAGCCTTTCCATACAGTACTAGAGTTCATCTGTTCTTCTGTAACATGCATTTTCTTTTTAACCAATGAAGACTCTATTGAGCATCTCAACTGGTTAAGATCTTCCATGACCAACTTCTTACACTCTGCCAATATAAATCAACAACATATTAACTCATAAGAGAAGCCTCTCCAATTAGTGTCATATTTGAGTTGAAACTTATTCAAAAATCTATATAATAATACTCTGATTTAGCCATTGACTTTGCAAATCTCATTCATGGGTTTCTTGCTGAAGCCTCAAAAAAAGGTTAACGTCTTATAGGACAAGAGCTTACCACTGTTTGAAACCTGTCTTCTGTTCCTGTCTTACACTCACAAATTTAATAAATTTTCCAACTCAGCAAAGCATTTAGAATATAATAATGTATTATGTTTGCAGCTTTCTGCTCAATTACAAGAAAAAATGGATGGTTTGATTTTCTTTTATAATTTTGTGGAAAACAGAAGCCTTATAGTATAGTTAAACACCCTTAACATACAAATTTTCCATTCCTTGTCAAATCCAGAAATTTCATATTTTCAATGAATGGGAACACATGACTTCTCTCCATCGATTCACATTGTCTGTATCAACATGGTTGTGTTTTAGGCCCATTATGAATTTAAGTTATATTCTGAGCAGAAACACAAATAACATGCAAATTGCTCTAATAACCAAGAAAGCCACTTTGACCTTATGGAATCATATTTATCAGGGGAGGAGTGGACAACACAAGTCACATTCCTAGCTTCCCTAAGTGAAAGGCACAGCCTTGCCTCGTGACAGTCAGAAGGGTACACGACTTAAAACTTGAGGAGTGCATTTGTAGGGTGTTCCACTAATATATTTTCAGACTATAGTTGACTGGATGACAGAAAAGTGGGCCTTACAATAACACTACTGAGCATAGTCCATAGATATATTTTTCCTCAGATTTTAACATGCCTGAGTCTGGACAACATATGTTTGTCATCCAAAAGCAATTGTAGTATCATTGTCACTGCCTGCTTCTGTGTGTCAAAATTTATATACTAGATGACAGATATTTGCACTAAATTCCTGGGAAAAATAATACAGCATGTTTTAAAGAAATGGTGAAATACCAATGATCATGTCACCAGATAGGGTGATTATGAATAGAAAAACAAAAGATAAATGATTCCTAGGCAAATGGATACCATAAGCTCTTACTTAAACTTTTTGCTTTTGCCTTTGCACAGAGGCAATTTCTAAGCAAAAATTATTTTGACAAGAATAAAATAAAGCTTGTAAGCATTACAAAACAAAGCAGCTTGTCAAAATAGCAGATTTTTTCCTCTTACTGGAACATTCGGTGACATATATATAATGGAATGTAATATTAGAATTGCTATGATTCAAAAAATTAAAACTTATTATAGGCAATGAACAACAGGATAAACAATAGAATAAAACATCTTCTCCAAAGAAAAGCAGAAGCCTTCGCCTGAAAGTCTTAAAAAACTCAAGATAATAATCAATTCCTTAATACTTATTTGTGGAACCAGGCCTACATAAAAACCCTAAGGGTTCAAGCTAATTTATCTTATTCCCTAAAGATAGTGTGACAATAATTGCTATTTATCAACCAATTATCTCAATTCCTTTCTGTGACTCTCATTCATAGGACATTTTTTTTTTTTCTTTTAGCACAGTGAATAGAGCCCAAGAGTAAAATTTACTGAGATTTATTATAAGGAGATGAGGCACTCTGGATGAATCTAGGTAACATTCTGTGTATCTATGTAGAGGAATGAAATTCACCACCCACGGGAAGACAGCAGACATGTAAGACTATGGTTGGTAAAGAAACACCACCTAGCAATGTTGGTGCAAGGCTTAATTTCAGTTGTAAGAAGGCAGAGTCAGGAAGACTGGAATGTTTTATATAGTGAGTCCCAGGCTATCTTGGGGTAAGTAAGATCCTGTCTCAAAAACCAAACAATTCAAAAGAGATGAGGATGCAGAAATGGTCATGCTCAGAAGGGCAAGTTAGTCAGCTAAGCTACCTTCTACTTTACAATTTAGGGCAAATTCGGAAGACCTAACATTAGGTAGTCTACTTGGAGAGAATTCTGTGGAATTAGAAAGTGAACTCTAAGAAAACGATAATAGAATTTTAAAGAGAGCATAAGCTAACAGAAAATAATGGGTATACAATCTGTGGTGTAAAATACGAATTCTTACTTGCTACCATTGCCTCTGGGATATAAGGAAAGACTCTACACTGTTCACAACAATGTCACATATAGAATTAACCAACCCTAGAAAACTAGTTAAGGAGGATCTCTGGAGCTGCCACTACACAAGGGCCGTATCTTACCACCACCACACGAGATTTAGAAAGCCCGTGGGGCCCCCCTCCGGGGAACTGCTGCACGCACCTGCACTTCTCTGCCCCGCTGCGCTCCACTGTCTGCAGCAGCCTCCACCACCGGGTCGTGGCCTGGCCATACGCCCCAGTGTACCACAGCACTCCTGCAGCCTCTTCTGGGTGACTGAGCCCATGGTCCAGCCGTGCTCCCCTGTCTGCAAGGATACTGCAGGTGCCCTTGATCCCTGTCTCAAGCCCCACTCCCACACCCCCCACCCCCCAACAGAGCCCCGGGCCCACTCTGCCCTCTCCTGCACTGGAGAAGGCCCTCCACCGCTTGCCCGGCTTCCTTGTCTCGCCTCATTGGTGGATTGTCTCACAGGCTGCCTTCCTCCGCGACCACAGACCCTCCATACCCTGTGCCCTTGTGTGCGCTTCTTGGCCAACTCCCTGAGCTACCCTGGGCTTGAAACCAACTGACCCCTACCATCTGAAATGCTCTGCCACATTCCCACTGACTACCTGGGACATACCATTGGCCCCAGAAGAGGACACAGGAATATCAGGCAATCACCTGCCAGGGGGGCACCAGGGAGTAGTTCATAAATGTCCCATTTGGGTACAGTAGAACAAGGCAAATTACTGTGGACCCTGAGCCACAGGCAAGACACAGTTGAGACCAAGTCAAAGTGATCAGAGACCGCCAATCCCACCATTAGTAGTAAGCACCAGCTCAGAACTTCTGGTGCTCTTATGGCCTCTACAACCAGCACATCCCCGAATACAAAGCCATCATAAGCCCATTCTATTCAGACTTAAAAGGGAACACTCACTGAAGACACTATAAGGGAAAACTGCTCTTGCTTCCTCCTTAATTAGATAAGACTCCCACACTGAGATGGTAAATAGCAATGAAAGATGCAATGATGAAAAAAATAAAAGGAACCATGAAACAACAAACTAAAAGATCTACAACAAGGTTGCCTAGTCCCACAATGGAAGTCTCTAATGGAAACATAGAGGAGGCAACCAGAATAAAATCCCAAAATGAAAACACAAGATACATGATCCTGTACAAGCCAGTGGCAGTACTAGTAGTAAATCAGAAAAAAAGTCAACAATTGCATAAATGAAATCCACACTACTGTTTTTAACTAGGCTTAACCTAATAGAAGATAACCAGAGAGACCAAAATGGAGAGATAAATGAAGATGAGCCAAAAACTAGAGGACACCAATAAGCAGTGGGTAAATTTTAGTGAAGATATAAGTACATGCAAGAATGAATTCCAAAAAGCATTTAAAAAAATCAAAACATGACCTGAAATTAGAAATTGAAAATGGGTTGAATACTACAAAGAAAAAGGCAACAGAAGATACAAGCAAACCAAACTGAACCTTTAAAACCTCCCTAGTAACCCTCAAGAACAGAGTTAATCATGTGGAGGACAGAACCTCAGATTACAAAGACAAGATAGAAGAAACAACTAGGAAATCCAAAATTTTGAAGAAATTTAAAACAAAGTCTTATGAACAAAACATGAGGGAAGTGTGTGGGTACCCTAAAACGGCCTAACATTGGTAGACACGGTAGACATGGTGGACATGGTGGACATGTGTACACAAGAAGGGGAAGAAATTCAAACCAAAGGCAAAGGAATATCTTCAACAAAATTATTGAAGACAACTTTCTTACCCATGCAAAAGGAAGTCCCATCCAGATATTGGAGCCTACATGAACAAGATCAAAATAATAAAAACTAGAGCAGACGCAAAAAAGTACAAAGTCCAAGAATGCACCAAACCCCATAAAACAACCTGACATGGCAGGGATTAAATGAACCACACAGTTATAACCTAACTGTCCGCCTAAAGGAAAAACAAAAATTCAACCCTAAGAAGTCTAGATGGACATAAATAAGATCAGAGTGGAAATTAGTGAGTAAAAAAAAAACTAAGAAAACAATTAGGAAAATTGATAAAATGAAGAGCTGGTACTTTGAAAATATAAACAATATTGAAAACTTCTGGCCAATTTGATCAAATGAAAAAAGGAGAAGTATCAAATTAACATAATCAGAAATGAAAAAGAAAGGACACAAAAGACATCAGAGAAATTGGAAAAATCATCAGGAGATACTTCCAAAACCTCTACTCCACAAAATTGGATAATCTAGAAAAAAAAAAAAAAATGAATGAATTCCTAGCCACATACCACCTATCAAACTAAATTCAGAGTAGATTAATCTCAAAAACAAACCTGTCACATCCATGAGACTGACAAGCTAATCAACACACCTCCCCACCCCCTAAAAAAAAGTACAGGATCAGATGGCTTTTCAGCCAAATTCAATCAAACCTTTACTGAAGAACTGAAAACAATTTTTCTCAAGCTGTTTTGCATAATTGGAGAACAGGGAAAGCTCCCCAACTCCTTTTAGGAAGCTAGTATCAGGTTAATTCCAAAACCAGAGATCCAAGATGAACTTAGATGCAAAGACCCTGAACAAAATTATTATTATTATTATTATTATTATTATTATTATTATTATTATTTGGTTTTTGAAGGTAGGGTCTCACTCTAGCCCAGGCTGACTTGGAATTCCCTCTGTAGTCTCAGGGTGGCTTTGAACTCACAGTGATCCTCCTACCTTTGCCTCCCAAGTGCTGAGACTCTGAACAAAATTCGTATAAGCTGAATTCAACAACATATCAAAAACATTATTTACCATTATCAAGTAGGCTTCATTCCACGGATAGAGGGATGGTTCAACATATGGAAATCAGGCAACATAATATACCACACATATAATGATAGATGAATGCAGAGAAGTCCTTTGAAATCTGCAGGAAAATGGGTGGACTTGGAACAGATCATACTCAATGAACACACAATCACAGGAAGACAACTACTGCATGCGTTGGCATGTTCTCACTGGATCAGGTAGAGTTGCTGGCATAACCGACAGGCACCCTAGTGCCCAGACACGTGGGTAAAGGGGTTAGGGGGAGGGGAATGGGAGGTTGGGGGGAAACAAACAATGCTAAACCCAAAATCAACTAGTACTATATTTCACACAACCTTATCATTATTTATCTCTAATGATGAGTAGACAAATAAAAGGAAAATAAAAATTTAGGTAATTATCCTAACATCATGTCTAAACAAAGATGACATTCATTTAGAGATAATTCTCTTACACATACTCTTTTTAAAGAAGGGGTTTCTTCAGTGTTGAACAGGAAAGAAAGCTTAAATTATTTGAACAATTCTTCTTTCGAGCTACATATGCACATCTGGATCTCTCTCTTTGTTATGTGGGTAGATTGCATCTTTCCATTCTCTCCCTTGGGCAGTTTAAAGCTTCTAATCTACTGCTAGTGGGATAGAGATATCAGAACTGACAGCTCATTCATTTCAGACCAGTTCATCACAGGATTCTAAAATATATCAGTTTGAAAGATATCCCTTTCAGACTGAGGTTTAGGATCAGTTTATGAACACAGGGGAAGGTGGCAAACTACAACTCCCTTATCAATTTCTAGAAACCAAACTTTCTGCAATATTCTTAGAATTGAGAACAGAGTGGCTGTTGTTATTGTAGCCAATTTGTGTGTGTGTGTGTGTGTGTGTATAATTTATTTATTTATTTTCAAGGTAGACACATGCTTTATCCCAGGTTGACCTGGAGTTTACTATATATTGTTAGTGTGGCCATAAACTCATTGCCATCCTCCTACCCTTGCCTCTCAAGTGCTGAGATTAAAGACAGGTGCAACCAAACCCAGCTTGTTTCTTGTTTTTAACTTATCTACCAAGAAAAGTCAAACAAACAAACAAAAAAAAAATCATGCCTAAGATACTGGATTCAAACAAGTAGAAACCTACCAATCTTGGAGTTTTTGTAAGGACTATTATTTTGAGTTAATAGAAGAGCATTGTCACCAAAACATAACTTTTCAAATATCTATAAATTATAGAAAGTGTTAAATCATTGTCATTAAAGACTAGCCTTTCTGTACTATTTAACAATGTGTACAGTATCTCACATTGGGATGGCCCAGGAAAGCAATCTATTCTCATCACGGTTTTATAAAGTTTTCCCAAATATGGGAGAGAGAGGAAGAGAGATGACCCAAGACACTCAGAGGGATGCAGATTTGGTCTCATGTGCTGGATCATACTGTGCTGAGAAAGAAAGGGCAAAGACAGCTTCTTGGCCTGAGCAGCCAAGAAACCTGCTATTCTTACAAGAAAAACAAACATTCTAGTACTTTTGAGGTGCCAAGCCTCATGAATGAGCTCACAGTCGCCCATAGTTTCCCCATCAGTATCTGAGCTGCCCACGAAACTGACTGTAGCAGAAACTCCTTTGCATTTGCTGCTGTTTTTCCTGATCATCATGTTCAAAACAGCTGTTGCCTGTGCTGGAGGCACTGACCATCATATGTTTTTGTCCTGTGCTATCCAAAGCTTAGCTGACTGATATGAAATAATATGACACATTTTCTTTTCCTATTGTGTTTCATTTGCCTAGAGAAAAATCCACTGCTGTTTCATTCATCCAAGAATAAACAGTACAGAATGAAAAGTGATTTTCCAAACACACCTACTCAGATTTGGACTGCTGGCACTGAAGGAGGATGGGAGAAAGCTAGCTTCTTTTAGGTGGTTTCAGTGAGAAATTGAGGCCCAGAGAGAACAAAGGAGATGCCATCCCACATGCCACCTTGCCCTGGAACAAGAACAAAACTCTTGGCAGAAATGGAGCTCATGTCGGCACAAGGTTGGTCTACAATGTCCCCTAATACCCACCGTCTAGCACACTACCTACATAACCAGCCCAGCTGGGCTGGCCCAGCCCTCCAAATCTAATCTACAAACCAACATACTCTTCCCTTGCATATGTGGATCTGACACTGGGAAGGATGTGGACTTCCTATAGCTCTCTGTCTTGCTGCATTCCTTGTTTATATGCACTTCCTAGGCATTTCTCCAGGGCTGCTTGGACACAAATGAGTCTGGCCTCAACCCTGGGTAGGGTTGAGAGAGCAGAGTACTGCTTCTTGATTTAAAATTTTCTGCTTGCCTCTGTTTTATGGTTTAAAATAAGTTCTCACATTGATTACTTGCAGAAATGTCCTCTGTTCTCTCAATCTACGCTGTGTGTACTTCCTTTACACCCCATATCTACCACACAGGTGCTCTCACCAAATGTAGGTTTACTACCTGTGCAATTTCTTTGAACTCAGGGCAACCATGAGTGTGACTGTCTTCACGTCTCATTTCTCCTCTGGTTCTCTTGGTCTCTGCCCTGTCATTTTGTCCTTGAGCCAGGCCATTGGCCCTTTTAATTTCCCTGCATGGGGAAATCACATGGCAGATACCATGCAGGTTCCTCCTAAATCTCCCTACGCAAGCTCCTAGATTCTATTTTTCACACATTAGTGACTCTAATCCCTCTTTAAAAAGCCTCAGTTTCTCATAACTGAGCTTCAGCCACCTTCCACATGTTTGCAACTTTAACCTCTCTTTAAAAGGCTCAATTTCTCTTAAGTGAGCTTTATTAGCTGCCGTCTGCATATGCAGCTCTGCTCCTGTCTTTGCCTTTTTCTTCAGAGGAGACTTATAGACTACGCAGTCTCCACATGAGCACATGCGCCAAAATCGGATAACTCAGAAAAATAATGGATGGCTTCCTAGACACATACCACCTACCAAAACTAAATTCAGAGCAGATATAGCGCCTAAATAAACCTATTATATCTATCAAGATTGAAAATGTAATAAAAATCTCTTCAGATGGAAAAGTCTAGGACCTGATGGATTCTCAGCTGAATTCTTCCAAACCTTTATCAAAGAACTGAAACCACTTTTTCTGAAACTTTTTCACATAATCGGAGAGCAGGGAATCTTCCCCAACACCTGCTTTTACCCTAATACCAAATCCAGACAGAGATACTGTAAGAAAAGAAAACTATAGACCTATACACCTTATGAAATTAGATGTAAAAACCCTGCAGAAAATCCTCACAAGCTGCATTCACCAACACATGAAAAGCGTTATCCACCTCCATGAAGTAGGCTTCATTCCAGAGTCTTAGGAGTGGCTCAACATACAGAAATCAGTTGATAAAATGTACCACCTAAATAAACAAATACAGTAACCAGCAAACATAATGATTTCAATCAATGAAGAGGCCTTCAACAAAATACAATACCGCTTCATGATTAAAACACTGGGGAGATGAGACATGGAAGGCTTGTATCTCTACATAATAAAGGCTATAAAGAAAGCACCAAAAGCCAAAACATTCTTAATGGGGAAAGACTCAATGAGTTCCCATTAGGATGGGGAACAAAACAAAGATCTCCACTCTCACCACTGCTCTTCAACACAGTATTACAGGTTCCAGCTCACACAGTAAGACAGGAGAACAATGTAAAAAGGATGCATATTGGAAAGGAAGAAGTCAAATCAGACCTATTTGCAGAAGCCATGATTCTACACATAAGTGTCTTGAAAACTCTACCATAAAACTTGTCAAGATGATAAATTCCTTTATCAACATGGCAGGATACAAATCAGCACATAAAAATCAAAAAGACAAATATACAGAGAAAAAAATCATGAGGCTGTCTCATTTTCAATAGCCACAAAAACTCAAATATCTTTGAATGGCACTAACCAAGGAAATGAAAAAGCTATATAATAAAAACATCAGACACTCAAGAAAGAAATTGATGAATACTTGAGAAGAGAGAAAAACCTTCCATGCCCTGGATAAATAGAATATTGTGAAAATGGCAATTCTACCAAAAAGCAATATACAGATTCAATACAATACTAATAAAAATCCCAACAGTAATTCTTCACAGAGATAGAAAAAGTAATCTCAAAATTTATATGGAATAGCAGGTCTTGGATATCTAAAAATATCCTCAGCAAAAGAAACACCTCTCAAGGAATTACCCCATTCTAAAGCTATATTACAAAGCCATAGTAACAAAAACATCATGAAACTGGCATAAAAACAGGCAAATAGACCAATGGGACAGAATTGAAGACCCATACCTTAGTTCAAGCAACTATAGCTCCTTGATCTTTGACAAAGGAACCAACACTGTACACTAGAAAAAAGACAGTATTTTCAACAAATGGTGCTGAGCAAACTTAATAGCTACATTCAGGAAAATAAAACTAGACCCACTCCTCTCAGATGCACAAAAATAATCTACAAAAATCAACTCCAAATGGACTAAATACTTCAATATAAGGCCCGATATTCTCAAACAACTGGAAGAAAAATAGAGGAACTCTCCATGATATAGGAGTAGGGAAAGACAATGTCCCAGTAGCCCAGAAAACTAAACAATCATTCAACCAGTGGGCTCTCATGAGGATTAAAAGCTTAGGTACAGACAAATGTATGATAAACAGAGCCAAGAAATTACCCACAAAATGAGGTGTGACACATAGACGCAAGGGGATTCTACTCAGCAGTAAAGACAAATTAAATTTGTAGGAAAATGTTCAGACTTAGCAAAGATCATGCTAAGCAAACTCACACAAGCACAGAAATACAAGCACCATGTGTTCTCCCTCATCTGTGGTTCTTAACCTGGGTTGGAGGCACACCTCACAAGCAACTTGAAGGACAGGTGAGAGGGATGGAAAGGTTTGAATGAGGGGAAATATACACAAAACCAACTCCAAAATGAAGTGGTACTATAGAAACCATCCTTCTGGACAGGAGACTAAATACATACCTAATCCCATTAAACGAATGGGGCAATTGTCTGATAAAATGGTCCCTGGAGGTGGTGGGATAAACCTCCTTGTAAAACTATTGGATCTGGCTAGTAATTCCCAGTACCAGAAACTGGTTACAACACACACTGGGCTATTGATTGTAGAGAGTTATGAGTTTACCGAAACAAGTCAGGCCTACCAAATCGCTTGATTACCCACCTGAGGCAAAAGGCAGGCGCCTATAGCTGAAGACACCACATGTTGCTAACACGGAACCCTGAGAGATCTGGGTGAATCTGGATGGAAGCCAGTTCCCAGATGGTTAGCCCTATGGTTCTGAAAGGTGCTTCCAAAGGGACTGGCGAAAAATGGCCAACAAAATTGTGAGCTAGCAGGGTACGCTGTCTTATAAGAGCAACTGATTTGCTGCACACCTGTGCAGTAATGCACCCAGCCTAAGTGGGTGATCAGAAGCCCTCTAACTGGCTATGAGTTCTATTCAGAGGAAAGTATCCCATAAGTGGAACTGGGAACCAAGTCACAGTCCTACGGAGACTAAAATTATGAATACGAGGAGAAGCTACCACTTGTCTTTGGCTAAAAGTGAGGCCACACCCACTAAAATCGCTACAAATTAATAATTTCTATCCCATTTACACTATCCTGATCTCACTTTCTGTTGGAAAATACTTTTTTTTTTTTCTTTTTCAGAAATCAGCAAGAACCAAGGACAACCAAAATTCATCAACAAGACAAGAATAGATAGCTGACTCTATTACAGGCGATAAACCACCTCAACACAGTGGCTAGAGCCCAGGTGAAACCACAGAGAAACTGGCTTAAGAGAATAAGAGTGCTGTTTCCACGGCAAGCCTAACAACCTGGCCAAGCATGATGGAAACAGACCCTGAGGACACTAAATACGTTCCAAAGCAGAAATTCAGATGCTAAAGAGAGCTCAACACTAAGGTTGACTTAAAGCACACCCACCAAGGCCAAGGAAATTTACAAAAGTGGGCATGGAAAATGTGTAAGCGCCTCAGGGTGGGGAGGGAATATCCAGAGACAGCCCCCCATCCCCCTCACAATCATTTCCTACCACCCTCACATCTCATAACCCGTGACTCCATGATGAACACCAGCAATCTCACTGAGGAGGGCCCTCAGTGGAGTCAGGTCAGGGAGGAAGGAAATCATGGCACCAACACATGATTTATTCATACAAAGTTTCTACTTAATAAAATAAAATAAAAGTGAAGAATACAATTTCAAGCTTGAAATTGTCTAAATTCAATCATAGTCCTCACAGACTACATTATCATAGTTATAGGCAAATAGGTAGGACCCAGAAAACCTTTACACACCTGAGCAGTGTCAAAGTGGAGGAAATGCAAGCAGAAATGTAGAAATCAGTGTGTGTAAGGAGACTCATTCTTAATCGTTCCCATCCAATTCTCACAACTAAGCTCTAATGAGGAAACGGTGGCCTCACAGAATTCAAGCTTGGACTTATTTTGATAGGAAATGATTTACTCGTTTTGTGTTAAAACATTGTTTTGCTTAAATATTCATATTATTCTCATGCTTTTAAAGGAATAACATCTCTATGTATAAAGTGTTTCCCCAGGACTTGCTGGTGTTTTGTATAAATATGGTGACCATTCATCATCATGGTGGAATTTTACACCCAATTAGTCAACTGGCAATCCTTTACTTTGACTAGCAATATAGAATAGAAAAAAAAAAATGAAAGCAGTGATGAATTGTCTGCACTATACCACAACTAAGATAGTTTTCATTAAAAGGAATAGTATCATGTCTTAAACTATCTAAACATATAATTGTAAACAGTTCAAGTTAGAGACCCTCTATTTAGAAAGACTGTCATTGCTTTCAAGGCATGCCTGACTTGATTGATTATATGACCTTGGATAGTGAGAAAATAATCTTTTGCCTTGTTTCCTGATTTTTATGTTTGATTAATCAAAGACGGCACAAAATGTAGGCTATCACATTTGTTTCAGATTGGTGGCTAAGGCCCATATTTTTTATTTGTAAATTTAAATTCAATGGCACAATTACAGAGAACACAATTAAGACAGACAGAAAAGAAGCATTGACTTGATTTTCTCACAAATTCGAGGTCAGAGGGAGTGACACAGATGTAGCCGTGTGGGTGCATATCTTTGTGCTCTCTTTAATGTCTCCTGTTTAGTGAAACATCTGCCTCATTTCACAAACTACTGACATGGCTTCCAGCCTAATAGACTCCACACTGAGTTTTATGGGTTGCATTAGTTGAGTTTTGCTCTTCCTTTGATTCATCACAGGAGCATCTGTCTCACAAATCAGTGGCTAACTAGACAAATCAATAGGGTGGTGGCTGAAACTCTCATTTAGAAATCTCTCATATTTGTTTAATTGAGGTGATTCTTTCCTTTTTAAAATTAATACTTCTTTTTTTCTTACAAGAAATCATGTAATTATTAGGTTCATTCAAAAAGTCAAGCTTTTAAATAGTTTATATGAATATCCAATTCCTATGTATTTGTTTCTTATCTAAGTGAATGGGAAAATATAGAAATCTACAGTATACCACAGGTAACAAAAATGAATACATATACATTCTTAAAAATTCTTAAAATATCTTTACAATAGTGATAATTGTGTCCTTGTGACATGTGGAGGTTTTGCTTTTGCAGTATTATAAAAGACCATAATAAATTTAGGAACAACTAAATATTCACAGTTTAGGAAGCATGCAAGTATGAACAATTTGAAAAAGGTTATAACAATGAAATATAAACTGATGAAGTAAAGGTTTTATATATGAACAGTGTATTCTGTTACAAAAGATGATACCTGTTATAGTGAAATTCATTTTGCAATAAAACTTTCCAGAATTATACAAAATATCATATTATCATTATAGGGTCACATACCTGATCTTCAATTACTTTTCAAACTGGAGACTTAGACATAAAAATGAGAAGACAAAATGTGGATGAACAAAATAATTTACAGATGCATGCATTGGTCTGTTAATGAAGGAATATGAAATATGGGTTTGTTTCATCACCCATCTCTGTATGAGAAAGAAGTTTATTTGCCTAAGGAGTAGTAAAAACATTATTTCACATGAAATGCTCACTGTCTTAAAAAAGAAGACTATTTGGATGGGATTGAAATGTTCCTCAGTTCAGGTTAGCCAGCCCTGTTCCCATGCCCTGACCCTGACTCAGCAGCTAAAGCAGAACCGGGTTCCCTCTTGTTACAGGGGTAGGCCCCAGAAGGCAGCAGCACAGGGGAATGTAAGTGCAAGGCATCATCCACTGACTAGATAACGTATTTCACACCTCATATTTTAGTAAGGAGTAATGACTTTAAAGGAATCTCTTTTTTTTTTTTTTCTTTTTGTCTAAATATTACTACATTTGTTATCCCACTCCCTGAGTTGCTTTGAAAATAGAACTCTTTCAGTCTGGATATCAAAGAACTGTAAGACATTCTGTGTGAGGCTGGCTCCCTGAGCTTGAAGTGTCGCAGCTGTGAAGATACTGAGAATCACAGCTGAAAAGTGTTTCAGAGTGAATTTAGGTGCTAAGTACACCTTATTTTTAACAGAGCTTATGTTTGCATACTAAGCATATTTTCAGGGTTAGCTTTTATTGAAATTAACATATTTCTAGGCATTATCTACATATGTGCTATGTAGCATATATTGGTATTTGAATATACATCAAATATATATGTGTGTGTGTGTGTGTGTGTGTGTGTGTGTGTGTGTGTGTGTGTGTGTGTGTATCCTTTCTAAGAAGAAGTTAGAGAAAAGATCATAAGCGTAAAAGAAAAATAGATAAATTTTGAACAAATCAAGTCATATTATTGAAGTTACAGTTCATGCTAAGTAAAGTTTTAATAACTGGACAATAATGTAAAGCTAATTTATTATATTTAAAGCATAAGTTTCTTTTTCTGACATTTTTATTTATTATTAACAACTTCCATAATTGCAAACAATACCCCATGGTTATTCCCTCTCTCCCCTCACTTTCCCCTTTGAAATTCCACTCTCCATCATATCCTCTTCCCCTCTCAATCAGTCTCTTTTTTATTTTGATGTTATGATCTTTTCCTTCTATTATGATGGTCTTTTGTAGGTAGTATCAGGCACTGTGAGGTCATGGGAGAGACAGAAATCATCAGTGAAGATATTCAACAGTGGATACTGCAAGCCTTATATTTGGTCAGCCAGGCCAAATGAGCTAACAGGTACAATAGTGGCATGTCTGTTATGGGGAAAGCCAATCACAGTGCTATTTGACTGGGGGACTGCTCCATGGGAGGGAATACATCCCTGATACTGAAAACCTACAACAGAGGTAGTCATAAGTCCTAGGGGTGTAACGTCCGCTGCTTTCTGGCTAAAAGTATATACTATGCTCATCAAACCACCAGGTAAGCACTTATCTTAATGTTCATACCCATGTTGTAATGTTTCTCTCCTTTTTGGTTGAAGAACCTTCTCTTTACAGATGGTGGTGACCTTGGGATGACTCAGAAGGCACCATAGTGCTGAGAAGAAGTGAGAGAGGAGTGCTTAGAACTGAAATATCTCTATCAAACCTTCCAAGGCTCAGGGTCCATTGCTGAAGAGGTGGCAGAAAGAATGTAAGAGTCAAAGGAAAGGTAGAACCCCTTACAACATGCTCCTCCAGACACAAACTGGCCTAGATAAAGTGTGATTTGCATAAAAATAATAGAGTTGATTTCCATAAATCTATTTCTGTAAAGTTTGTGGACATGGAAAATAAATTACCAATGTCATAACATTTTCCTTATGTCATCTAAGTTTAATATCTATAAAATACAATTATACAAGCAGACCTCAAAAATAGTGAGCTGCTGAAATTAAGTGATCAATATCTTGATCTAACTCACACTTAGATCACATTTTATCTGTTTCAGTTTATTCATGATACCAGGCCTCTATAGTCTTTTTATTTTAAATTCTAAGATAGGATTCATTGTTACATTTTTGGTTAGTAAAAATTAATTTAGTAGTGTAAGCAAATTACTAAAGAATTCCTTACTAGGGGTAGATAGATTGCTTAGCACTCAAGGTACTTGCTTACAGAGCTTAATGGCTTGAATTTGATATTCCAATACCCACATAAAACCAAATACTCAAAGTGACATATGCATATGGAGATTGTGTGCAGTTGCTAGAGACCCTGGTGTGCCCACCATTCTCTCTCTCTCCTTACAAATAAACAAATGAAATTCCTTCTTGTAATGATAATTCAACAATGCAACAATGATTTTATTATTACTGATAGCTGAACTACATGATTTTACATGAAGAAAAGAGAACTCTAAAAGTTTTACTCTTGTTTTAAATGTGATTGTTTAAGATCTATAATTTATAAAGTATTTAGCATGTTAGATAGATAGGTGCTGAATAAGGGGTGGAACCAAAACAATACAAGTAGCCAAAGGAAAAGAAGAAATAGAATGATATAATATACTGCCCATCTAGGTTACACAGTAGTTATACAAGACCAATCTAAATTAAATTTCAAAGAAACAAGAAATAAGTTTTCAACATAAAGGTACTGCATGCAATATTTAAATCTTATAAATATTGAATATGTTTTTAATGTTTATAAAATGTATATTTAACTGAGCCTGTTGACTTTTTAAAGTTGGATTTGGTAAATCTGATAAGCATATTCTAACAAAAAGGAAAAATCATATAGCTCATGTGAAAGAATCCATCTTACAGAAACTAGTTATTCTGCATGTGTTAATTTTACACATGAATTTGTTTCTTAAAAAAGTTTTAGGGCTGAAGAGATTGCTTAGTGGTTAAGGCACTTGCCTGTGAAGCCTTAGGGTCCATGTTCTCTTCTCCAGATCCCAGGTTACCAAAAGCACAAAGGTGAGGCAAGCACAAGGTCGCAGAAGCCCATTAGGTGGCAACTCATTATAACTTCTATTCTCTGCTGGTACTTTTCTCTGCCTTAATATGTACATTTAACTCAAATTAAATCACTGCAGCTAAACATCTAATTTAACTTTTATAATATTTGATTGTTGTTATTAATAATTTTCATTAGTTCTGCTACAAGTTTATCACATTAAGATGATTATTCTAATTGTGTGAGCAACTTTGGTGCGATTATAAAGGAATCTGATATCAGATAATCAAAACAATTAAATGCTTGATATAATTGATGAAAGATGAAAATTACTCTTCATAATTTTAAGCAAAGATTATATCCAAGATTAGTTCCAAGATATCTTTTTTAAAATTTTTTTGTTTATTTTTATTTATTTATTTGAGAGCAACAGACAGAGAGAGAGAAAGTTGGAGTAAGATAGAGAGAGAGAGAGAGAGAGAGAGAATGGGCACGCCAGGGCCTCCAGCCACTGCAAACGAACTCCAGACGTGTGTGCCCCCTTGTGCATCTGGCTAACGTGGGTCCTCGGGAATCAAGCCTCGAACTGGGATCCTTAGGCTACACAGGTAAGTGCTTAACCACTAAGCCATTTCTACACCCCCCAAGATATCTTTCTAAAATGACATTTACATGAATATTAGTAGGAATCAAAAATAAAAAAAATTGTCTGTCTCTTCATCAAAGATATAAAGTGTCCAGTTCTCCATACACAAGATAAAACTAGTGACTCATAATGAGTAAAGCGCGAAGGTTGAATTATCCATCCAAAGGTATCATCATATAGAGATGCAATCTCATATTTTAATTTAGTCCTAGTGGCAGTTAATGATACACATCCTGGGTGACTTATCGCATTGGGAAGTCAATGTGTGCTCATTTAAGTGGAACAGGGCTAACTACAAGATCTATAACTATGGCCTCATTAGTACTCTACCCTGATCAATTACAATAGTTAACTTCAACAAATATGTAATTATCTTCATCATTAACATGTTAGTAAAAGCCATTAATATTTGTTGACTGTTTCAAATGTTCCCTTAAAGAGTGCATGCCTACAAGAAAATCAAATTTATCATTTTTATACCATTTCTTCAATTGCTTTGCATAGAAAATGTTATCTGAAACGTCCTCTCACTTCTTTATTTTTTTAAATTTATTTGAGAAAGAGGGATAAAGAAGAGGAATAGGCAGGTTATAGAGAGAAGGAGAAACAGGAAAGAGAGAGAGAGAATGGGTGCTCCAGGGCCTGTCTGCAACCACTGCAAGGGACCTCCAGACGCATGTGCCTCCTTGTGCTTCTGGCTTACATAAGAGGGGAATTGAGCCTGGGTCCATTGCTTTCTGTGCCTTAACCACTAAGCTATTGCTCCAGCCCTTTCCCCACTTTTTCAAATCTTATAATTTCACATCTGGAATAGGAAATTGGGCTCAATTTACCCCATAAAGAGGTTATTTTCTGTGATAAATCCGTTTACTCCACCATAGATTTCTTGTGTTTTTTAACTTTAATTTATTGGGCTAATAAGTTCTTTTGATTTACAAAACAAAGACAATTCAAGGGCTGGATAGATGGCATAGTGATTAAGGTATTTACTTGTGAAGACTAAGGTCCAAGGTGTGATTCCCCAGTACCTGTATAGGACAGATTCACAAGGTGACACATGAATCTGGAGATCCTTTGCAGTAGCTGGAGACACCTGTGGGCCCATTCTCATTATCTGTCTATTTCTCAAATAAATAAATAAATATGATAAATTATTTTTAAAAATTAAATAAAAAGACTGATTCAAGGTCCAGAATAAAGAAGACAGAGGCAGAGGATGGGGAGGAGGTGACAGGAAAACTAGAGAGAACAATTACTTTCAGGTCTGTAAGATTTCCAGGAGCCAAAATAAGAGTGGAGTTTGATGGTCCTAGAGAGTGGTCAGGACCAGGGCTATAACTCCTCAGCCTCTGAACCAACAGTTCAGCTCCTCTCCTTTCAAGGAAGGAAGCTTCTCCAGAGGAATTCTCAATTGATCTCAATAACACACAGGATGACGCTCTTCTTACTGTACGGATCGTACATCTGTACAGAGCTTCATGTGACATTTCTGTACATGTAACAACTATCAATTACACTCATCTCGCCTTTTAGCCTAAACCACATGCCCCATATCCCCTTCCACATTGCTAGCAGTCCCTTGTCCCGTGTACAGCTCATGTTTTCTTATATGTATAAATTAAGTATATTATAGGGAATGTGGTATTTTTCTTTCAGTACATGGTCTCTTTCACTTATATACATCATAATGTTTTTAACTCATAGTGTGTAGTAATTTCATTTTATACAATACAAGTTTTATGGACTCATGGTGCCTTGGAATTTGCTTTCCCTGGAGGAAATATGAGTTGGTTGATCATGTGGTCAATTGGTTGAGAATGGAGGAATTTCCGTGGCACAGGGATAAGAGCTCAGTGGGAGGACAGCCAGGGGAGAGGGATGACTGGTCTCATTTGAAAGGTGGTTTCTGGCACGAAAATTCTTGAGCAGATAAAAACTTTGACTTTCGGGCTGGAGAGATGGCTTAGCGGTTAAGCGCTTGCCTGTGAAGCCTAAGGACCCCGGTTCGAGGCTCGGTTCGCCAGGTCCCACGTTAGCCAGATGCACAAGGGGGTGCACGCGTCTGGAGTTCGTTTGCAGAGGTTGGAAGCCCTGGCGCGCCCATTCTCTCTCTCTCCCCCTCTATCTGTCTTTCTCTCTGTGTCTGTCGCTCTCAAATAAATAAATAAAAAAAATTAAAAAAAAAAACAAAAAAAAGAACTTTGACTTTCATGCCAACGTCAGAGCACTGCTTTATTCTTCATTCAAATAGTGTAGTTGTCCTTTGAAAAACAATTCTGACAATAAGGTTGGGGATGGATTTGTAATGAATACATAGCACCTTGGGATCCATGGGGATCTAAGCCTGTGCTTCAGGCAGTGACGGCACGGACGACCATGCTGACCGCAGAGTGAAGGGAAATGGGAAAATCTGAAAGAAGCTTGTAGCGAAAGCCGCCAAAGACAAGTTATGTGTCCTACTACGGAGACATAGATTGGTATCATGTTTTCTGGTTTCATTTGGAGTAATAATGGTATTTTTCAGACATACAAATGCACAAAATGACATGTATCTTAAAATGTCCTTAAGAAGGAAGTAATTGATTAGCACAGATCTAGATACCTACAAGTTATATTATAAATCTAATTTGCTGAGAAGTCTTCTGGTACATGCTTGTGCATGCATATGTGCTCATATGTGCGTTGGGGCATGTGTGTGCTGTAGCACACAGGATGTGGAGTCCGCTGCTGGGATGCTTCCTCAACCACTCTCCACTTTATTCTTCAAGACAGGTTGTTTGGAAGAACCGAGAACTTCAGCTATACCTGTTAGTCACTGAGCCTTAGGGATTCCCTGAATCCACTTTTCCAGAACTGGGATGAGAGGCAAGGGCAACCACCCCTGACACTGTGCAGGGTTGTGGAGAATCTAGGCTGAGGTCTCCATGCTTGTGCAACAAGCACTTTACCTACTGAGATAGCTCCATGGCAGACATCGCTTTATTTTTTTATTTTTTGACAATTTCATAGATGTATGTAATGTATTTTGGTCTCATTCACCCAAATTACACTCTGTTACCACCTCCAACTCCCAATTAAACTCCTCTTCTTCCCAAGCAAAGGTGAATAACCTTTGTTTCTTACAGTGTGTGTGTGTGTGTGTGTGTGTGTGTGTGTGTGTGTGTGTGTGTGTGAGAGAGAGAGAGAGAGAGAGAGAGAGAGAGAGAGAGAGAGAAGTCCCCTGTACCCAGAACACCTAGGGACCACATCAAACCTAAAGCCATTTCTATAACACCAATAATTTTAAAGTTATTTATTATATTACATTTCTTTTAAGGAACAGTCAATAAACAGATTTTCAATTGATTTTGGACTCAAATATAGCTTATTATTAAGAAAAAATGTGCTTAGGGTCCTCTACCTAACTCAGTTTTCTGCTGGCAAATGAACCCTCAGGAAGATGATATCGTACATTGCAAAGTAGCACATCAAAGACAGAAGGAAACAAGTAGGTTTATCAAGCACAAAAGGCACTCAACAAAGAGCCAATGGCTGTTCTTTCTAGATTAATATGTGCATATTTCTCAGAATACATTCCACATGAGAAGGAACTTATCATAGTTAACCACTCTAGACAGCATATTGTTCCACAGGACAGGTACCAAGAGAGTTTATAAACAGATAAGTGACATAAGCCAACAAAAGAATTTATGATAATTGAATCAAGTATACAATTTAAACAAGCATGCATTACATGCTATGTTCAGCCACTTGTCCTAAGTTATTAATCACGTGGAGGGTATATTTTTATTACTATTATATTTCTAGTTGTGTCTCATGCTTATTTCACTCCAGAGATGTTAGAGAGGGCTCTATAAGTTTACACAAAGTTAAACTGTCAATGCCAATCAATGGTGAATTATTCAAAAAATTGTATTTTAGGGCTGGAGAGATGGCTTAATGGTTAAGTGCTTGCCTGAGAAGCCTAAGGACCCTGTTTTGAGTCTCGATTCCCCAGGATCCAAGTTAGCCAGAAGCACAAGGGGACACATGCGTCTGGAGTTCGTTTACACTTGCTGGAGGTCCTGGTACACCCATTCTCTCTCTCTCTCTCTCTCTCTCTTTTCATATATATATATATGTCTCTTTGTATATGTATATATATATGTGTGTATATAGATAGATAGATAGATAGATAGATAGATAGATATAGATATAGATATAGATATATATGTCTCTTTGTCTCTCACTCTGAAATAAATAAATAAATAAATAAATAATAAACAGAAATTATATAAAAATCATATTTTTTCATGAAACCGCCTTTTATCATTCTGAGGTGAAACAATTCTCTGAATTGTCTAATATCCAGATATATGACCACTTGGATTTTCAAAAAGTGACTGGCAGATAACTTCTTCAACAAACAGTGTTTATTTCTTTCAGGGAAAGTTTAAGATTGAGTCACTAAGGCCTTTGTGTAAATAATATTTATTTAGAACTTTAGAGTACTATTTCCTTTAACTAATGTGTTAAACATTATCTTGTTCTTCATTTACAAAGTAATTATTTTCCTTTAAGTTTAATAAATTAATCTTAACACATCTAAAATAGATTGGAAAAATAGCAAAGAACATCAAGAATGAAATTGAGAAGAATAAAGAGCTTGAAAAATATTAGCCACCCATTCATATGATATAGGATTATTATCCACCTTGTATAAAAGACTTAAACAATTTAACCATTGCAACAAAATAAACCCACATAATTAAAATTTGGACATGAGTAAGTGATGTGAATGGATACTTCCAAAATGATGTATAAACATCCAATAAATACATAAAATGCTTGGTATCATTATTTAACCCGGGAAATATAAATGAAAATTGCTCTGAGAATTCATTTCATCCTACACATATCTGAGAGTTAAGAAACAATTTGGGAAATTTAACCAGAAGTTTAAAAACTTAGTCTTATTTACCTAACCCTGACTCAAAGGTTCAGTAAGAGTCACAGGTCTACAGGTGCAGAGAAGTGGCAGGTTTCAAAGGCTTCCAGAGTGACAATAAAGTGGTTTTAAATTGTAGTTGCTGTTTTTATAGAATTTATAAAAATCCACCCCCCCCAAAATTTGACAAACGTTTAATTTTTAGGCTCCTCACTTGAGCATATTTTCCAAATACACACCTTTGAATGGATTTTCTCATCACGAGTTTCACTCCTAAAATTAAGAATTTCCATATGACCTAAAATATCAGTAGAGTAAACTTGAACTGGTGATAATTTCAGACATGTGCCCACCAGGCAATCTCTCCAGCTTCTCACTCATAGGATATTTAAATAATAAATTAAATTATAATGACTAAAAATAAATATGACCAACAATACACTATAAATTCAAACTTTTTAGAACATAATAAACGAAAGTAAAACTAGAAATAAATACAAACCTATATGTTGCAGTGGCTAAAAATGGAGGTTCTGGACCATGGAAATGGATAAACGGGCAAGAAGGCTTCCTGCAAGCATGGTTAGCATGTGAGGTTTGAGATGGCCTGAGGCCGTTGGAATTGATTCCTTAAGACATACATAAACAGCTGCATATGAACATACCTCTGTGGCCCTAGTCCTGTGGGAAGCAGAGGCAGAATTGTTGGGATTAGAGGAAACTGCAGCTTCCCATTCAGAGAAACTTGCCCCAGGAAAACACACAGACAGGCACTATCAGAAGGAAACTTGGCCCTCTCCTCAGGCCCGTCTGCATGCACAGGTGGAGACATTTGTGCAGACGCTCGCGTGTAACGCCCCCACACACCACCACCATCCATGCAAAGTAAAATTAGATACTTCAATTTTGACCTACATCCCAATATATGGGAAGTACGAGAGCATGAAAAGATTACTTAAACTGCGTAAATTGAAAAGTTGGAATAATAATTTCTCCAGCTGTCAAAGTTTTGAGGTAGTGATAGCAAATCATGACAAGCCACTATTAGACCCCCAAAATTGCTAGCACTCCACAAATGATAAGCATTTAATGTAAGTTAAACAAAGACCAATGTAATATGACAGTATTCTCACAAAGCAACAGCCCACATGCACATTCACACCCACACCTATATCCACAAATACTTAACTATCTGAAAGGATGCATATACCTGACGCATGGTAGTCTAATTAACACCATATATGTTTAAAATATAATTTCATTAGCTTCAGCAGCAATTATGGGAAGATCTGGAAATACATTTGCTTGGAAGGAAGTAAGAGATGGGAAAAAAGTGAATTAAAAAGAAACATAATTTTTATTCGCCTCCAGAATACACTCTACAAGTTTCAAATCAGATATACAAAATATGAGTTTCCTTGAATTATTTTGGTTTCTTTCAACTTTTCATGAAAGTAGGATGTGGAGAAACTAAGTAATCTCCACCTGTGGATAAGAAAAGGGGAAAAAGGCATTCACTCTTAGGTTTATCTTCCACCTGGCCTTCATTTTTTAACGCTATATTATGTGGACAGTTGTAAACAGATTTTTAGACATATATTAAAACAAGCTTTGATGAGTAGACTGAGTCAGTAGTCTTATCTAAGCCAATGAAGAAAAGTAATTGATGGAAAGAGCTTCAGTGTGCCACTATGAGCCTATGAAGTGTGAAAGCTACTGAACTTGGTATATTGGAAACTTAATTCGCATTCCAAATTGCAACATTTCCTACAAGAGAGGGTGAGAAAGAAATGACTAAGTTTGAAGAGAGAAATACTCACAGCATACTGTAGTTATAACACAAGTTATGCATGTCCCAAATATCATATAGTACCCTCCCAATATGTAAAATGTTTTGTTATCAGTGCTGGAGAGATGGCTTAGCTGTAAATGTGCTTGCTTGAAAAGCCTAAGGACCCAGGTTCTATTCCCCAGTATCCATGTAAGCCAGATGTACCAAGTGGCACATGGGTCTTGAGTTCATGTGCAGTGGCTAGAGGCCCTGGCATGCCCAATCTCTCTCTCTCTCTGTCTGTTTTTCCACCCTCTTTGCCTCAGTCCATCTCTCTCCTTTTCTCTCTCAAGTAAATAAATAAAATATTTTAAAAATAAAATTATTTTGTTGCACATCATTCATGTAATAAATAAAATCTCACTAAAGGAATAGTAGCTACATTAACATTAATTTAGATATGTTGCTTAAATGATATCACTGACTGCATGTAGCATGAAAATTTCAGTACCTTCTATCACATTTATCCTAATGCCCTGTTGTCACAATTTTGCATAGTGCCAGAGTATCCAGAAGTGCCAACTGGATAATTGCAAAAAGGTAATTTATATGAGTCCTCCTACAATATCCCAGTTAAAAATTACTGCACATTTAACAGTTTATAATTTCAATTATTCCTCAATAAATGTCACTGTCACTTCATTGTGTATCTGAACTATTGTTAAGTGAAAAGAATGAAAAGAGCATTATTTTTTCACTTTGTCGTGGCAACCAAATCATGTGTTAAGAGCTTGAGAGGAAAAAAAAGGAGTGGCTACCTTTGACCAGGGCTTAGACGAGTCTGCGCAGAGCATGTGACCTCGGCTGCCCTGGCTGGCAGAGCCTAAGAAGCACTTCAGCCAGGACTCGGCCAAGAGCCGCTTTGATCTGGAAAGATAAATGGATCTCAAGTAGCAAAGGAAGACGTGGAAATACAATTATCACCAAATGTTCAGAAATCCTGCATGTAGACCAGAATTCCAAATCACTTACACTTATTTAAAATGATCTCATCCAAAATGAGTTAGTGTCTAAGCTTCAGATTTTATAACTATGAGGGTTATTATAGTAGAGTAGAAACAGCTGATTCAGAGTTAAATTGGTTTTATAATCAATAAAACAAGGTATCCATGTCCATCACATACCCAGAATTAATTCCTTTAATTTATAAAACTCTATTCCCTGTCTGATTGCAGAATCTCTACGTATGTTGTAATCGATGCTTACTTTACAGAAGGAACTCAATTTACCTTAGCTTCTCCATAGTGAGGAGCATACTGCACCTCGAGAAATTCAGCATATGGAAGCCTAAGAAAAAAGTCAGCTGTGGCCGGGCGTGGTGGCGCACGCCTTTAATCCCAGCACTCGGGAGGCAGAGGTAGGAGGATCACTCTAAGTTCGAGGCCACCCTGAGACTCCATAGTGAATTCCAGGTCAGCCTGTGCTAGAGTGAGACCCTACCTTGGAAAACCAAAAAAGAAAAAAAAAAAAATTTTTTAAAAGTCAGCTGTGAAATTTATTTTGACACCAATCAAAGCTAATAAACTTTAGTCAACATGTATTATCTTAGTGAATGCAAAGAAAATATAGCATCAATGTTTAAAGATATGAATTAATTGACTTGAAAAGGACAGAGAGGAGAGAGAGAGAGAGAGAGATAATTACAGTGTCTAGATGCACCAGGGCTGCAGCCACTGCAAACAAACTCCAGATGCATGTGCCCCCTTGTGCATCACTCGGTTATGTGAGCACTAGGGAATCAAACCTGGATCCTTAGGCTGTCAAGCAAGCTCCTTAACTGCTAAGCTGTCTATCCAGCCCTAGACTTGACTTTTAAATAATGCAAGCTACATTATGTCATGTAAGTGGAAAAAGATAAAATACAAGTTGAAACAATAGTAGTGTTTTAACATTCTGTTTAGAGAAAGAAATACCTACATTATAATATACAAGAACACTTGTGTAATATGCCTTCCAGTTTTTGTCAAGATACTTTTTTGCATTGGAGTACTGAGGGTGATTAATGGTAGATATCAATTTTGTTTTCTGATATGGCCCGTATTGAAATTTTCCTTATTATTTCTCTTGTCATGGAAGTTCATCTTCCTCTCTGAAAAACTATGAAGAAATCGCTACATGTCATATGAAATACTTATGTTCTTTCATTTTATTGAAAGTGAACGAATTCTAAAAACAACCTAAACTTTAGCCCTGAATTTTACAACAGAATGAAACTTGGCAGTGAATTCGGAGTGAAATACACTATTTACAAACAGAAATTCTTGGAGAAAAATAAATAACTATCCAAATTCAAAATGCAGAGGTTTTGAATAGCATCAAAAGCGCAAGAGGAGAAAGAATGTGTTAATCACCACACTGAAGACAAGGGAGAGGAAGTATTTTGACTTCAGTGCTCACTTGCAGTTCTCCCTCAAAGCATCGGCTCCTATTGCAAGCTCAAAATCTGTAGCAGTAATGATGCACTTTCAAATACGACGGTGTAGATGGTGCAGAAAAGCCAGCCGTATGAAGAAGCAGCAGGACACGGTCATGCGGAAATACAACTCTCATTAGAAAGAAGGTGTACTAGGAATCTCAGCGTGCAGATAACAACCTATTTTGACACAGGTAAATTATTATTTCTGTCATTTCATTTTTTTTTTTTTTTGCTCAGACACAGATATAATCACACATGTGAGTGCAGTTCTCATAATGTCTAGTAAAACCGTATGATTAAAGTGGATCTGTGGAAGCATGCAGTGAGACAAAAAGGCTTAGAACATTTTCACAAACTGGATGAATGTGGTCTAAATATATGCAGGAAATGCTTCTGCCTAATGCTTTCGTATGACATGAGGCCTTCTTGAGATAGTCCTGTTACACAGCACACAGCGAGTACTCACAGTCACTCTGCGCCCATGACAGCCTTGAACCTGATACTCTCTTTCCTTAGCATCCTACATTCTGGCATTACAACTGTCTGTATAAAGTGAAATGATGTAAAAGGAGGATCAAAGAAAATGTAAGAATAATCACATTCTCATTTTTGTTGGGATATGACATGATATTAATTCTCACTGGAATACATGAATAAATACTAAAAATGGAATAATTTCACTAAAAGAATTTTGAAAGTAACAGAAATGTGAAAAATATACTATTTAACTTATGTAATCATGTCTGTTGTGTTGGAATCCAGGTTTGAACTGTTACGCTGTTATAATAGTAAGACATATGCTTCTCTCTCTCTCTCTATGTAATCAATCATAACACAATTGGCTATTAGTAATTTTACTTTCTGAGATATTGCTTAGGAACTTTACAAATTTATCATACCATTTTGTATGGCACCATAGGCTATGAAATTTCTAGTCACTACAGAGCCTCAATATTTCATGTGATCCATCATTCAGCATCCTCTATTCTAATGCATTTATCTCACTGTGATTTTTTCTGTTTTTTTTATGACTAATGACAGCAAACATTAACTGCATATATTTGATAGATATATGTCAGATGCATATATATATTACTTCTGGAATTACAAATTAGGATTCTTCCATTTATCATCTTTCTATATATTATAGAAGCAAGAATCAAGTAAGATTTATTATCAAATATTTTTAAATGCTCTGGAGCTTGCATTTTCACTTTCTCATCAGTCATACCAAGAGGACATGTTCTTAATTTGAAGTCCACTTCTAATCCTTTGGGATATTTCACAGCAGATGAGAATGTTTTGTTTTGTTTTGTTTTGTTTTTCAAGAATTTCTATGTAAGTGCATACATCGGTGCAGTTTACTTCAGATTCAAGTCTACCATTCATATTTATAAGACTTTCTTCTTTCAGACCTTTTCCAGTGAGCTAGTGAAATTTACTTTGCAGCTGAGAGATCACAGACCTGTATCAACACTCCACTCTGATGACTCAGATTTCTCCAGATGCCATGAAGGCACTGAGAAATAGAAGAGCAGCCAATTCTGCTTTTAAGACTTGTCTATTGGATTGGATGCCTCCGAAAGTTCAAATTCGTGTAAGCAAGCAAGCAGGAGAAGTTTCATTTGAAACCAGGGAAGGTGCACTGCCTACACCAAGTGCTGCAGTTTAAAATATCTTAACAAAATAATAATTAGAAGTAAGTAAACATAAATGAAATAATGAGATAAAATGACAGACAAAAGCTTTCCCCAAATGGGAGAGATTTTTTTATAGTTTCAAATCATATACATACATATACATATATGTATTAATTTGGCCCATAATATTGGTAAATTATAATGTAGTTTTAATAGTTGGAAATAATAATTCATAAGAAAATTTAAGTAGGCCATAAAGTGAATCACAAAAGTATTAGGGTAATTTTAATTTCAGTGAACTAATGACTAGAGAAAGCATAAAATTATTTTCATACATCAAATTCATTTTAGTCAGATATATAAATTCACAAAATGTACATATCCCTAGGAATACATCTGATGTGATGCTTTGATACATGTGTATACTATGTCATCGGGAGAAGCTTATCTATCTCTTCACATTTTTTTTTATTCTCTAAGTTAATTAAAACATTTTAAATGCTTCCTTCTGGCTTTATGAAATGTAAGGTATACTGTGGCTATCCGTCACCCCACATGTGAGGACACAGCAGATGTTTTAACCTTCAGAACTTAAACTTTGAGCTTTATGATTAATCTTTCCCTACCTGTTACTTTATGCTCTTTCTAGTTTCCACAGTTCTACCTTGACCCTTAGTAAGATCAATGTCTTAAGGTCCCACTAGTGAGATCATCTCATGTTTATATTTTTGTACCTAGCTTTTATTTTTAGCTTAATGTAATGATAGCCAGGTCTATCTTAGTTGGCACAAATGGCAGGACTTTATTTTTTTGTAGCATTATAATATCTCATTGTGTATACATCACGTGTTCTAAATCAATTTACAAGTTTAAGATTCTTGGGGTTGCTTAAGTTTCTGGGATATTGGAAATAGTGATACAATGTACATAGAATCCAGATGTTTCTTCAAAGTTTTCATAATATTTCCTTCACATCTATTCCCAGGTGTGAGAAAAATTGATCATGTTGTTATTCATAATATTATAACTCCGATTGTAACCCTGTATACACATACACAAACACACACACAAACACACACACACACACACACACACACACACAAATGGAAACTTCAAGTAAACACTTGTTTTGTTGAATCAAAAGTAAGTTAAAAGTGACTAACAAGCATTTTACCCTCATATGAGATAATATGTTTGATATTTATAGAAGCATAATCTTCTAATACATTTAAAATATATAAAATTAAATGAACAATCATAATCAAGAAACTCAAAGCCAGGTGTGGTGGTGCACACTCTTAATTTCAGCACTCGGGAAGCAGAGGTAGGAGGATCACTATGAGTTTCAGGATATCATGAGACAACATAGTTAATTGCAGGTCAGCCTGGACCAGAGTTCGACTTTACCTCCTAAAACAAATGAGAAAAAACGAAAGAATGAAAGAAAAAGGAACTTGAAACAGTGTTAGCTGGATGTGGTGGCTCAGGACTGATTCCTCAGCACCCAGAAGGCTAAAAGAGGAAGATGATTATTTGGAGGCCAGGTTGAGTTATATAATGAGACCCTGTGTCAAAAAGAAACAAAGAACAGTGATAAATAAAATAACCAGGATTAGAATATAACTCATATTTTTAAAATATGATAAAACAAGGCTGTAAGCATAGTAAATTTATAAGAACATGGTAACTCTGATTTCTTCTACACGGCATTCTGTGGTCCAGGTAATACCTATATTTTTAATTTTTTTTTAATTGAAGCTGGGTGTGGCGGCACACACCTTTAATCCCAGCACTTGGGAGGCAGAGGTAGGAGGATCTCCATGAGTTCAAGGCCACCCTGAGACTCCAGGTCAGTCTGAGATAGACTGAAACCCTACCTTGAAAAAATAAAAAAATTTATTGCCTTTAGGAGTTAACACTGATTGCTCCATATAGGCTCACAGTGTCATGCCTATTACGATTGTATTGACGCTATTGAAAAGCAACTAGTAAACCAGGCATGGTGGTGCACACCTTTAATCCCAGCACTCGGAAGGCAGAGGTAGGAGGATCACCATGAGTTCCAGGACATCCTGAGACGCCATAGTGAATCCCAGGTCAGCCTGAGCTAGAGTGAGACCCTACCTTGAAAAAATAAATACACAAACAAACAAACAAAAACCAAAAAGAACAAGAAAAATATCTAGTACAACTGTAGTGTTTGATAACAACACAACTTTATTATGTTAAAAGTTCTAACATCTAATTTAAATATTTTTATTTATTTCCAAAGAGAGAGAGATAGGGAGTGGAAGGATGGAGGGGGGAAGGAAAAAGAAAGAACTAGAGAGAGAATGGGCACACCAGGGCCTCCAGCCACTGCAAAAAAACGCAAGATGCATGCACCTCTTTGTGCATTTGGCTGTACGTGGGTACTGGGGAATCAAACTCTCTCCATCCCTCTTAACAGTTCTAAAACGAGGAACTGAGAGGACAGTGGTGCTGTGCGATTCCTTCCCTGGCCTCTGGACGCGCTCCCTGCTGTCGCCTGGTTCCCTGCCTCAATGCTGGTGCTGGGCACTGCCGCCTCTCTGCTTTCTTCCTCGCCAGCACCACCGTTCTGACACTCTAGCCCCATGCTATGAGGACCCTTGCGTCATACTCAGTGCACTCAGCTCCTAGAGCACTAACTCCCCATCTATGATGCGTAATGCCTGCTTCAAAATCATAAAAGAGGACTGGAGAGGTGGCTTAGCGGTTAAGGGATTTGGCCATGAAGCCAAAGCAGCAAGGTTCAAGGTTCTCCAAGAACCACGTAAGCCAGATGCACAAGGTGGCACATGTGTCCAGAGTTCATTTACCGTGGCTGAAGGCCCTAGCATGTCCATTCCCTCTCTCTCTATCTCCCAAATATATAAAATAAAATATTTATTTTAAAAATCATTAAAGATACAACTGGTTCAAGAGATTAGGGCATGGATATTTTGTGGATAACATTATTTAACCTATCCCACTAAGTAAAATATTAAAAAATAAAATACATAAATAAATGTAATTGAGTATGAACTTTCTTAATTTACTAAAATACATTTGTTATAGATGACCTAAGGTTTTCAACATCTAACACTGAAATCTGTGGAGATCTAGGGTTGAAGTTAGTAACAATTTAGCACATAGAATGCATTTCTTAGAGAAGAAACTCTAAATACAAAAAAAAAAGAAAATAAAAAGGTAGAAGAAAATTCATCATTTCCAGATTAAAGGAATGAAATTTACTAACTTATAAAGAGAAATTGCTTTCAACACTCCTAGTTACTTTTCTTCAAATCTATGTTGTCAAATATGACCCAAAACATACCATACCCATTGTTAGTTTTTCTCTTTCTCTTACTTTACTATTATTTTTATGAAACTAAAGTCCATGAATAAATGTTCTTAAAAGTTCAACTTAAAACAAGCACTTTAAAATCTGAGTTTTGGGCTGGAGAGATGGCTTAGTGGTTAAGAGCTTGCCTGTGAAGCCTAAGGACCCCAGTTCGAGGCTCGATTCTCCAGGACCCATGTTAGCCAGATGCACAAGGGGGCGCACATCTGGAGTTCGTTTGCAGTGGCTGGAAGCCCTGGTGTGCCCATTCTCTCTCTCTCTCTCTATCTGCCTCTTTCTGTCTCTGTCACTCTCAAATAAATAAATAAAAATGAACAAAAACTTTTAAAAAATCTGAGTTTTAACTATGAATACATATCATCTATTTCAAAACTCAAATCTTCAATGTCTCCCCACATTTTCTTCTTCCTTCTTGTCTACCCATGAATTCTAAGACACACACAACTTTCTGTTTACCTTCAAAGAAACTCAGTTTTTCTTAAAAATTAAACAAGCCTAAGTTGGCAATTATTTTATAGATTAAAATTTACTCATACTTCACATACTTTGCCACATTTTGAACTTATACTGATTTATACTGTATGTAGGATTATTGGTATTCACCATGGAGTTATACTTAAAAGAATTAAGAATATTTTATCTTGCATGCAGAATATCTGAAATAGGTAAAATAATTGGTATATTTTAAAAATCCATTAATTATATCAATATTATGACTTTTTTTTTTCTTTTTCTTTCAGTCTGACCTGAAATTCACTCTGTATCCTCAGGGTAGCCTCAAACTCACTGTGATCCTCTTACCTCTGCCTCCTGAGCACTGGGATTAAAGGCATGCACCACCAGGCCCGGCTAATATTATGTCATTTTACAAACATTAAATACTTGTTACAAATGATCTTACAAATGAAAAAAAAAATCTTTCTAAAAGAAAAGTTTTGTTTTGTTTTCTCCCTTATCAGGTGTACAGTCACAGAATTAAAATTGTCAAATAATGGTTTGTGAATTTCATTTCTCACAGTAAAAGTAATAAATTGCCAACAGAGTTTTGAAAAATCTAAACTGTGGATTTCTTCTGGCGAATGTAAAGCTCATTCAAAGCTCATACACTGGAGGTCATGTTGGTCTCTCATAATGTTCCAAAGTGTCAAGGCATTTACATCCCCATCAGTCTACAGCCAGGGAGGTCAAACCCAGCTCTGCAAATGAGCAGTAAGCAGAAACCACCTGTGAGGTTCCTCTGGAGCATACTTCAAGGTCGATAGAGTCATCAGACATGGCCGCTGTCTCTTGTTTGCTTGCTTTGCTCTTCTACTTCTCTCGCTGGAAGCGCCTTGTCCCTCCTGGGATGTTAAGAATTAAAGGCATCTGCCAAAAGCAGAAGAGGAGCAAAAAGAATCGCTTACTGAGAAATTAATATACTGTGCACTATATTTCACGAGTGTTTCCTACAACTTGATTTTTCTTGTGTGTGATAAATTGAGATATATGCATCCCTTTGATAAGTCAATGTTTGAAATTTTCCTTTGCTCATATCAACATAAAACTTTAAATGTACCTTACTCTTTCTCTGTCTCTGTCTCTGTCTCTGTCTCTCTCTGTCTCTCTCTGTCTCTCTCTCTCTCTCTCTCTCTCTCTCTCTCTCTCTCTCTCGTGTGTGTGTGTGTGTTTGTGTGTGTGTGTGTGTGTGTGTGTGTGCGTGCTTTGTGGTGCCTGCATTGCATGCATGTGTACACGCCCATGTGTGTGTGTGGGGGGGATTGTAAGGCAATCACCATGTCCCCTTCCTCCATCTGCATTTGACCCAGACATGCTTTGCTGACAGCAGAACCTCCTGCTCTCTCACAAGACCTGCTCGTCCCCGGTCTCTGCTTGCCTCTGTAGGACTGGGTGGTCATGACTGTTTACATGGGGTCTGGAGATTTCACCTCAGTTGTTGCAGGCGCCTCAGGCCCGCATCCTTGTGCAGAAAGCAAACTTAACTGCTGAACCATCTCCCTAGCCTATATATTTCACCCTTCAAGCCTGCTTTCTAAATTCCCTGGGCATGTAAACATACTTGTACCTGTGTGCCTGTACACATGTCACATATATACAGTGATTGCAAAGAGAAAGTGAGTGTAAAACATGATCCAAATAAGCTGTGAGGACATGCCACCTCTAAACCACATAAATAAATTAGTCTCCTGCTACCAGAGTGCCTGAGGGATAGCTGCCAATGCCCTCCAGCTGGCATGAAGTCTGAAGCACAGGTACTCTCCATTTGAGTGTGGAACACTTAGTAAAGTATTTGTAAGTGTGCACTGAGCCCAGCAAATTGTGAGAGAAGATTGATTTCTATTGCCTCTGCACTTGTAGGCAAAATTAAAGTTACACTTTTAACGACCTATTATTATTCATGCCACTTAGTAAGCCATGTTTAGAAAGCACAATTCAGTTGCAGACATCACTAAGGCAATTGGCTTTTCAATTGTACAAAGTTCCGTCTGCATTTGAACCCAACCGTTACCCTGAAATTGTGTGACTTTGATGATTATGTGTTTTAAAATCCTCAACCGTGCCATGAGTGCTGGATCAGACCTTTAATCCCAGAACTCAGGAGGCAGAGGTTGGAGGATTGCCTTGAGTTTGAGGCCAGCCTGAGATACATCATAAATTCCAGGTCAGCATAGGCTACAGTGAGAAACACCTCAAAAAAAAAAAAAAAAAATTCAGCCATCACTATTTCTTATAGAACTCCTTTATTTCTTTTTTTGTATTTTTATATTTTAGTTTATTTTTTTCTCAATTTTCGTTAGCATTTTCCATGATTATAAGAAATATCCCATGGTAATATCCTCCCCCCACTTTCCCCTTTGAAATTCCATTCTCCATCATATCCCCTCCCCATCTCAGTCTCTTTTATTTTGATGTCATGATCTTTTCCTCCTCTTATGATAGTCTTGTGTAGGCAGTGTGAGGTCATGGATATCCAGGTCATTTTGTGTCTGGAGGGAGCACGTTGTAAAGAGTCCTACCCTTTCTTTGGCTCTTACATTCTTTCTGTCACCTCTTCCACATTAGACCCTGAGCCTTGGAAGGTGTGATTGAGATGTTACTCAGTACTCCAGTCACTTCTTTCCAGAACTATGATATGATACCTTCTGAGTCATCCCAAGGTCACTGCCATCTGAAAAGACAAGATTCTCTACCCAAAGTGAGAGTAGCATTTATATATGGGTATGAACATTAAGAGAAGTGCTTACTGGGCAGTTTGGTGAGCATAGTATATACATTTAGCCAGAGAGCAGCAGACGTAACACCCCTTGGGCTCATGACTGCCCCTGTTTTAGGTTTTCAGTATCAGGGTTGTATTCCTTCCCATGCAACAGGCCTCCATTCCAATTGGAGGACAGTTGGTTTCCACCATGACAGACATGCCACTATTGCACCCGTTGGCTCATTTGGCCTGGCTGGCCAATTATAAGGCTTACAGCATCCACTGTTGAGTATCTTCACTGGTGGTATCTCTTTCTCCCACTGAACTACATGTAGAATGGCTTCTTCCAGCTTTCTGTCACCTATATTTTATTTTTATTTATTTATTTATTTGACAGATAAAGAGAGAGAATGGGTGTGCCAGAGCTTACAGCCATTGCAAATGAACACCAGCTGCGTGCACCCCCTTGTGTATCTGGCTAATATAGGTCCTGGGGTATCGAACCTGGGTCCTTTGGCTTTGCAGGCCCAACCTTTTCTGTTTTGATGTGTGTGTGTGTGTGTGTGTGTGTGTGTGTGTGTGTGTGTGTGTGGCTTTTTAGATGAGATCAGGTGCCGTAATGGTGGAGTGGCCATAGAAAATGTCCCAGCTCTTTTTTTGTTTGTTTGTTTGTTTTTGTTGTTGTTGTTTTGAGGCATGTTCTCACTTTCGCTCAGGCTGACCCAGAATTCACTATGTAGTCTCAGGGTGGCCTCACATTCACTGCATTTCTGTGCCTCCCGAGTGCTGGGATTAGAGGTGTGCGCCACCGTGCCTTGCCCTGGTCCAGCTCTTTTAACACAAGGACCCAGTTAGCATCAACAGAATGAGTCGAATTGGAAGCATATTCCACCAGGTCAGATGCTTGAATAGGAATTAAAGGGCAGAACCTGAATCAAATCTCCAGACACCGCGCACAAGTCCAAACAGAGGGGAGGTTATTCCATAACTGACCCTTTGTCAAACAACGTCACCAGTTGGGTCAAGGGAGGGGGATTCAAGGAGACCACGGAGACAGATAGGACCCTCAGCCTGTGCCCTCCCGAGGGGATGTGCTCTTGCCCTTTTCAGGTGTTTTGTCCCCTCTCCCAGCTCTCATGCCTCAATCTATATATTTTTATATTTACTTATTTGAGAGAGAGAAAGACAGAGAGAATGGGAGCTCCAGGGCCTCCAGCCACTACAAACGAACTCCACATGCATGTGCCACCTTGTGCATCTGGCTTATGTGTGTCCTGGGGAATAGAACCTGGGTCCTTTGACTTTGCAGGCAAGTGCCTTAACTGCTAAACCATCTCTTCATCCAGCCTTAATCTATATTAAAACTTTCTATCTCTCTCTCTTTTCTTTTTTCTTTTATTCCAAGGAAGGGTCTCACTCTACCCACTCTAACCCAGAATTCACTCCGTAACCTCAGGCTGGCCTCGAATTCATATTGATTCTCCTACCTCTGCCTCCTGAGTACTGGCGTACATCAACGCATCTGGCTAAAACGTTTCCTTAATAAACACCAGCTTTTCTCCATGGGAAAAGAGAGGCATGAAAACTGAGTGCCAGGTGGGTTCCAGAGGTTCCTCTTGTGATCAAGGTCATCACTGGGGCAAAAATAGGTAAAGGTCACATATTGGGCCATCATGCTGCATCTGTGTGGAGTCCCTGGTTGATTACTAGGGAGCGGTTTTGTAAGAGACTGTCCCCTGGTCTTAAGGTCCCTGTCCTGAAGGCATCCGTGCCCCCGGGGGTACAGCTTACATGGTCCTGGAAACCCAGCTTTGCCCTCTGTCTGTGTCTACGGAGGGAGAATGAGAAAGAGGTGCCAGTTAGACAAATCTGGGTGAAAGTATATGGGAATTATTAATTATTATTATTATTGGTGTATTTTTTAAACTTTATTATTCATTTATTTAGTTGAGAGAGACAGATAGAGAGAGGGAGAGGTAGGTAGAGGGAGAGAATTGGTGAGCCAGGGCCTCCAGCCACTGCAAATGAACTCTAGATGCATGTGCCCCCTTGTGCATCTGGCTTGCGTGGGTCCTGGGAAATTGAACCGAGGTCCATTGGCTTTGCAGGCAAATGCCTTAACTGCTAAGGCATCTCTCCACACCCCTCCTTTTGTTTTGTTTTGCTTTGTTTTGTTTTTCTTTTCATAATTTTATTAACATTTTCCATGTTTACAAAAAATATCCCATGGTAATACCCCCCACCCGCACTTTCCCCTTTGAAATTCCATTCTCCCTCATATTACCTCCCCATCTCAATCATTGTACTTACATATATACAATATCAACCTATTAAGTACCCTCCTCCCTTCCTTTCTCTTCCCTTTATGTCTCCTTTTTAACTTACTGGCCTCCGCTACCAAGTATTTTCCTTCTCAGGCAGAAGCCCAGTCACCTGTAGCTAGAATCCACATATGAGGGAGAATATGTGGCACTTGGATTTCTGGGCCTGGGTTACCTCACTTAGCATAATCCTTTCCAGATCCATCCATTTTTCGGAAAATTTCATTACTTCATTTTTCTTTACCGCTGAGTAGAACTCCATTGTATAAATGTGCCACATCTTCATTATCCACTCATCAATTGAGGGACATCTAGACTGGTTCCATTTCCCAGCTATTATAAATTGAGCCGCAATAAACATGGTTGAGCAGGTATTTCTAAGGAAATGAGATCAGTCCTTAGGATATATGCCCAAGAGTGCTATAGCTGGGTCATATGGTAGATCAATCTTTAGCTGTTTTAGGAACCTCCACACTGATTTCCACAATGGCTGGACCAGATTGCATTCCCATCAGCAGTGTAGAAGGGTTCCTCTTTTTCCACATCCCTGCCAACATTTATGATCATTTGTTTTCATGATGGTAGCCAATCTGTCAGGAGTGAGGTGGAATCTCAATGTAGTTTTAATCTGCATTTCCCTGATGACTAGTGACATAGAACATTTTTTTAGATGCTTATATGCCTTTCAAATTTCTTCCTTTGAGAATGCTCTATTTAGCTTCATAGCCCATTTTTTGATTGGCTTGTTTGATTCCTTATTATTTAACTTTTTGAGTTCTTTGCATATCCTAGATATTAATCCTCTATCAGATATATAGCTGGCGAAGATTTTTTCCCATTCTGTAGGTTGCCTCTTTGCTTTTTTCACTGTGTCCTTTGCAGTGCAAAGTCGTAATTTCATGAGGTCCCAGTGATTAATCTGTGGTTTTATTGCCTGAGAAACTGGGGTTGTATTCAGAAAGTCTTTGCCAAGACAAATGTGTTGAAGGGTTTCCCCTCCTTTTTTGTCTAGCAGTTTCAGAGTTTCAGGTCTGTTGTTAAGGTCTTTAATCCATTTGGACTTAATTCTTGTGCATGGAGAGAGAAAAGAATCTATTTTCATCCTTCTACAAATATATACCCAGATTTCCCAACACCATGTGCTGAATAGGCTGTCTTTTCTCCAATGAGTATCATTGGCATTTTTATCGAATAACAGGTGTCTATAGCTACTTGGACTTACATCTGGATAATCTATTCTGTTCCACTGATCTACATGTCTGTTTTTGTGCCAGTACCATGCTGTTTTTGTTACTATGGCTCTGTAGTATAGGTTAAAATCAGGTATGGTGATTCCACCAGCCTTATTTTTGATGCTCAGTATTATTTTAGATATTTGAGGACTTTTGTGATTCCAAATGAATTTTTGGATTTTTTTTTTCTATTTCCATGAAGAATGCCTTTGGTATATTGATAGGGATTGCATTAAATGTGTAGATTGCTTTTGATAAGATTGCCATTTTTGCAATATTCATTCTTCCAATCCAGGACCAAGGGATGTTTCTCCACTTTCTAGTGTCTTCTGCAATATCTCGCTTGAGTGTTTTAAAGTTCTCATTGTAGAGATTCTTTACTTCCTTGGTTAGGTTTATTCCAAGGTACTTTATCTATTTATTTATTTATTTTTGATGCAATTGTGAATGGGAGTGATTCTCTGATTTCATCTTCTGTGTATTTGTTTTTAGCATATATGAAGGCTACTGATTTCTGTGTTTTTATTTTGTATCCTGCTACATGGCTGTGTGTTTTTTATCAACTCTAACATTTTGCTAGTAGATTTTTTTAGGGTCCTTTATATATAGAATCATGTCATCTGCAAATAATGATAACTTGATCTCTTCCTTTCCAATTTGTATCCCTTTTATGTGTGTCTCTTGCCTTATTGCTATGGCTAAGACTTCCAGTACAATATTAAATAAAAGTGGGGACAGTGGACAACCTTGTCTTTTTCCTGATTTTAATGGAAAAGCTTCCAGTTTTTTCCCCATTTAGTAATATGTTGGCTGTAAGCTTATCATAAATCGCTTTTATTATATTGAGATATGTTCCTTCTATTCCCAGTCTCTGTAGAACTTTTATCATGAAGGGATGTTGATTTTGTCAAAAGCTTTCTCTGCATCTAATGAGATGACCATGTGATTTTTGTCCTTCAACCCACTTATATAATGTATTACATTTATAGATTTGCATATATTGAACCATCCCTGCATCTCTGGGATAAAGTCTACGTGGTCAGGGTGAATGATCTTTTTGATGTATTCTTGTATTCTGTTTGCCAATATTTTGTTGAGAATTTTTGTATCTATGTTCATGAGAGAGATTGATCTGTAATTTTCTTTTTTTGTTCTATCTTTGCCTGATTTTGGTATCAGGGTGATGCTGGCTTCATAGAAGGAGTTTGGTAGAATTCCTTCTTTTTCTATTTCCTGGAAAAGCTTAAGAAGCAATGGTGTTAGCTCTTCCTTGAAGGTCTGGTAAAATTCATCAGTGAATCCATCTGGGCCTGGACTTTTTTAGTTTGGAGACTATTGATAACTGTTCAGATCTCCATGCTTGTTATAGGTCTATTTAAGTGATTAATCTCATCTTGATTTAATTTAGATAGGTCATATAAATCAAGGAAATCATCCATTTCTTTCAGATTTTCATACTTTGTGGAGTATATGCTTTTATAACATGTCCCTATGATTTTTTGAATTTCTTTGGAATCTGTTGTGATGTTACCTTTTTCATCTCTGATCTTATTAATTTGTGTCTCTTCTCTCTTTCTTTTGGTCAGATTGGATAATGGTTTATCAATCTTGTTTATCCTTTCAAAGAACCAACTCTTTGTTTCATTAATTCTTTGGATTTTTATTTTTTGGTTCTATTTCATTAATTTCTGCCCTAATCTTTATTATTTCTTCCCGTCTACTGATTTTTGGTTTGCCTTGTTCTTCTTTTTCCAAGGCTTTAAGGTGATGCATTAAGTCGTTTACTTGCGACCTTTCTAATTTCTTAATATAGGCACTTAAGGCTATAAATTTACCTCTTAGAACTGCCTTCATTGTGTCCCTGAGATTTTGGTATGTTGTGTTCTCATTATCATTTGAATAATCTGATGTAATCCTGATGGGCTTGTTTTTGTAGATAAATTGATTTTTCTCTCTAACTGCTTTCAATATTTTTTCTTTGGTTTGTATGTTTGGTAGTTTGATTATAATATGGTGAGGAAAGGTTCTTTCCAGGTTATGTCTGGCTGGGGTTCTAAAGGCTTCCTATATCTGCATTGGCACCTCTTTCCCAATTTGGGGTAAGTTTTCTTCTATGATTTTGTTGAAGACGTCTACTATGCCTTTGGAGTGGAATTCTTCTCCTTCTACTATGCCCTGAATTCTTAAATTTGATCTTTTCAATAATGTCCCAAATATCTTGAAATTCCCACTCATAATTTTCTATGTTTGTCTTTCTCTTTGTTGGACTGTATTAGATCTACCACCTGGTCTTCTAGCTTAGATACTCTGTCCTCTCCTTCATCCATTCTACTGATGAGATTTGCTACAGAGGTTTTTTATTTCATTAACTGTGTTCTTCATTGCTAGTAATTCTCACTGTTTTTTTCTTTATTATTTCTATTTCCTTATTTATGCCTTGTATTGCCTTCTTTATTTCATTAAATTGGTGTCCTGCATCTTATTTGATTTCCTCTTTGATTCCTTTGATTTCCTCTTTGATTTCTTCTTTGATTCCTTTGATTTGTTCTTTGACGTCTTTGAACATATTTAAAATCATTCTTTTGAAACCTTTCTCAGGCATTTCCTCTAACTCATTCTCACTGGAGGTCATTTCTGATGCTCTAATATTTTTAGGTGGATTTATATTGTCTTGCTTTTTAGTGTTTCTTGTGTTATAAGGTATATATTTTTGCATCTTGGATTAAGTTAATGCTTGGGTTTTCTAGCTAGCTGGGTATTCTTAGCTGTATCAATTGATTTGAGGTTATATATCTTCAGGGTAGGAGCTTAAGGTGTTTGGTGTGGCTCTTAAGGCTCTCAGAGTATCTACAAAGGTGTTCCTAGGGGTTGAGTTTCCCTGCTATGGGAGTATTCAAGTAGGCTGAGTGGAATAAAATACAGGTAGATTCTAAAATTTAACTAAACACTGTACACATTCAATCAAAAACAGCATGGAGTATTAATGACAGAGTAGTTATTATAACAACCAGATCCTCTATCAACAAAGAGGTTAATATTTATGGTCTGTTGAGGGAACCAAGTCAGCTTGTTACCAGGTGAGACCCTTCTCTGGTGCAATCGCAGTTACCTTTTTGGATGATTTTGGTCTTAGGCAAGTTGCTGGCTAGGTCTTTGGGCTGCTGTTCTTATTTCTGGACCTGGGTACTGGCTTTTGCTGTGGGGAAAACCAAGCCTGGCAAATGTGGCCCTGCAGATTGGCACCCCCTCTGCTGGAACTGCTACTGCTGCTGCTGAAGCTGCCGCTGCTGGGTGTGTCGCCACTGCTGTGGAAGCTGCTGCTGCTGTTGCCGCCGCTGCTGCGGCTGTAGCTGCTGCTGCTGGATCTGCTGCTACCTCCTTTATTTCTTAACAAATCCAAAAGGAGCATTTCACTATACCTCATCAACTGCTACCAGTTATAAAGATTCCACAGCATTGGAAGGGATCCTTCCATAACATATTGCATACCCTGTTGGCATGTTACCTGTGATATAATTATTAAAATTACTTAGATAAATATCAGATATTTCAAACAGTCTTTTCTATTTCTTATGCCTTATAATGAACATAATCAGGATTTGATGGAATGATTGCAGTGGCAACTTTACTAAATACTACCCTACCTTGCAAAAGTTTCTTTCCATCTTTCATAGGAATTCACATTTTTTTAATCATTGCTGTATTATGTTTCAGTGACTTAGAGAAATATTGAACTCTTTCTTCCTGAAATTTCTTCATCATATTTGAAGCTTTACACAAGAGGGGTTTCAATAACTCTCTTTGACATCTATGATTCTATAATGTTGATCTGGTGCTAAAATATCCCTGTCAAACTGTCTACTAACTTTGTAGTGTATGGCAACAGAAAGGTAGACATTAAAATAAATTAAAGTATGATAGGCTTAAGAAGTGTTAAACTTCATCCTCACATACTTTTAAGTTTTAGATTGACAATATTATGTTCCTCTGGGAATGTGGTCAATTTTTATTCTTCTCTTGGTCACATCTGATGTACAAATTAAAGTATCGATATGTTTTATATACATTTCTTGTAGTATCTCCATTATCAAAGTGTTGGCAGCTATTGTACTGAGGCTACCAAAAACAAATGAAATGTATTTGGGTTTTGAAGCTTTCTGGATAAATGAGAGACCTCCATATTCAGTGAGAGAAAGTGTCACTAAAAACTAAGGTGTAGAGTGATTGTGAAAATAACTAAAATAAAACTATGGTCATCACATATGTACCACTCACAAACATACACCTTTACCCACATGAACACTCATATGCAAACAACACATTAAAAATTGTATGGATAATTAAATATGAATTGACAATTTTAATTCTTAACCATTGTATCACACACACAGTCATTGTTAAAGCTAACTGTAAAGCATCATAATAATATGGATTTAAGAATGAGTTTGAAACCAAAATCTTTTTTTTTCTGTATAAAACTGGAAAGTCTCATTAAATTGCATGTTTATCTCAGTTTATTCATCTGAAAAACAGATGTGTAGATTGATACCTTTATTGAGAAACCACTACAACTATAACAAGATTGGCACTAACTAATTTTCTTCATTCTTATCATTAACAAAAATGTGAGATGAGGGCTGGAAAGATGGCTTGGTAGTTAAGGTGCTTGCCTGCAAATCCAAAGGACCTCCATTTTATTCCCCAAGACCTATGTAAGCTACATGAACAAGGGGGCGCATGCATCTGGAGTTCATATGCAGTGGCTGGAGGCCCAGGTGTGCCCATTCTCTCTCTCTCTCTTTCTCTCTCAAATAAATAAATAAAAATATTTTGAAAATATGAGATGATAAATACATTCTGAAAAGTTTTTAATGACTTGATAAGTATACCAGTTCACCTTTTTGAAACATTAAAATATTAAAATATACATAACCCTATCCATGACTCCTTTAGATCAGGTATACATCTAAAAAATACACTAAGTGGATCACTTCTTTGCAGCACTGGAAAGTTCCATGGTGGGAATACTCCAGCAATGGCCAGTGTCATCATGCCACCACCTGCATGACATTCCTGAAGGAAAGATTGCAATGGGATTTGGAAAGCCAGACCATGTCATGGTGTTCTCACTTCACAGATAAAAGGGATCACAGACTTTAGAACTAAAGATAATGAGCAAATACAATTAAATGTTCAGTTACTAGTAAGTTTTAAACAATCCCTTTAATATGGAGGGATTTCATTACAAATGGAATATATATTTATTTATAGCTGAAATTTCATATTGTTGGCAATAGTATTAGTATAGCATTGCTGAGACAGTTCACTCTTCTTTACACTGTACCTCATTGTTTAACATAAGAAGAAAATTGGTGATAATTTTTATTATTAGGATCCATGAGTAGAAGAAACAAATATCAAGGGTACTCTTTAGGAGTAAAGTGTTTCACTTTATGTCTTCTAGTCAGAGATCCTACAATTATTTTATCCTTTTGTGTAGTTATCTCCTCAGTAATTAGGTACTGCCAAATTAAGTTTCCTAAATGAGAGAATTTATGAATAATAGCTTTATAGTTATTTTATACCTTCCATTATCAAGTGAATACATTTCAAAGAGAGTAATCAGATATACAGGCTAAGCACTTACAAGGAATTTCAAAAACAAAGCTCTTTCTAAAGATAGAGCTCAGAGATGGACATGTGTTCTTCCTGAGAAGACAGTGTGTCTGAAACTGTGTTTATTGGCCTATAAGTCTCATAAGTCACAGGAGCACTCCTCCTTTGTTCTAATCTCACCCAGAATCACATATTTTCCTCTTGACTGCCTCATAAACTCCTGCAGATTGGGTTGTAAATAGTGACCTAGTGGGATCTGCTTTCAAAATGCCCTAGTCAGAGAGAGAGAGAGAGAGAGAGAGAGAGAGAGACAGAGAGAGAGAAAGAGAGATTTCTATTTATTTTCACTGGATAATAACCTTCTGTTTCTTTATGCAACAGCCTTTGGCAAAGTCTTTCTGCAGTCACTACTCTTTCCCACTTGATTCCCAATGGTTAAGTTCAAATACTAAGGTCATGTAAATGATACAACTAATCAGAAATTATAAGGACTAGATAGAAATATTGGATTTGATTATCAGAAAATGTGATTTTCCACTCTCCTAAACCTCATATTTCATTACTAAAATGTTTTTAAATAATTTTGCCAATATGCAATAGATAATATAATAGTATTACAGTATAAAAATCTTGATGTTTGGGTATGAGCCTATATTGTATAATGTTTAAATAAGGATATATGTATATATCTCCTTAATATTTATTTAATTAGAAAAATAAGGCATTTTCATATTTGTTCTTAAAAATATATTTTTGCATCAAGAAATCATAAATTTTCTCTAATTTCAGCAATTATATTACTCTAAAGTAGTTATAAATTATTTTTAGATTATTTATTCCCTTTGATAACCTTAAAATTTTTTAAAATGTTAATATAAAATTGAAAGTGGTATATTTGGGAATAAGAAAATCTAAATATATTATATTCAGGAAGGCAGTAGTCAGGGCAGATAAATAATTGAGCATGATCCAATGTGATACTACTGTGATAATATCCTAGCAATTCCTTTGACATGTTTGCTTAATTTAAATTTCTTTTGTAGCATTGTTGATCTTCTTTGAAATGACTTTCTCATATGACACTATGTTGATGTTGCAATAGAAAAGTTGCATTGAACTAATAGCATTTTAATATTTCCTGCAAATGGACCTTGGTGGAAAATAACATGCATACATGTTACACATTAATTACACATTAATGCAGTAAATATCTTATTGAATCCTAATAGCTCTCCATAGAATTATCATCATTGCAAATCAGAATTTAGAGGATCTGCACATCAGAAAAGCTATTCAGACATTATCGTGTTTCCAAGGGTTATGACTGGAAATAATCTCAAAGTCCTAAATCTCATACAATATACATTTAGTATACATCTATAGATTCAAAGCGCCTTGATGTTTCCCACACCTACACACTCTAAGTGTGAGTGTAGTGTGACCAGGCAGCCCACTGTTCCTGATCCCATGCCTCCCTGTCCCCATGCAGCTTACTCCTAGAACTGTAACCCACATCCTTAACCCAAATCTTGTCAGATATTTGGTCACAGCAACAAATCAAATAATGAATCTAGAGATGTGCTATCAAGAAGTGAGATTATTGTTTGGATAAACCTGAAAATGTGGCTAATAGGCCCTTAAAACTGATTTGTAGGAGAAATACGGAAGAGTTTGGAACTTTTGGTGAGGGAAATTCTGCAGTGGTAAGGATTTATGAAGAGAATCATAGAGGCAGCATCCAACAGTGTTTGATGGGAGGTGAGCTTCAGGGATTTTATGATGAAAATTTGGAAAGAGAAAGATGATAAATGGAAATGATTCAAAACCTTCTAATGAACAAGAACAACTAGCCAGAATGTTTAGGATCAGGATTTAGGAAGATAAGTATCCATTTGATTCTAGTATATCAATGGGGTTGATGCTTGCTACAGCTAACAGAAAAATTATCATCGAGCTTCCAAGGATATTTTATGGAGTGATACCTCAGAAATTCTTATTCCTTTAGTCACAAAAGAAATATTAAGTAGGAAAAAAAGGTCTAGAAAACTTTTACCTACAAACAAATGAACCAATGCAATGCTAATATAAATAGATGCTAATGACTGAGATTTCACTATATTAGACCAAGTTATTTTCTACTATTTCCAAACTAGATAATTAGGAAAAAAAAATCTATATAAGTACCAAATGGTGGGTATAGTTTTAGTACCACTTAACTTAGAATATATTGTTAAACTGTATGGAAAAACACGTCTGAGAATGAATTAAATTGCATATTTTAGAGTATGTTTCTTAGTGTTCTTCATTTATTTTTGTTCATTAACCATGTATTGTTTACCATGTGATAGGGATTTGTCTAGATTTTTTGTGTCCCTTGTCCATTTGAGGCTTTTAGTCTTTTAGTACAAAGAGACACTATTGAAATGACCATATATCTCTATACAAAATTATGAATATGATATAAGCTGATACTGAAACTAGAAAGTGGCACATTTAAGGAAAATTTAGTTCAGAGGTTTATGATATCCATGTGTATGCCTTCTGTTTAGAAATGTGTGTTTAGTTCTTTTACTTTTTAGAAAAAAAAAAAAACCAGCTTGTTTTCTTGCTGATCCATTGTTAGTAGCCCTTACACACATTGCATAGCAATCCCTTATTAGATAGATGCTGAGAACATTTTCGTACTGTTCAGGTGGCATTTTTATTGTGTAAATTGTTTCCTTCGCTCTGCAGAAGCTCCTCAGGTCAATTTCCTTTCATTCACAGGTTTCTGCTGTTGCTCCCATTCTTTCACGCTCATGCACACAATGTTCCCTTGATAATTGCCATAGAACATTTCACCTATGAATTATGAATTGATTTTTGAAATTATGAAATGTTTATGAAAATGAATTAAAATTATTAATAATCAGAAAAATGTAAAGAGAAGCAACAAAGAAACCTGCCACTTCTTACAATGGCTGGGTCTGGCAAGGCCAGGCATGAGAAGAGTTTGGCAGCGTGGGGGGAAATGGGAACATTTGCCCTCTAGCAGTGCGAGGCTCCCTTATGATGGAACGCAGTGTGGTGACTTCTCAAAAGCTAATCCAGCCAGGCGTGGTGGCGCTGGCCTTTAGTCCCAGCCCAAGAGAGGCTGATGTAGGAGGAGTATGTGAGTTTGAGGTTACCCTGAATCTACATAGTGAATTCCAGCTCAGCCTAGGATGGAGAGAGACCCTGCCTCGAAAAACCAAAGAGCAAAAACAAAAACAAAGCTAAACAAACAACAACAAAGAAAGCCCATAAATCTACCATAAGATTCAGGAGCCCTGTTACAAGGATCTGTACTGGAATGTCCAAGCTCCTCATGTGCCCCTGTCTTTACTCATTTAGACACTGCCCAGTAGACATGTTTGGGAAGCTTGCGGAATGTTTAGTGGATGGAGTCATTGGGTGTGGACTTCAAGGTGTCACAGGCCATCCCTATTGCCTGCACACACTCTGCCTAAGTGTGAGTGCAGTGTGACCAGGCAGCCCACTGTTCCTGATCCCATGCCTCCCTGTCCCCATGCAGCTTACTCCTAGAACTGTAACCCATATCCTTAACCCAAATCTTGTCAGATATTTGGTCACAGCAACAAATCAAATAATGAATCCAGAAATGCGCTACCAAGAAGTGAGATTATTGCTTGGATAAACCCGAAAATGTGGTTAATAGGCCCTTAAAACTTATTTGTACGAGAAATATGGAAGAGTTTGGAACTTTTGGTGAGGGAATTTCTACAGTGCTAGAAGCATCACTAAGAACCATTCTGGTAAGTGTTTAGATGGCCAAAATGCTGATTAAAAAAAAAAAAAAAAAAGTGAGACCCCGCTCATGAGAGTTCAGAGGGGAACAAGGACTGCTGTGTCCCCATTCATGTTACATTCTGGCAGAGGACTTGAGGGCATTCTTCCCATGGACTGAGGTCTGAAGGCTGAATTAAGATGGAAGGGATTATGGTGTCTGGAGTTATGTTACAAGGCACAATGACATGAGTCTGATATGGTTGCTAATTAATGCTCTTATTGTAATCTAAAGTGAGAGATAACAATAAAATGTGAACAAAAAGTGAAGTTTACAGAGAAAAGCATGTGATCTTGTTTACATTTCAGAGACTTCAGACAATAAAACCCCAGTAATTACGCAAGTGGTTAAAGAGATGAAAGTAATTAAGGAAGATCTCACTCCTCACTGAGAAACAGTGCCCTGCAGTCAAGATTCCGCCCCTGGAAGCCTCTGCCTCCGGTGACTGCTGGCACTTAAGAGGAGACCTGAAGCGGAGTGCTGAGAATTATTTCAGTACCTAGGGAAGTCTGTCCACAGATTTTCCAACGAAGGCAGAAAGGGTCCACTACAGCTCTGGCTCAAAGTAGTACATTCTATGCTAAAGTGGGGAAAGAAATCAGTAATATCACCCATATTTGATTGACTTTGTAGCTATGGATGAAGATTGAGGTGGTCATGGCATCTTACTCCATGGTGTCAGAGAACTTGTGAGTCCTGGCAAGGTGGGGAAGCGTTGGATTCCCTTCCAGGAGGCCACAGGGGCCCTTTTGTGAAGTGGTAAAGGTTCACCTTAGGTTGCCATGGGGACCCCCAGATTTTGGAGGTGCTAGAAAAATGAGAATTTTGTTAGGAAAAGCTACAGGATCAAGGGGAGCCTAGCCCGCAGAGAGGCTTCGTGCATCACAGGCAGCAGAGTTGGAGAAGTGGCTACCAAGCTGTTTGGACCTCAAACGCTGATCCCTAAGCTACAGGTTTAGTATTTGCCCTGTTGGGGTCTGGCCTTCCTTTGACCTGATAAGTCATTGTTATGTCCCTTGGGTAGCTTGTTTGCACGTTCTATCAGGGGAGCGCTGACACTCATATGCCCTAGCAGAAGACCAATCTTCTATTGCAGGGAAGTCGCCTTCTTCGAGGAGCAGCTTTGGGAGGGATGCACATGGACACTGAGAACCCAGCCAGGCAGATTAGCCACATCCACCCTGCCCATCACAGCCAGATCCCCCCTCACAGCCCATCCCACCCTCACTCTCTGCTATTACATATTGGAAGTAGGTAAGTTGCGTTTCGATTGCATGTGGGTTCGCAGGTAACTAATTTACTTCAATATCAAAAGACACTTTGGATTTTTGCAAAGTGTGGAGACTGTTAAAGACTGTGGGGAACTTTGAGGTTGCCAGAGCATTTTGCATCATGAGAGGGTCACGAGCCCATGGGGACCAGGGACAGAAGGGTGCGGTTTCAAGGGAAAATGCCTCACACAGCGTCACAGGTGTGGGCACGTGCGCCCCACCTGCTGTCAAGTTATGGAACACGACGAGGTGGAGCTTGCTCGAAGGCAGGGAACCACTGTGGGTACGGTTTGAAATATTATAGCATGGCCTTATGTAAGTTATTTATTTATTTATTTATTTATTTATTTATTTATTTATTTATTTATTTATTTTTACTTCCTTACTGTGGCTGCAATGCACTGAACATGCTTCTACTCTTGTCACCATTTCTCCTCTGCTCTATCTCTGGAATTTTAACCACAAAGTAGGCATTATGTTCTTTACCTGATTCTTGACAGGACAGAGCGAGCAGTAAAGTAACTACTGTATAGACTATACAAAACAATGTAAAATTAAGAGGTCAAAGAGATACCTGCTATATTTGTAGAACTGATCACAGTAGTTAGGATGTAGAATAAGAGGAAAATGTCCCTTAGTGTGTGAATGTATAACGAGAGCATGGAATATACACAAAAAGAAATGTTATTTCAACCTGGGTAAGGAAGGAAATCTTGTCGCTTTGACATGAAGGTCATCTAGTTAAGTGAAATTAGTTAAGCATAGAAACAAAAATATCACACAAACTCATGAATATATAACATGTGTGGTGGTTTGATTCAGGTGTCCCTCATAAACTTAGGTGTTGTGAATGCTAGCTCCCCAGCTGATGGATATTTGGGAATTAATGCCTCCTGGAGGGAGTGTATTGTTGGCGGCGGGCTTATGGGCTTTATAGCCAGTTTCCCCTTGCCAATGTTTAGCACACTCTCCTGCTGCTGTGGTCCACCTTATGTTGGCCAGGGGGTGATGCCCACCCTCTGCTCATGCCATCATTTTCCCCTGCCATCGTGGAGCTTTCCCTTGAGCCTGTAAGCCAAAATAAATCTCTTTTTCCCAGAAGCATCTCTTGGTTGGGTGATTTCTACCCGCAATGCGAACCCGGGCTGCAACAACATGTGACAGGTGAACTCTTGCAGCCATTCAGTAGAATAGTAATTTCCAGGGGCTAAGGAGAAATAATGAGGCTGCAGATGGTGTTTGGAGGAATAAATTCATGATAACTTTTGTACAACATGATGACTTATTTTGAATTTTTAAAGATTTTTTTGTTTTTGTTTTTTATTGACAACTTACATAATAATAAACAATATTCCATAGTAATCATCTGCCTTCCCCCACTTTCCCCTTTGAAACTCCATTCTCCATCATATCCCCTCCCCCTCTCAATCAGTCTCTCTTTTATTTTGATAATATGATCTTTTGCTCCTATTATGATGGTCGTGTGTAAGTAGTGCCAGGCACTGTGAGGCCATGGATATCCAGGCTATTTTGTGTCTGGAGGAACACATTGTAAGGAGTCCCTACCCTTCCTTTGGCTCTGAAATTCTTTCTGCCACTTCTTCCACAATGGACCCTGAGCCTTGGAGGGTGTGATTGAGAAGTTTCACTGCTGAGCAGTCCTCTGTAACTTCTTCACAGCACCATGGTGCCTTCTGAGTCATCCCAAGGTCACTGCCATCTGAAAAGGGAAGCTTATGTAACCAAAAGTGAGAGTAGCATTAATAAATGGATATTAAAATTAAGAGAAATGCTTACTGGGCAGCTTGATGAACATAGTATATACATTTAGCCAGACAGCAGCAGACGTTAAATCCCTAGCTCTCATGCCTACCCATGTTGTAGGTTTTCAGTGTCAGGGATGTATTCCCTCCCATGGAGCAGGCCTCCACTCAAATTAGAGGGCAGTTGGTTTCCCCTAAACAGACATGCTACTATTTATTGCACAAGTTGGCTCATTTGGCCTGGCTGGCCAAATATAAGCCTTGCATTGTCCACTATTGGGTATCTTCACTGGTGATTTCTCTCTCTCCCATTGAAATGCATGCAGCATGGCTTTTTCCAGGTTTCTGTCAGCTGGTCTACATGGAGGAAGTTTCAGCTCAGGCCCTGCAGGATTTCTTAGTGACGTTGCAGCCCAAGTATGTGGAGTCTTCAAAAATAGGGTCTTACCATCTATTCCTGGTGGGAAACCAAGGTCCTCAGTAATGGCCTATAATATTTTGGGGGCATGAGGGACCTCCCTAGCCAACAACTCACTGGAAGGTATCCCATATCTGGCACTGAAAGTTTCTAGTAAGAATCTATTGCTCCTGTGTGTTCCATTGTCCAAAAAGTAGGTTTCCATATGACTTATTTACATCCTGTTAGAGTTTTTTGAATACAAGGTTGCATTTAATATATGATGTAATAACATGAATCTGGACAAATAGTAGGAATGATAAAAATAAATGTGAGGGCTAGAGAGACAGATTAGAGGTTAAGCACTTGCCTGTGAAGCATAAGGACCCTTGTTCGAGGCTCATTTCCCCAAGACCAGATGCACAAGGGGGCACATGCATCTGGAGTTCGTTTGCAGTGGCTGGTGGCCCTGGCATGCCCATTCTCTCTCTCTCTCTCTCTCTCTCTCTCTCTCTCTCTCTCTCCCCCCCCCCCTTTTTCTCTCTGTCTGTCACTCTCAAATAAATAAAAACAAACAAAAAAATTTTAAAAGTAAATGTGAGATAATGATCAAAACACTGAAAATAAGGACTCTACAGGTTGCTCAGTGGTTAAAGAGACTTGCTTATTTTATTTATTTACTTATTTATTTATTTATAAGCTGAGTGATAAAAGACATAAACAGAGAATGAGCATGCCAGGAACTCCAGTCACTGCAAACAAACTCAAGTTGCACATGGTCCCTTGTACATCTGCCTTATGTAGGTACACTGGGGAATTGAACCTAGGTCCTTTGGCTTTGCAGGCAAGTGCCTTAACTGCTAAGCCATCCCTTCAGCTCATATTTTGAATTTTTAAAATGCATATTGTGGCAGATATTTTCTTTTAAACTTGGTCTGAATATAATAGAGCAAGTTAAATAAAAAAGACATGCATCAACTCATAACCTAAGAAAAGATGTTACAACTATCTAGAAAACAAATTGAGATATAGTGGTTAGGCCTTTTAATAACTATTCCAGCTATATCTTGAAATATCCTTAATAGTTTCACTTAGGCATGGGCAGAAATATTCTCTGGGTTAATGACATTCCTGATGGGCCCTGAAGTTTCTTACTTTTTGAATAAATGAGATGGAACAAATAGCTAGAGTCAGCAACAAAAGTAAATATTGCACATCAATTCCAAAGGAATTCAACAAGTTTACTACAAAGAAATATAGGCATGCTATAGTAACCATGTCTTCATATGTTATTCTTCTGATTTTGTTTGATTGGAACTTGAAAGAAACACTATATCTTATATTTCAAAAATTAAGAACATAGTGCTGGAGAGATAGGTTAGCAGTTAAGTGGTTGTTTGTGAATCCTAAGTACCCTGGTTTGAGGCTCCATTCCCCAGGATCTACGTAAACCAGATGCACAAGTTGGCACATGCATCTGGAGTTTGTTTACAGTGGCTGGAGGCCCTGGTGCACCCATTCTCTCTTTCTAATGAATAAATAAACAAAAAATATTTTAAAAATTAATAACATAGTATCTTTTTCATCTAAATCACTTTAAATAATTTATTGTTTTTTGTTTTGTTTGGATTATTTTTATTTAATAAAACTATGTTTCCAAGTACATGTGAACTTAGTTAAATTAGAAACTTTTAAAAGCAGCAATTATTAATGAATTCATGTTAAGTGGTACTTTGCAATATAAACACGTTTGTTAATACCTTTTCCTCCATGGAAACACAATTTAAATAATTGATGTATGTACCTTTTATTTAAAAAGTCTATGTGGGGGCTGGAGAGATGGCTTAGCGGTTAAACGCTTGCCTGTGAAGCCTAAGGACCCCGGTTCGAGGCTCAGTTCCCCAGGTCCCACGTTAGCCAGATGCACAAGGGGGCGCACGCGTCTGGAGTTCGTTTGCAGAGGCTGGAAGCCCTGGCGTGCCCATTCTCTCTCTCTCTCCCTCTATCTGTCCTTCTCTCTGTGTCTGTCACTCTTCAAATAAATAAATAAATAAAAATTTAAAAAAAAGTCTATGTGGAATAACTTTTAATTTTTTTCTGAGGTAGAGTCTTGCTCTAGCCCAGGCTGACCTGGAATTCACTATGGAGTCTCAGGGTGGCCTCGAACCCACAGCTATCCTCCTCCTTCTGCCTCCCGAGTGCTGGGATTAAAGGTGTGCACCACCATGACCAGCTCTATAATATCAGTGGAAATATTTCTTTTAAAATAGCCTTTGTTAAATAATGGGGGGAAAAGAAGCTTGGGAAGATTATGAAACATCTTTCTAAGTAAACCTTACTGAAAAGGGGTGTTTAAAAATTGATTATTTCAATTATATATAATAAAATGTTCCTCTCTTAATATCAATATATTTTACATAGTATCTATTTACATCCACCTATTTTATATGTAGGTATTTTGTAAAATATATCAATCATTTTTCACTATCTTAATTTTTCCTGAACATGTGAAATGTGAGGTGTGGCAGTGCAAGGCACATTATATAGTCCAGAGACTTACAGTGAACTTAATGTGATGTGGAATTCTTAAACTTGAACACATTTTTTTCTGTACCCCATGTAAATTATGATATTGCAACTTGCTACTATTAGCATATGTTTTAAAATATGCAGTAGAGAAATTTGCATCTTGCAAAAACTGGCCAACTAATCTGATATTTTCTTTTTTTCTGATTTCACATAGGGTACACAAGACATATAATTGAGCCTTCATTGGGAGTAGAGCCATGAGCTTAAATGCTGTGAGTGAAGTGTTGAAGGATACAATGGATACCACGTCTCTAACTCAGGCACAAAATGAGTGTGATATCTTCCAGACCTAATTGTGTCCACAATGGACATAAAGGATTGAGGGGGATTCACTGGCTCTAGGTGAACAGAAATTGCTTGGTCAAGTTGTCAAGCTCTTCTGCATGTCCCAGAACTTCCACCTTTTTAAATACTCATGGACGTGTAAGACAGATGTAAAACACAACTTGGCTGTGACTAAACCATTGAGATGGTTTGATTATTATAGCAGCTAAAGTTATTGCTGGTAAAAAAAAAAATGGTGAGGCATATGGTAGATCTTTCTCAAGTCACATGTAATGGGACTAAATATGCTCACAGGAATCAAAGTCATAGACTATCATCCTGACCATGGGACATAATTGCCGATGATCAAATTCTATGTACACCCTGCATGCTTCCCTCCACAAATGGCACCTTGTGTTAAATGCCACTGGGTCATCCATGCACAGCAAGCACTTTGTGCTGGCGCTCCTCACAGCTGTCTCTGTCCATGAGTATAAAATAATTGCCAGCTGATTTGCAGCAGAAAATTCACAGGTAACTTCTAGGTTTTCTTATAGCAAATTTAAAATTTTCTCCTTAAACTAGCTATATTTTGGATTTGACAGGTGCGTGCTTCATATGTAGATTAAGATCTTGCATTTTACTTGATGGGATGGCAATCAAATGTAAGCAACATAGGCTAAATTACATGAGGGAAAATAAATTCCTATTTTCTTCATGCCATACATATTTTAGCATTAACAGTATGTCAACTGAAGATGTATGAACATGTACCTATTGGAAATTTACCTATGTCAGCTCAGTTAATTTATTTTTATTTTAGAGAGCAAGAGAAAGAGAGAGACAGAGAGAATTGGTACACCAGGGCCTCAGCCACTGCAACTGTACTCAAAGCTTTCACCACCTAAGTGAGCATGTACGACCTTGCACTTGCCTCACTGTTGTGCACCTGACTTACGTGGGATGGGTTCTTAGGCTTCACTTCACTGGCAGGCACCTTAACCGCTAAACTATCTTTCCTCCCCTCAATTTTTAATTGGAAAGAATTGCAAAATTTCTGAGTTGCAGAATTAGCAGTTTGTCATAAATACTATTGCTCAATCTTTAGGTATCTCTTCTGATTAGTAGAATAAAATTTAATACAGTTTGAATATATTAGCATTAAAAAGGAAAGCTGCTAGTTTCTCTTGTGTGCACCCTGAAGTTATCCTATTTGCTTCTTTCTACTTCTTTCAATATTTTTTCTATTTAATTTCTCCTTCTACAATTTTCAAGTGATATACATATAAATATATATGTATATATATATACTAGTATATATATATACGAGTTAGCTGTCATAAGAGAATTTCATAAATCCATAGACACAGAATAAGTCTAAATAAACTTTGCAGAATAGCAAAGTGGATACTTGGGAATTCACTGTGTTATCTTTAAAAGATAGAGAGATTCATGCTGGAGAGATTGCTCAGTGGTTAAGCTGCTGGCCAGAAAACCCTAACAACCCAAGTTTGATTCTCTACTACCCTCATAAAGCCAGATGCACAAGGTGGTGCATGCATCTGAAGTTCATCTGCAGCACATAGAGGTCCTGGTGTGCCCATTCTCTCTCACTCTTGTTCTTGCTTTCCTGGGTATGATGGTGCAGGCTTTTAACCCCAGCACCTGGGAGGCAAAGGTGTGAGGATCACTGTTGGTTTGAGGCCAGGCTGAGACAACATAGTGAATTCAGGTCATCCTGGACTAGAGTGAGACTACCATGCAAAATAAAAATTGTTATTATTATTATTATTATTATTATTATTATTATTATTAATGTAAAGCTACAGAGAATCAAGTAATCCATAAGGATAAAAAGTAATAGTGCTAATTTGACAGATGCCATGGAGCAGAACAGCAGATAGCTAGGATAATTCTTCCAGAAGACAGAGCACTCTTGACTTTTCTTTATACCCGTTCTACTTAGGATGCATTTGTGGGTTAAATCGTCATTTATCTTATCAGCCACTACATACTCATCTTTGCTTTCCACAGCAATGACATTTACTATGAATAGCTCAGATGACTTCTAATGATAGAAATACGCAATTGATTTGTAACCATATTCCCCAAGAAAAGCCTCTAATTAGAACTGGTGTCACTTTTGTTCCTGATCTGATATTTAACTTTGATACCTTAAGAAAAGACAAGCTCCAGTGAAATCTTTAAATTAAAATGAACTTTTGCCTTTTCCGTGTGAAGATGGAGCACAGTTCCATCCCGTCCTGTCACCACACTCAGAACCTGGAGAGCTGCTCTTCCAGACTTCGCCCAGCTTCAAAAGCAATGGTTCAGGGCTCTATCATTTAGTAATATTTGTTTTAAATTATTTCTTGATTTCTTGATGCAAAGCAACAATTGTAAAACGATGTTCAATGATTGAAAATCAGGTGAGATGAGTGCCCAGGTAAGATGTAGTTCATAAGAAACATTTTCACCATTATCTCACAGAACTCTTTACCCATCTCCATCCATTGCTTTGACTCTTTTAAAAATTAAAAAAAAAATTAAACTTAAAATTTGTACATAAAGTATTCAAGGCAAATAATACATATAAAATTAAAAATATTATTAATTTTCTCTAATTTTAGATTGTTAAGCATTTAATGTCATATATTAATTAGTTCTTTAAAATTTTAAATACATTTTTAACCTTGGACCTTTAAAGAATTTTATCTAATTCATCTAATCTTAATAGGTTTGTATATTAAGAGCTATAGTTATACTGATATATTTACATGTGTATATGTGAGGTATATTACTCCTGTGTATGTATATGTTGAGGAACTTCTCTCAAAACCCTTTGGGAAGTTTCCTAGTCTGTAATAGTTTCAGATTTTGTAAGGGTATGATTATATGTGAATTATTCATTATCTGACAAAATTTGACTTATTTTGGAAATCCTGGCTTGTAGAAGCAATGTATTTCAATAATTAAGTTTACCTTGGTATTTTATGTAGGTATTTTCTTGCTGAGGTTTATTCCTATGCAAATTACTACATATATATATATATATATATATATATATCCATTATACCACATATACATATATATAGATAGATAGATATACATATATATAAATAGATAGATATAGATATAGATATAGATACAGATATATAGATATGTGTGTATATGTGGTATAACAGTGATATGTATTATTTCAACTGAAGACAGAGAATGTTTTTCTGCAGGCTTCTCTTTATATGATTTTCCAATCATAACATCTTCCCTATCTCTTAACACTAATTACTATTCTAAGTTTCATTAAAAATGCTTCGTTTTCCCCTTAAACATGCAATTATAAATATGTAATTATAAATTGATAATGCTGATTTTTGAGATGAATAATTAAAATATTTGAGTCTACTATCTTTCACTCCAAGCGTCATGTGTCATGACATTCATCTGCATTGTTGATTGTTCTATTGGTTCTATTTTAATTAGTTGACAGTGCTTTATGATAAAATATGGCATTTTGTGTATATGACCAGTGAGACATTCCTCGGAAAAAATAAAGTGAACACGTTAGAACCCAATGGAAACACTCTGCTACTGAACACAGCACTAGTCCCCGCTCTCAAGGTTAAACGTGCATGAAGAACTAAGCATATTGCTTTCCTTGTGCCCAATTTCTACACTGTGTCAATTAGCACCAAAGAGGGACATGTTTGTCAGTGACTAACTTGAATAACCTTGAACATTTTTTATTATACTATACCTTACATATTATGTGAAAACTTGAATCTCCTTTTCTCTCCTTTCTTTTCCCTTTCCTTCTAGAAGGCATTTTTTTAAAAAATGAATGGACAAACAAGCTTTAGAACTAGCTAGATTTTTTTCTTCTGGGCAAAATACACCTATTTGCCACACAGCAGGTATGGAGAAAAGATGTTCGCAAAACATAAAATACAGATGTTCAGTAAACATATAAAAATACTTTCCCCCTTAGGCATCATGCAAATACAAATAAATGCCAGACTGAGGTTCACACTTAATCCAGTTTGAATGAACATAATTAAGAAAATATAGCAACAATTAGTGAGGGTTCAAGAAATAGAAATCTCTTTTATCCCACAATACCAGTGAGAATACCACTTGGTCCAGCCATTATGTAGGCCCTTCAAAACACCAAACAATGAACGAGTGGTAATACCGTTCCTGGGACTGTATAAAAAAGGGATCGAAGTCACATACTACAGAGATACCCGCACATGATTATTGCAGCACTATTCACATTAGTCATGATACAGAATAGTCTAAGTGCATGTCAACTTTTGAATGGATAAAATGTGGTATGGATACCTAATAGAGTTTTATTAACCATTAGGGAGAAGAATGAAATGATGTCATCTACAGGAAAATATATGCAACTTGACATCCTAATGTTAAGCAAAATATGCCAGATTTAAAATAACAAATATATTTCATGTTTGTCCTAAATTTTGTATGTATATTCATAATTGTTCATATTTACATTTGCTGTCATTTGTATGTCCTCAAATGCTTGTGACATGAAAATGGAAGCAGAGTTGTCTGACGAGGGGAAGTGATCTTGGGGTAGGTGATAACAGAGGAAGTGAGAGTGCAAGGGTGAGCATGTGTAAAACATGTCATGTGCTCGGATGGAACTGTCTTGTGAGTTATATTAACTATATGCCATGAATAAATCTAAAGGAAAAGTAAACAAAATTTCAACCCAAATATTTTTGGTAACTCTGAAAGATATTTAATTCCAAAAATAGTTTTGTTTTGTTTTTTGTTTTTGTTTTTGTTTTTTTTAAATGCTAGCAGCCAGAGCTTGGCTGGGAGTAGGAGGCTAGCCTGGAACTACAGAGTGAATTCTAGGTCAGCCAAGGTTAGAGTGAGATTCTAACTTCCCCCCCCCCGAAAAAAAAGGAAGAAAAAAAAGAAAATCTTGCATGTTAGAGTATAGCTCATTTTTTAATGGAGTGCTTATCCAATATTCTTTACCCAGCATTCATTTAAAGTTTGGTCTGATTTCTCGCATATTCATCTTTAAAGAAAAGTTGTCTCTGAATAATTCTTTTTTTTTAAATATTTTATTTATTTATTTATTTATTTATTTATTTATTTATTTATTTATTTATTTGAGAGACAGAGAACAAGAGAGAATGGGCATGCCAGAGCCTCTGGCCACTGTGAATACACTCCAGACACTTGTGCCACCTTGTGCTTCTGGCTTACGTGGGTCCTGGGGAATCAAACCAGAGTCTTTAGTTGTCACAGGCAAACTGTTTAACAGCTAAGCCACTTCCTTAGTCCTCTGAGTAATTCTTTTTTTAAAACTCATTTATTTAAGAGTGGGAAAGAGGAAGAGGGAAGAGTGAGAGAGAGAGAATGGGTGTGCCAGGGCCTCCAGCCACTGCAAATGTACTCCAGATGCAAGTGCCTCCTTGTGCATCTGGTTTATGTGGATCCTGGGGAATTGAACCGAGGTCCTTTGGCTTTGCAGGCAAGCGGCTTAACCACTAAGCCATCTCTCCAGCCCCCACTGGATAATTCTCAATAATAAGGATTCATTCTATTTTCTAATACTGTCAACTACTTAAGATCCTCTGTCATGTGGGCTGCCTGTGTGTTCACTGGTCATATCCATAGTGAACTCCTTATCTGAAATTAAATGCTGCTACACTAGGGCATTAATAAAAATGGGCAATGATTGGTACTTGTGTTACTGAATACCATTAATGTTAATTAGTAAAGCACCTGTACACATAAAAGCATTTAAGAAGGTGAAAATATATTACTAAAAATAAATATAAAGTCATATATATAAAGTCCTATAAATCATAATAAAATCTAATCTGACTTTCAACATTTTACTGAAAATTTTAATTCAATAGCATTCTGTAACTTACTCCTATGCACCATTACCATCATTTCCCCTCCTCTCCCATCCCTATTTTCCACTGAGAATCTTCCTCTTTCTTTCTTTCTTTTCTTTTTTTGTTTTTCAAGGTAGGGTCTCACTCTGACCCAGCCTGACCTAGAATTCACTCTGTCGTCTCAGAGTGGCTTCGGACTCATGGAAATCCCCTTACCTCTGCCTCCTGAGCGCTGGGATTAAAGGCGTACACCACCATACCTGGCCATCCTCCTCTTTCTAAGTAGTCCTTCTGCTGTTATGGTGTCTCATTCCCGTTTTCCTTCTCCAAACTCAATGTAAGTATGTGATTGGTTCAGAATTAGACAGATATGCTATGAAAAATGCTGACCAATGTGAGGTTCTGGACGCACCAATCAGTTCGTGTTTGGGGACAGCTCCCTCACGTAGTCCTCCCCACCCTGTGGTTCCTACGTCCTTCTGATGCTTCGTTCACAATGTTTGCTGAGTCTTTGAAGGTGCGGTGGAGAGGTTTCATTTAGTGCTGACTTCTTAACAGCCTCCCAAATCATAGGCCATTGGCTTGTTTTTCAGTACCAGGCATAAATGCTCTCCCCTCTGAGTATTCCTTACATCCAACCAAAAAAGTTACTTATTCCCATAATTTATGTGCCACTAATGCACCAGTGGGTGCATCTTGCCTGGTCCATTGATTGTGCAGCTTGCGGGACCAATGCTTGGTAATCTGCTATTTGTGTACCCACTATTTGTATCTTGCATGCTGGGAAGATGTCTAAGTATTGTATTGGCTAAGAGATACCTGAATATCACCTGATATGTGTATAAAACATGTATTAATTGCTTATATAAACTGGAATTGAGAAGGAAATAAGTGGGTTGTTAGTGTAGGGGACAATGACATCCAGTATCTCCCTCACAGTTTCCCGAACTTCATCAGAGGCCATAGTGTCACGAACTGTGGCAAATCATCCCATTTATCCTGTGAATATGCTGTAAGTAGGATAGTGAAGAGAATTTAGCCGAAGGGGGCGACTACTCATTGATTCCACAACAGTCACTGCTTGATAAATTAGGTTAATCCTCTACAGAAATTTTCCAATTGTCTCTGTAATTGCTTACTATATAGAAATGCAATGGTTGTGGGCTTAATTACTGTGCTATAAGATACAAAGTCTCGAGTGCAGTGTTATCTATGTAAAATGAAAAGCATTGTATATTCATGAAACCTAAGATTGCATTGAGTGAAATGCTTTTGAAGGTTATATGCAAACCTGCAAGTTAAAACATGCAGATAATCCCAATTCTCACATGCCCCTCCACCTATAATGACATAAATAGTTTAGGTATAAAATCCTGCTCCCATGGTTAGGATTTTGAACCTGCTAAGTTTGCTTATACTGGAATTCTTAGTTATATAAAATTTCAAAATCAAGTTATTATCATAGAATTTTCCATTTAGTTATTTTGATTATCCAGTCTACCAGGGAAAATGTAGAGGCTTTAAATTAAAGCTACTGGATTAATAATTCTGATTTAGAGCAGAGACACTTTTAGCCTGGATAATTTTTCATATCTGCTCAATTAACCTCATAGCGCTTTAGAACAAAGGCAGCAGGATGAGTGTCATTTAAATTAAACAAATGTCATTTATCTGCCAAAGGAATGACTTATATCAGCAATTCTAAGCCAAGACCACAATTTCAGTTGGGGGGACAATCATATATTTGTCAGGTTATAATTCTTCAGCATTTTAGTAAGTTAAGCATAGCATAAAATCTGTAGGTTTTATTTAGTGGAATCTTTGAAATCCTTGAGAAGAGTTGGATTAGGTTGTCTATTCAGTAACATTTGTAAAGTGTTTAGTTTATATTCTACTGTGACCCCTGTTACTGAGAAAAATACAACCTTGAGGATGTGATGTTTGTGATTTACAATTAGGCATTCTACCACTCATTTTATATTCAAGCCATCAAGTCAGAGATTTGAAGCCATATTCTATTATATTGTTTGGATTACTATCTGCTTAGTAACTTCAGGTATCAGTTACAGTTCCCCAGTAAATATGCTTGTCCTTGCAACTGAAACTGTGGTCTTGGTTTAGAATTGCTGATAAAAGTCATTCCTTAAGTGACGTTTGTTTAATTTAAATGACACTCATCCTGCTAATCCAACTCTTCTCAAGGATTTCAAAGATTCCACTAAATAATACCTTCAGATTTTATGCTATGCTTAACTTATTAAAATGCTGTAGAACTATATGTATTTCAGATAGTAGACATGAAATATTTTATATACAAGTATTAACATCATAATAAAATCTCTTATTCTCTAGAATCATTATAGCCATTAAAATAATGAATTTGCAATGTATACTGTCTGCAAGAATGCTAAGAAAATACAATAATCTTTTAAAATAAATTTTAATAAGTCAACTATTTACTTCATATTTTGTATCTGAAATTTTAGGGAATAATTCATCTATTTTAAACTGATTTCTTTTTAAAAATTTTAAAAATCAGTCAAACCAAATTAGAAGAAATGTTCACTCTACCATTTGACAAAACGCAGCTATATTTTGAAATTTAGCATGAAATAAGAAATTGGATTTTCACAGTTACTATTCATTATATGAAACTTGTATCCATCTAGTTCCATTAGACCAGTAGACCACATACTCTACTTTGAGTAGCTCATGCTAAGGTCACAATGTGAATAATAAGCAAGTGTATTGAGCTAGCGGAAACAATAAAGCACAGGTTTACACAGAAGAGAGAATCCGCAGTTGTCTTTAATTTGACTTAAGCTAGTGAGGCTAGCAGCAGGAGCAACTGACTCTGTAATTTAGCAGTGTCACCAATTTAGTCATAGAATCAACTGCAACCCAGTTGTCAGCTACCACAAGCAAGAGGGTATCACTCAAAATGTGTGAGGAATAGTCACAGTATTCTATTTACGTATTTCTAAAGAAACTACTACTTGGAGTTAACCAGGATTTTAATGTTGATGAAATTTCTTCTTGTTTATTTTTTTAATATATATTTTTTTTATTTTTTTACATGACAGAGAGAAGCAGAAATAGAAGTAAGATGTGTCAGGGTCTCCAGCCACTGCAAATGAACTACAGGTACAGGCACCCCCTTGTGCATCTGGCTTACATGGGTCCTGGGGAGTCAAACCTGGGTACTTTGGCTTTGCAGGCAAGTGCCTTAATTTCTAATTCATCTCTCTAAGCCCCATGATTTCTTTTCTGACATCAGGGAAAACAGGTAAATTTAGAGGATTTGGAAAAATATTCTGATATGTTTATACCAGCAAAATTTTGGGGTACTACCAACCTAGAAAAAGAGAAACTTTATTCATTAGAAATGACTGGCCTTGGCATTTTTTTTTAATGATTCTGATAGATATTTGAGAAGGATATATCTCAAAGGATCTCTGAGGATAGGGATAGAACACTTCTGGGATGTGGATGGTGCTCTGGCTTGATATCTGATTCCCATCTAACTTGGATGACCTAGAACATAAATTATTATAGGAAATGAGTATTTATATATTTATGGGGTAGGACATAAAGACTAAAATTATTTTGTGAGGACATATAGTATCCCATAAATTATTAAATATTTATTGTTAGCTCCTAAAATCAATGTTCTACTTTATCAACACCAAATGCAATGAAAATTATTCATTTTAATTTTTGTCAAAATTTTACTAAAACACAGAATATATAACATATAATAGATGGTAAAATATTAAAACAATAAATATCACTTCTCCAAAATTACTAGTAACCATATTTATTTAATTACATTTGTATATACTATTGAAAATAATTCTATGCTTTTCTTTGTATATAATCTTCAAATTTACAGATCTGATCTGTATATTGTCTTAAGAATCCATTGATATATTAAGGATTATTCATAGATAATTGTAAAAATGTTATTTTAGGATTATACATTTTGAGCTTACTCAACATAACAGGTCCTTATTTGTCTATGGAATGCATATCAGTATTTTTTTATTGATTACTTTCATATAAATAAATTTGTCTAAAAGCGTGACACCTTATTCTATATTACAGGCATTGTTTAAATATTTCTTTACTAGGTAGAAGAATGTTGAAGCTAAAAAAACAAGGGACATGTTGAAGGAGGAAGAGTGGGAAAGGAAATGAAGTATATAGTAGACAAAATTTTATTGACTTTGGTCCATGAATAAAAGAAATTTGAGGGCTGGAGAGATTGCTGAGTGGTTAAGCGCTTGCCTGTGAAGCCTAAGGACCCCAGTTTGAGGCTTGATTCCCCAGGACCCATGTTAGCCAGATGCACAAGGGGTTGCATGTGTCTGGCATTCATTTGCAGTGGCTGGAAGCCCTAGCATGCCCATTCTGTCCCTCTCTCTCTCTCTCTTTCTCTCTCTCTGCCTCTTTCTCTGTCACGTTCAAATAAGTAAACATAAAACAAAAAAAAAATTAAAAAAAAAGAAATTTGATATTCTAAAAGCAAGGGTAAGCATAAATACATTGTCACAAATATTACAGAAATAAAAATGAATTTTAGAATAGTCCTAAGAAAAATTTTCATCAATAAATGAAACAATGTGAATGAAATCAGAAGATACTCTAGAAACACACAAACTACTAAACTGATTTAAGAACAGTAGGAGAGAAGCATCAAACCACAACTGAAACTGGAACTCCACAAAGGGTTGGATAAAACACAGAAAAGGGCAACAGAAAACAAAGTCAAATAGAGTTTGAAAAAGCCTCCCTAGGAACCATCACTAACAAAGTCAGTCATGTGGATAGAGCCTCAGATCTGGAAGAAAAGGACCAAAAAAATGTGTTGAGTGTCCTAAAACTTTAATAGGTTCAAAATATCATGCAAACCAAATATGAGGGAGGTGTGGGACTTCCTGAAACAACCAAATATCTAGATCATAAGCATACCAGAAGAGAAATAAATTCAGGCCAAAGGCATGTAGAATATATTCAACAAAATTATTGAAGAAAACTTTCCCACTCTCTCAAAAAAGAGACCTATCCAGATACAGGAAGCTCACAGGACACCAAACAGACAGGAACAAAGAAGAAATTCTTTAAGGTATGTCATAGCTAAATCTCCAAAACAACAAAAGCAAAGAGACAGTGCTAAAACCAGCAAGAGAGAAACAACTCGGTACATACAAAGGCAACTCCATTTGAGTTACATCCATTTTTAATGGAAACCCTGAAATCCAGAAGACCTTGAATGAAAGACTTCAGACCAACTTCAGGATGCTGACCTCAGTGCAGTTAACCCGAAATCAGCTCCTTTCTCTTGCTCCATAAATGTTTCAATCCATCACACAACTTCTTCTTCCTCACCTCTTTTTTTTTTTTTTTTTGAAACAAGGTGTCTCCCTGGACCTCGAGTCCACCCATTACCCATTAAGCAAGATCATCTAGGTAGCAAACGCCTGGACTACCCTGTCTCAGCCTTCTTCCCAGCTCTGTGATTACAGACCTGCGCCGCCGTTCTCAGATTCTAAATGAGCTGTGGGGATCTGAAGTCAGGTCCTCATGCATGCACTGAGAGCACTTTACTGAGCGGTCTCCACAGCCCAGCATGCATGTTCTGAATGACAATCGTTATGTGGTGTTTATTCTAAAGTAAATATTAAGTAAATCCTTTAAGATAAAGTATTTTGTATATATTTATGAACACCTTTAAATAATGAAAGTAAGTAATAGGGTATCAAAGTATATTTTAGAAGGTGTTAAGTACATTTCATTAATTTGAGGCTCCTTGTTGACAAAAGAGAGGGATTGGTTAGTTGTGTGTCATTCCAGTGAGCAGAGCAAACATGATCCTGCAAAAGAAATCAATTCCATAGACAATTGATTGCCTATCTCTGCTAATGGAAAACATTATCTTTGTAATCTATGAGGGCTAATGGAACAGTGTCACAAATAGCATAAAATATTAGCTTTAGTAATGGGAACATCCTTTAAATATGCCATTGCAAAGTATTTATATTTACAATTCAATATGGATTTTTTTAATGTTCTGGGAATTCACACTACTTTAAGCAAAATAATGATGTTATTCGATAAAGTCTACAATTACTTCTCCTCATTAGCTGTGTGCTCTGACCAAATAGTCTTCAAATATGCACTGACTTTCCACCATCTCACTTTTGACCTTGTAATTCCTACTTGCTGGGATATCCTTTTATTTTCTTCATTCTTACCCAAGAAACATGTTCAAATATGAATATGAATTTCCTACTTAAAAGAGTTACTTCACAGTTGTTTTTATATGTAACATAGTGAATATTGTTTAGATGGTATTTTACTCCCCTTACACTAAAATTTTGAAACTCAGTGTACATACACCACCTATTATTTCAGAGTGGCCTCAGTTTAGGTGTTCAACATTCACATATAGCCAGTTAGTATGCTACCAAAACAATGAAATCAGAGAGTACTGCACGCACACACACAAATACATACACACATTTCTTTTACTGTGTTGGATGTTGAACGAAATCAATATGTAATTCATGATCAATTTATTATATAAGCTTTGGACTTAATTAAGTAGGCTTTGAAACATGTATAAGACACCTTTTACACAATAATCATATGCAAATATAATCATACTATAATCAAAAGTCATAAATTTATTAAATTGGTAGTTCTGGAATTCAAAAGTCTTAATGAGAATTATAGCTGTAGATGGATTTTTTTTGAATAACTTTGTCTCAATGGAGGTCACTGGGGAAAATTTATTCCCCTGATTTTCCATCCTCTAAAGATATATCCCTTTTTATAGAACCCTTCTATCTTCCCTATGCCATAAAACATCCACTTTCAATTTTGCCATCATACCAGAGTGTCTTGTTTGGACCACCATGTCTCACTCTTGTGAGTACACAAGACCTGTCCTAATAATCTAGTATCATCTTCTCTTCTCAAAATATTCAATCTGATTATATATACAAAATCTGTTTTGCCTTGTGATGTTTTCAACATGATAAGTTTAGGAAAATACAGACATTCCTCTTGGGCTGTTCCATTATGTTGCTTCCAGGAAGGAGAAACTAGAGGAAGTCTTTCCTCCAGGATGAGTGACCCTCCCTGTGGTGGGCTATATGTAAGGAAGCTAGGTGGGAAGAAGACCCCCTTTTCACAAGGCTGCTGGAGCTACTTGCTGGTGAGTGCCTTTAACTTGGTTCCTCCAAACCCCTTACCCCAGTATTCATTTGTATGTTCATTTATCCGCTCCAGGTGTCCTTCCTTGGCATCGGAACCACTTTCATCAGCTTTTCAATGTGAACAGAGACCAGTGGCTGTTCCAGAATCATCCAGGTCTTCGGTGAGGAACTGAGCAGCAACCAGTGACTCTCAAACCTGCCATGAATTATTCCACCAAATCACCTTTTCAATACTAAGTCATGCTATCATTTCTGTTCCTCTAGAGATCCTTCATTAATGCAGTCTTAGACTATAACACATAGTGAGTTGTTCCAAGAATCAGGACATAGAATCTCTGGGTAGGGGGACCTTACTGTATCTGCCACATGCCAGAATTTAAGTGTAGAGGACACATCCTGCACGCAGAAAACCTCCTTTTTGGCTGCAGGAAATCTTCAACCAAGTCCTAAGTCTCCAAATCAAAGGTAGTTTTCACTTTCATAGTTTGCTCAGTTTTCCTGCTCTAGTACACTGCATAAATAAAGCCATTTGACATGTGCACTTTTGTAAGTGACCTTCTATACTCTGAATAGTGTGCTTCACATTCAGCCCCTATTGTGAATGTATAAGGAATTTCTCCATGGTTATTCCTGAGTAATATCCTTGGATGTGAGTTGCTATACTGTGTCTGTCATTCACCTGCTGATGCACATATGACAATATCTGCAAGTATACTGTGGACATTTATGTATCCTTGTGAAAGTAGATATATATATATATATATATATACATATATATATATATGTATATATATATATATCTAATATAAACACATATTAGACAAATTAGATATTAATCAAGAATTTCTATTTTCAATCTTTAGTTTAGCCTTTGATATGTTTGAATCAGAGTATCATTACAATGGAAATTTTAATGTCTTAACAATTGGTGATTGAATATCTTTTCAAATATTGATTAATATGCATTAACTTTTGTGAGGCAGCAAAATGCCATCTTTTAAAAAAAAATCTGTTTTCTTGTTGAAGAGCTGTTGAATGCTTCATATATTGAATATACAAGTCCTTGCCAAAGATATGCATGCAGTTATTTTATCTCAATCTATTCACTTACTTATTTTCTTAAGTGTCCATTAAGCATCAGATATTTTTCATTTTAATGAATGAAATATCCTTAACAATATGGATATGGACATTCATAATTCAAAGTATTATGACAATTTTAATATATAATTCAGTATAATTTTAAAATTTTGATCAACTCTAGGTCATTTCTCAAATGAGAGGAATAGCAAGAGGGAGTGGGTCTATCGCCACTGCAAATGAGCCGTGGGCACCACTGCTGTGCTGCACGTCTGGCTGTGAGCTGCTGCCAGGGAACTGAGCCCAGCCCAGGCCAGCAGGTTTTACAAGCAAGTGTATTTAACTGCTGAGCCATCTCTCCATCCCAAGTTTAATTTTTCAATGTCTCCTTTTTAAAGATATTTATTTGTTTGAAAGATGGATTGAGGAAGGGAAGGAGAAAGAGAAGGTAGGAGAGACAGGGAGAGAGAGAGAAAGAAAAAGGGAGAAAATGTTTGTGTATGGATGTGCCAGGGCCTCCTGCTACTGCAAACAATTTTCATATGAATGCACCACTCTGCATCTGGCTCTAGGTTGGTACAGGGAAAGGAATTAGAGCAGTCGGGCTTTTCAGGCAAGCACCTCTAACCACTGAACGATCTCCCCAGTCTAAACCACTCCACTGAAGGAAGGGCATTCAGGTGAGCATGTGCACATTCACATATGTCTGCCTGGCTAATGCGGCACTGTTAGCTGAGAACTTGTCATTGTTCCATTGCATGGAGAAGTATCTGGATACTTTTTCCACATAGCCTGCAAAAATGGCCTCTGTCTAAACTCTATATTCCTGGCCTATTCATGCTTGTCCTGTTCCTAAAGCCACCATATTGTCTTCAGTGAATCTTTATGAAAACTTTTAAAAATTTTGGTTTAGTGACTATTCTAGGAATGATAGTAGACTTATGAGAACCATAAAGTAATATCTTAGTTTATTAAGCCTCTCATTGCCCAATTACTGGAATTACTCATTGCATTACTACATATTAATCATGTTTGACAAATATATTTAACTTTTTTGTTTATTTTTTCTTTATTTATTTGAAAGCGACAGACAGAGAGAGAGAATTAGGCAGATAGAGAGAGAGACAGAATGGGCACGCCAGGGCCTCAAGCCACTGCAAACGAACTCCAGATGCATGCGCCCCCCTGTGCATCTGGCTAACGTGGGTCCTGAAGAATCGAGCCTCGAACCAGGGTCCTTAGGCTTCACAGGCAAGCGCTTAACCACTAAGCCATCTCTCCAGCCTGACAAATATATTTAATTCAGGAGCTGGATAGATGACTTAGCGGTTAAGGTGCTTGCCTGCAAAGCCAAAGGAGCTTGGTTGGATCCCCCAGGACCCACTTAAGCACAATGCGGCTCATGCGTCTGGACTTCATTTGCAGTGGCTGCAGGCCTAGGTGTGCCCGTTCTCCATCCCTCCCTTTCTCTTTCTCTTAAGTAAGTAAATAAATCCTTTAAATATAAAAATATACATAAATCAATTAAGTAAGTTGACTCTATTTGAAATAGAAGTAAGCATGTCTTTGTATTTCATTGCTTATTTCAAATTCTTCACACTCCTATTCGTTGTTATCACTGTCAGCTTCCACTTGTTTATCTTCTTTAAGTATTTTTATATATGTCACTGTGAAGAGATCTCTCAGATTTTGTTTAAGGGAAAATATCTTCATTTCACTCTTGTTGAAAGATATTTATATTAGCTGCAAAATTCTGGTCTGGTGTTTTAAGTCATGGAATCTATCTATCTATCTATCTATCTATCTATCTATCTATCTATCTATCTATCTATCATCTATCTATCTATCTCCTCAGCACTTACCTTTTTCTGCTACATCGATGTCTATTTGCATTGTTTCTTTTCTTGTCTTCAAAAGAGCAAATTTGTTGCTCTTTTGAATGATACTTTATGAAAAATTTTGCACATGGCATGAAGTTCAGTTGCCTTTTAGAGTTTTGAGTATTCTTTTTTTCCTGAAAACTGAACTCTTTACTGATACTTCCCTTATGTCTTCTGACAGTTGGCTTTAAACTTCGTAACGACAAGTCTGGAATAAAACTAAATAACAGAAGAGCTCAAAGATTCACCGATACTGTGCCAGCTCTTGTAATCCCATTTAACTTGGAACAACCTTTCTAGGATTCAAAGAACCTCATTCTAAGCTCAAGTAGTCCAGCTCTTCATTATCAGCCAATGCAGAAAATCCTTACTTCTGGCCTCCCAGTCTGCCTGGCTCCCCTCACCCACATTCTGCCCAAGAGAATCCCGGGCTTCACCAGTTTCAGATTCGCCCTGCCCCACCGCTGTTCCATACAGTCCATCTTAGGCTCTGCTTCCTCTTGTGTCTAGTCAGAACTGGAGCAGGAGCCTCACTTGACAACCCCCTAAACTCAGGAATTTCCTAGGATGTGTCTTCTTATCCACTGTCTGAAAATAGTTGCCTAATCTAGTTTCTAGTCTATGGAATTGTTTATTATGTAATTACTTCATTACAGTCTAAAGAGGAGGAAATGTTTCCATGAAGAAATTTACAAGTATACATACTTCCCGCTAAGTATCCTTGTTAAGAAATCTGAAATAATACCTAACTAGACTATTAAAACTATAATGCCATTATGCAATAGAAAAACTGTTGTTTAATTTAAAGTGAATAAGTTGTGCGTCGTATACTTATTGACTGTTCACTTTTCTATGCCCACATTTGTGCTGTTTTCTGACCATTTCCTGTCATGTGGCAATATTTATGTTATCTCAAGATAATAAAATTATATGCAGTTGGTTTTCCTTCTAAACTTTCTTATGCCAAATTTTCCTTTGTGAACAGTCTATAAGGGTTGGAGAGAGTGCTTAACGATTAACATTCAGTTCAGGTGCTTGCCTGCAAAGGCTAACAATCTGGGTGTGAATCCCCAGTAGCCACGTAGAGGCAGATGCACAAAGAGGCACATGCATCTAGAGATTTACCAGGCAGCTAGAAGACCTGGAATGCCCATTCTTTCTGTCTCTTTTCTCTCTATCTCTCTATACTTGAAAATAAATAAACTAATTTTTGGGGGGGGGTGGTTCAAGACAGGGTCTTGCTGTAGCCCAGGCTGCCCTGTATTTCACTATGTAGTCTCAGGGTGACCTTGAACTCACAGAGATCCTCCTACCTCTTCCTCTCGAATGCTGGGATTAAAGTCATGCACCACCACGCCTAGCCTCAAAAAGCATTTTTTTAATTATATATTTTTAAAGTCCATAGGCTGTTTTTGTAAAGATCTCTTATCTGTTTCTGGCTAGTAAAGACAACCAATAGTTTTCACTGATTTGGAATGTGTTTCTGAAACTTTTGTAATGACCGGGGCTTTGTCTCACATATGCTTTCTTTTTTAATAACACTGCTCAAACTATTATTTTCATAGCTATGTCCTTATAAGAAAATTTCTGTTCAGTATATAAAACCAAAGTCCATTTTAAAACTATTTATATAATATCATTTGCATATCCAGTTTTTCTAGAAAGTATATTTCCTATGTATGTTCAAGTGCAGAATATCAACCTAGGTTCCACTTATAAATACCTTATATAAAAATGTATACATGGGTAGTTCCTTGGTTGCCAAATCTGTTCAAAATTTGGTAGCTTTTCAGAAAGCAGCTTTTATATCAGTGACACATATCAAAATGTACTGTGCAAAATGTTGAGGTATTGTCCCTGCTTGCTATGTGTGATTTGCTTCCAAATAATAATAATAAAAAAAGTTCCATCACTTCTATTTATTTCCTTTCTTAAGAGGAGTTTATTGTGGCAGCCTAAAACCTAATGTGAAATTGCAAAATGCTAGCTCACTCTACTCAGAATAAATCACCATATTGTATCTTTTATTCAAAACCCTGTTTGGCATCTGTTCTCTTGAGGTCTGCAACTTTACACAAACCAAATATACTCAGAAAAGTGAGTAAAGTCTCAGGGTTCTTTGAAAGTTGTATCAAATCTGTCTAGATTCCACAGGAAATACCTAGGAACATTCTTAAAAAAAAAAGAAAAGGAACTAAATTGTGAGGCCCAGTAGAAGCTGAATATGCAAGCCTCTGACAATTCAGCAGGCTAGCCATCGCGCACTACAGTGCTGACATCAGAAACAACACTGCATGCCAGCGAAACTTGTTTGTTCGAATAGGCTAGAAGTTTTTTCTAATTTTTTGGTTTTGCTGGTCATTTTTTAAATGGAACATATAACACTCACTTCAGTATGGCTTTCAAATAGCTTTTGGATATTTGATATAAGTCATCTTTAAAATATTTATTTATTTGCAATCAGGGAGAGTGAGAGAGAACAAGTGTGCACAAGGGCTTCTATCCATCGCAAATGAACTCCAGATGTATGTGCCACTGTATGCTGCATGTGCGGACTAAGCACTTAAACCACAGCTGTTAGGTTTTGCATGGGAGTGGTTTAGCTGCTGAGCCACCTCTCCAGCCCTGAGTTATTTCTAATAAAATGTTGAAAAATCTTTACTATCCAAAATTTTGCATGGCAATTTACAAAAGTACCTGTAATGCCAACACTGAGAAACATTCCTCAGATTTTACTGGTCATTCATACACGGACTTCTCTTAGAATTCTTTATCAGCAGCCAAATTATTTACTACAACAGTGTGGCAACCTGTATCAGCTCCTTGGTTATTAGTGAGATTCTTTGTGAATGTATAGAAGAACCAGGAAAAGGTTCATTGAGATGCCAACTCATAATGCAGAACACTGAAGAGGCATAGAAGCCCTACTTTATGAAGGATGATAACAGTTCTCAGATGAGGTGGCATAGAGGCAAAATCTCAAATAGCATCAAGGAAGAAGCTATACACATAAACAGGAAACAATTTTAGGCAACAAGAAAAGCATGTCTACCTATATTAGAGTACATTTGAAACACAATATGTCAATGTAGCTGGAAAAGAATGAGAGAACTTTAAGAAATGGGATCAGAGAATGGCAGAAGTTCAGGAGAGCATAGACATTTTGGAATAATTTTCAGTTTCTGAGACCACTTTTCTCATTTTCTGTATCAAATCAATTTCACACAATCAAATGTCAATTGCTAAATTCTGTCCATTACTAATGGTTGACAATACTTTCATCCACAAATACATGTTCCGAGTATTAGGTTAACTTCCTAAATTTCTCATCCAGCTAATACAAATGCCTTTTAGTTCTGTATTTTCAAAAATGTTATGACTATAAGGAAATATTATTAAGTTCCAGATCCCACGGCCCCATCACACTATCTAATAATCATAAATTTGAGTGCAAAGTCCTGGGAATACACTTCTTAAAAAATACTGAATTAACTGACTCATGACTGAAGGTGTTTGAAAATTATTCATAATCAAACAGATTGCTTGCTGCATGTTTCTGGTATTTCCATCAGACTTTTCCTATCCTGCCAACCAAACACAAGCATATCCACATTCAGGAAGCTTTAATCTCCTCTCTTTCTTTTTTTTTTTTTTTTTTTTTTTTACATTTTTTAAAATTTTTTTTATTTATTTATTTGAGAGCGACAGACACAGAGAGAAAGACAGATAGAGGGAGAGAGAGAATGGGCGCACCAGGGCTTCCAGCCTCTGCAAACGAACTCCAGACTTGTGCACCCCCTTGTGCATCTGGCTAACGTGGGACCTGGGGAACCGAGCCTCGAACCGGGGTCCTTAGGCTTCACAGGCAAGCGCTTAACCGCTAAGCCATCTCTCCAGCCCATCTCATCTCTTTCTTAAGTAGTTGAATGAAAGTAAAATCATAGAAACCCACTGATCTCCCAGCTTTTCTAGATATATATAGACATCTCTAAGTGGCCTGCATTTTCAGTTTGCATATAGCCAAACTGTAGTAGCCTTCCAGGTATCATCAGCTATTTCATGATCGTGCATTTTTATATTTCTAGACATATACCTATGTATATATGTCTGTCTGTTCATCTATGTTTCTGTCCACTGTTATGACAGTGGTTTGACCATTTAACAATATTGAAAAGAACTGATTTGCCTTCAAAACCTGGTTCAGAATTTTTTTTCTGTTTAGACTCTGTTGTCCTTTATTTATAATTGAGAAACTTACTTGACCTCCTGTTGGCTTTTCATCCCTTATTGCACTATGGCAGGGCCCCATTCTAAATTATGCACAGGAAATGTCCTATCAGATGCTAAGCATGTAAATTACTCCCTTCTCCATTAGCAGTGGAACATCATGGAAGCAAAACTGGCTCTCCTTCCTTTTGGGATTTCATTTCTCAGCAGAATTCATGGACCAGTTATACAATCATTATATGTTGCAAAATAAGTTACAGATGTTAAATAGTAAAATTCTTATGATGTTAAAATTTATGTGCTATTTTTTATTAGAACATTTTTAATGTCTAAAACAAAAATTTTAATAAGCAACAATGTAAAAGACTCTTGTGTTCATCTAATTATTCCATTATTTATAGCTTAATTTCTTGAAAAATACATTTTTAAACATATATATGAAAAGCAAAAATAGTTGTGATTATTTCCATTAATATGTGGTTTCCAAGCCATACCAATGTTATATCATTTGTTAGTAATTGTAGTTTTCTGGTAAGATTTACCCATGTAATAAGAATTTCTACCTAAAAAGCCTCTTGGTACACAGGATGGAGTAGCCAAAGGCACCCCAAGCATGAGAAGCAGGTTTACATTGCCAGCACCCTCCTAAGTGCCAGGTGGATGTGAAGGTCTGTCTGTTAGCCCAACAGTTTGGAGATGGGGAGAGGGTCCCTGGTGTAAGTCGGCTGAGATAGACTTGCTAAGCAGACAAACTCTGGGTTTCAGTGAGAGAATCTGCCCCAGCAAATACAGGGGAGATTTAGTGATTAAGACAGACACCTAATGTCACCCTCTGCTCCCCACTGCATGTGCTCCTGTGTCCAAGGGCATATGCACACGTGGGTACCAATACAAATGCAAATGCACACACCTGGAATATACATATGCCAAAAATACTAAAACCACAATAAATAGTACTTTGTAAAGGTTTCTGTTTTTTTTCTTTTTTGATTGTATTTATTTACTTATTTGAGAAAAAGAGGCAGATAGATAGAGCATTCCATTCCTCCAGCCACTGCAAATGAACTCCAGACACATGCACCACCTTGTGTATCTGGCTTATGAGGGTACCAGGGAATCGAACTTGGGTCCCTGCACTTTGCAGACAAGCACCTTAACCAGTCCTGTTTCTAATTTTTAATGCCTATAATTGCAAATCTATAACCTAGGACAACAGTTGCACTCTTGCTATTCATTAATGATAATTGAAACAGGATAAAAATGGTCATAATAGTTTTATACATAACCTAAAACTAGAGATAACTTGAATGTTAATAAAAAATGGTCGATGTATAGTTTGTTTGTCACATAATTGATCAATGGAAAGGAATTAACTGTGTAAATGAATAAATGAACAACTGGTGCATGTAATTATATAGATATTAAAACATTGTGTTGTCAAAAGAAAAATAAAAACTTCCCAAAGTGCATATCAATCACTGTTGTACTTGAATTTGTAAAAGAAGTAAAGATAATCAAGGCTGATAATCATATAAGCTAGTAGTAAGCTAGGGAATGGTATTAAGACTGATTGCCTAAAAAAAGCACTTTTGGGGAGTTTAGAGAAATAGGTGAAGGGTGGAAGGGTGGATGAGAAATCCTCTAAACAAGACAAGCAGCATAAATAGAAATTATTTCATCCCCAGCAACACAGACACATATATAAATGGGACCTCAAACAAATGAACAAAACCTAGAGTTGAAGAGACATTACCTGAAGGATGATGTTTATAAAACCTAGCTTGGTTTAGTTTCATGGAGATTAACAGACTGTTGACATTTGATAGATGTGCAGACACACACATAGTACTTGGTATAGTAGTGAATATTTATAAGGAAAGCCTTGAAGATTTATTCCACTTGCTATATCTGGCTGGATTTCACCACGTTATTTATTGCTCAGGCTTGTCTGAATATTACTCAATTATTCAGATGTTTTGTTTTGATCTGCCTTAGGCCCTCCCCAACTTACTTTAGATTAAAACTATAAAAAATTCCATTTTTAAAACTGTTCAAAAGAAAACACTACATCAAAACTGTTAATATATACTTCAAACAGAAAGCTTGCTTATCTTCATTTGTCTTTCCCCTCATTTATGTCAAGCTGAACCTTACTGGTAAAAATTCCTTTCTTGCTCCAGATGATATGATTTGACTGCGATGCTCTCTGACACGTCAGCATTACGTGTTTCCTTGGTTAAAGTAAAAGATTTGCAAGACCAGTTCAAAAACTTTATTATCCGGGCCCAGCATCAATGTGTTTCTGGGGCATTCATCACAAATAGTGTGCATGTGAGCTGGAGGAGAATGAATCATGTTAGATTACCTTTCTGAGGCTGAGAGCCTACCACCAAGCAGCAGCCAAGATTAACTTGCTGGAGTTCCAGGGAAATTTACAGAGGCTGTTCTGTAGAGAAATAGAAACCCCATTTGCAAGATCCTTACCTGTGAGAGGTATCTTAAATCAAGGTAAGGCTGAGCATGAGATTTTGCCAGGATGCTTGTCCCATGGTCTAGATAATCTTTATAATCTTGCCAGCAGTCTTCCTTTCATTGGTTAATCTTGCTCACAAAGGTTCATTCAAATGCAGATTAGTAAATCCTAAAGAGATATCTATAGGGTCTCTAAATCAGGTTTCTTCAAAGAAGGCATCTATGGTCTTAGATAGTTGTACATGCTCTTTTTAGACATCAGTTTTCTACAATACTTAAGGACAAATTCATCTGCCTACATTGTTTAATAAATTACTCAGTGTAATTTATAGGACTATGCAGTGTGACTATAAACTGTGTGAAATACCAGTGCTTCTTGTACTGATCAAGTTTCCAATTCGTACTTCAGTAAATTTCCTCATAACTACACCTTTCCAACTTGGGAGAATCCACCCTAACTAGTGACTAATAAGGAAAAGATATTCTAGAATTCTTGCTGCCATGTAGGAAACATAATAATCTTCTAAAATATAGCCTTTGTCCTAATGTCAGCCAAAGTAGACTCTTTCAGTTAACATTCTCACTGAGACTTTCAACTGAAAGAACTTAAAAAACTTAACCTTGAGTGTGTGGAGGAAGGCAGTATCTTTGGACTTAGCTGTGTTTTAAATCCGTAACATATTTATTTTTCCAGGAGCAGTAGTGTTTGACATGCATTAATTATCCTGATAGATAACAAGTTACTGCTAGAAATTGTAAAGAAAATAATTCTGGTCCCTCATGGAAGCTGGACAGATGGATTTCCTAAACCTGTAGTCTTCCTTCCATCTTCCATCAGGTGGGTCCCACATCCTTTCTTTGCTGCTCACAGATCAAGTTGTCATCTCTGAAGCAGGGACAATGAAGCCACCAGCACCTGGATGTCAAGTTTCCATTATCAGAATTGACAAGTGAATTTCCATTTTCGTCATCTACCCCATCTGATTTATTACTTTACCTCAGAGACTGATCTGTTTTCTTCTATGAGACCTTTCTGAACTCCTGATTCTTTTGGGCAGTATGCTGATCACTGCCCTTTGAAACTGGGTGAACACGAAGTTTTCTCTTCAAAATGTAAGACACATTTACTTGGATTCTCAAATCTTGCAGCTTATCAGTTCCCTAAAATTTGTCCATAGTTTTATATGTGCTACTAAGAGACATTTTTGTTAGAAACATGCCCATTATTAAGCTATTTTATGATTCATTGACTGTATGTTTTGATACTTTTATATGTGTTAAGTGTATGGATGGTTGTACAAGTGATTCAATTTTTGTATTAATAAATCATGTTTTCTCCTATGTTTTATTTAAAGAACAGATATATCATATCAATTGATAATCTAGACTTATACAAAGCTGGTTAAAAAAAAAGAAACCTTTGAAACTTTATTTATGAGTCTTTAACACTTCAACAAATATCTATGTTTAGGATGGTTCTTACAGAAAACAAAAGATAATTAAACTGAGATTACAAAGGAATATTCCATTTCATACCCATAATGAATAAAAATATTTATTGTGTTTCTACACATCACAATAGCTTGAATATTATTTCTACTTCTACTGATCAATTGGAAATATGGGAATGTTAATATAATAAACAAATGTGCCATATATAAAATATAGATAGATTATACATCATGCCACAATGAAACAAAAGGGATATATTAGGGCTATCTGTGTTAAGTCACTAATCAGAGAAATCAGAGCCCCTTCAAGCCAGAAACCAAAGTCTAGACATGGTTATACACCAGACATTACATGCAGCAATAATGAGCCTGTGGGTTGATTTGACAATCTGGAGAGCTTACTTGTTTACAGCCTAAGCCTCTGCCTCTTAACCTCATGAATATTTTTGTAATTTAAAACATATGAGTCCACAGCAAAGAAAATACTAAACAATGCCATAAATCTAATAGTGGTTAGAAAAACATTTTATGCAGGCCACCATTTAAACATTTACAAGTTCTCAAACTTGAAAAATAAAATAATGTGCAATATTTTTTCTTTGACATCACTCACCATTGCATCTAAATCTCTGGAGTTTGGAGGCCCATAACCGCTCCTTCACTTAGCCTATGTCTCTGTCATTGTTTTCTTTCTTACTCAGCAGCTTGTTGTGCACTGGAAACTATATAAAATATATAGAATGTGGTTTCCACATATTATTTTTATCATACAGTGTGAATAGCTATTATTTGAAACATGAATTAGATATATTATAGGTAGAGATAAATATAAAATGTGATAATATTTAATTATGATCAATATTTGATAGAGGTCTTTTGTAAAAGCCAATTTGGAACATAAATGTTCACCTGTAATTTTTTACATACTATTAACACCTATAATTATTAAAAATATTCTAATGACAAAATTTTTGATGGAAAATGTTGGAAATTATCCAAATAGAGCAATTCTTCACACCGAATCGTGGAGGGACAAATCACATCACAACCCTTGTGTAGCTGACCAGGTTCTCTGTATTCTTTATCATTTCATGTCTGTCTGGAAGCTTACAGCAGCTTCAAAGTGCGCCTTGTTTCCGACATCTGACTGAGACACATCATCGCTCACAGTGGCATGGCTTCCTCATGCCTTTGGTCATGGCTCGGGTTCCATATGAAGTTGCTTACTGCTCACTCTCATCCATCATTTCTCTGTTGTTCAACTGCATTGCTATTACCCAGATTTTTTCCCCTAAAGTTAAAAGTACACTTTTATACCTTTTGTACACTTAATTTTTTTGAAGCAAACTCTAATCAATTTCCTTAGAATGTAATAAATACTCATTTGTATCTAATACCTACTATTTTTAATAGTTTTTAGTGACTGCTTAAATATGAAGTTAATGATATAATATGCTTTTACTTTAACATTTTATTTATTTAATTATTTGTCAGGAAGCAGAGAAAGGCAGATGTGGGTGTTCCATTCACTTTCTCCTTTTTAAATATTTTACTTATTTGCAAGAGAAAGAGGCAGATAGAAAGAGAATGGGCACTACAGGGCATTCAGCTGCTGCAAACAAACACCAAACGTATGTGCTACCTTGTGCATCTGGCTTACATGGGTACTGGGTAATTGAACCAAGGTCCTTTAGCTTTATAGGCAAGTGCCTTAACTGCTAAGCCATCTCTCCAGCCCCCATTTTCTCCTTTTTATTCCATCCATGTCTCCTGCCCAGGGAACACTGCTACTACATTCAAGGAGTGTTTTCTCACCTAATTTAAAACTTTCTGAAAACTACTCACAGATACATTTAGTAGTTTCTGTTCTAGGTGATTCTAAATCCCATCAAATTGACAATGAAAATTACAATAATTGTGTTCTGGAATGATCTTTGATTCACAATCTTTCATGTTGAATTTGTAATAAGTTATGCAATATTTTGTAATTATTTATTAGTCATGTTCTTTACCAATCTAGATAATTTAATTGATAATTGTTTTTGTTTGTTTGTTTGTTTTCCTACTGGTTCACCACCTGGGCATCCTCACATTCTCTTTCCCTCTCCATGAGCCTTGACATACTCTTTGATGCAATGATATTATTTTTTTCCAAATAAAAACTTGAAAAATGGCCCCTAAATGTTCATAAGAACAGAAATATTTAGATTTTAAATTTTAAAACCTGCAAAAATTAAGATAAGGTATTTAAACAATTAAGTCTCTTAAACTAGTGAGCTAAGTTTCCATTTTGAGTAGGATTTAGATATTTCCTCGAAGATTCGTGCCTCAGTAGGGTTGCACTGTTGAAGAGGCAGAACATTTGATTGGATGGCCAAGTCATGTGAGTCACCACTGTAAAGATAGATTATCATCATTTTGTGGGATCTGCTTAGTTCATTTAAGAAAAGGTTGTCATAGAAACACAATCCTGTCCAAGGCGTCCTTCTGTCTTCTTGCCTTGCTCTGGGATATTTTCTGTATGTGACCAGATCCATTCCCACTTTACTACCAAAACATTCTGTGCTGCTAGAGAAGTAGTTTAGCGCTTAACATGCTTGCCTGTGAAGCCTAAGAACCCATCTTACACTCTTTATAGCCCACATTAGCCAGATGCAAGGGTGATGCAGGCGCTCAAGGCTACAGATGCACAGAGATGGCACAGGTATCTGGAACTCAATTGCAGTGGCAGGTCTTGGGGCACTCACTTGAGGACAGGAAAAGAGAGTGCAAACAACTCTTATATTTTCAGAGTCTAAAATGAAAAGCTAAATGCACCTTTTTTTTATACTATTCCTACACTCAAGTATTTTGTAATAGCCAATTAAAATATATTAAAAATAAGTATAGAGGAAAATTTCTTATAAGAAATGAAAGGTGTATTCCAGTGAACACAGGAAAAAATAAACAACCTTATTATCTGATATAATGTTAGAATGGTGAGACCAGTCGAATCCTTTCTTAACCTTTGACCCAATCCAAACCAATGCCCCCACTTTTCAGTTCTACAAAGCCTAAGAAACTCAGGCAGCCACAGACAAGAAGCTCGCAGAAGTTGTTTGATGGGTTTTAAAGGAAAGTCACTTCTCTGTGGAAACACTACAAAGGAAACTAGCAAGTGCTGACAGACAAGCTGCAACAAATGATATGGACGTGAGCTAGCTGGAAAACTGAACAACTGACCATCCCCAGGGCCACATACTGCCTTCAGATCTTCAGATAGGCTGGCCTCTGCCTAGGGGCTCTTGCTGGGGATGACCTGTAGTTCAAGTCAGGGCTCATGCACTATTCGCCAAATCCCTAGAACCAAGAAGAATTACCTGTAGAGGGAGACCCAATCCAATAATGCAGTCACTTGTTTATAGCATGGTTGAGAGAATACATCAAACCCACTCTTGAGACCTGTTGAGACAAGACTCTGTTTAAAATATCATTACTCTATGAAGCTCATCATCCAAAAATTGTGAGGGAGATAAACACTGAAATAATTTTTTTTTCAGGCTTTCTAACCCTATATTTTTGAAGTCTATGGATTTTTTAAAAGCAGTCTGATTTTTGAATGTTTTCTTTGAAGCAATGTATTTCAGGCACGGTAACTCATGGCAGCCTTTTGGGGAAAGATGAAAGAAGATTGCCATGGAGTTAAGATCAGACTTTCCTAAAAGAGACCCTATCTCAGAAAGAAGACAGAAAGGAAGGGAGGAAGGAAGGAAGGAAGGAAGGAAGGAAGGAAGGAAGGAAGGAAGGAAGGAAGGAAGGAAGGAAGGAAGGGGGGGTAAAGAAGAAAGAAAGAAAGAAAGAAAGAAAGAAAGAAAGAAAGAAAGAAAGAAAGAAAGAAAGAAAGAAAGGAAGGAAGGAAGGAAGGAAGGAAGGAAGGAAGGAAGGAAGGAAGGAAGAAGGAAGGGGGGAGGAAGAGGAAGGGAGAGAAGGAAAGAAGGATAGAAAGGAGAGAGTGAGGGTGCAAGGCAGAGGAAGAGAAAGAAAAAATAAGATTTAAAGACAATAGCTGCCATAGACATCAATCCATGTGGTGGGTTGGGCCAAGTACACTGAATCCTTCTGGGAAGTCTTCATCATTCTTGATGTCATTAGAAAGCTTGCAATGCATTTGAAAAGGTCAAAATATCAACATTCTCGTGAATTTGGAACGAGCTGAGTCTGTCACACACATATAATTTGTGGGATTTAAGGCATCAGTGCAGGAGCCACTTGCAAATGTGATACATAGAGTAGGAGCCCTGAAGCCCGAAGCCTTGCTGGACCTGCTGCACTCTGACAGTAGAGCTTGATGCATGAACACTTGCTTCTTATGAATAAGGAAAATGCTTTCCTTTTTTTCAGATAGAATCCACTGCTGGGGAAGATACTGTGTGTGTTGATTAAGAATAGATCTTGGATATTATGTAAAGTTAGTTGATTATTATTATTATTTTTTATAAAGGTTATATCATGAGAAAACTGACCCAATGTTGAGACATGTGTAAAAGGCTAGGATAAACAGGATCCACACTGCAACTTTCTTCATCAAGCAGCCATCACCGCCGGGGTCAACCCTGAAACAAGATCATCCACAACCAAAGTGATAATTGTTCACATGCTAGCAATTATAATTTATTATTATTATTATTATTATTATTATTATTATTTAGTTTTGTACTCAGTGTATGCAGTCAAGTTGGTACCATCATTAGCCTCCTCTCTGTCCTGTCCCTCTGTAGGGACCCTCCTTATTGGGGAATGTGGGTCATATTGTGATGTTAGCTATCAGGTACATGTAGGAGGAGATGTCTCTGTGTGTCATGACCCAACGTGTGGCTCTGACATTCTTTCCGACCCCTCTTCACTGAGCCATGTTTAAAACTTGGATTTATTTATTTCAAAGCAGAGAGAGAGATGGAGAGAAAAGAGGGAGAGAGAGAGAGGACATACTAGGGCTCCAGATGCTGAAAATGAACTCTAGATGCTTACACCACTGTTCATCTGGCTTTATGTGGGTACTAGGGAATCAAATCCATGTCACATACTTTCCTGCTCCAATTAATTATTTTTAATGAAGGTAGAACCATATCCAAACATAAGCCCACTCTCTATTATCAAGCTACTACCAATTGTGGGCTACAAGAGGGCCTACACCTATTAAATTCTCTATAAAAAAGTAAGGGTTTTCTAATTTGTCTGGTGCTAACATACTCTCCACTAGAGAATCTGCTTCTCTTTTTCAGATAGATGTAGATCTAAGGAGAGCGCTGCCCCATCATACCTCAAGGGCCTCTGCTGAAACTAAGAACAATTGGCAAAACAAGCAAGGGTGCTGTTTTCCTGATGGAACAGATACCAGCATAAGGGGAAAGTAGATCAACACAGAGAAAAATCAACTCCTATCAAATCAGAGATCCAGAGCCCCAGAGGCCCCCAACACCTCATCACTGAAGCAGACCAAAAATGAACCCAACATGGCTCAGGAAAATTTTGCAGAAGAGGGGGCAGAAAGAATGTCAGAGCCACATGTTAGGTCATGATATGCAGAGACATTTATCCTACCTATAACTATGGGCTAACTCCAGAATGCATGACCCTTATACCTCAACAAGGAGGGGTCAAGGGGAAGGGGTAGGTAATGGATGAGCCTAGTAATGGTACCAAATTGACTGCATTTGCTGAGTACAAAATTAATTAATAAAAAAATAATAATAAATAAATATTAAACAGCATGAGGAAGGGCTTGGAAGGTAAAAGAAAAGTTTAATTATCTGGGGTATAGAATCATTAGTCTATAATTTAATTAAAATGTAGCCAAAATTTAAAAATATATATATATATATATACTGTATACCTTTAAAGATATAATGCTACTGCATACTTAGTGGATTAAAATATAATATGAAAATAAATTTAATGCACTAGGAAATTTAAACAGCAGTAAGCCTCAGTTAACTGTGATAGGCTCTTTATTGCAGTTGTCTTGAACAGAGCCCCATCCTCCCCCAAGATGTGCCTGGAGTTTTACTCCTTTATAATGTCTGTGGTTGATGACATACAAAAGCCTGAAGGATGCAATAATAATTTTCTTCGTCTGTGTGAATTTTAATTATGTTTTTATGAAATAAATGGATATATATCTATTTGAGAATAATTTATTTCTGAAGAAGGATCATCAGTGTTATACTACACTGTATATTTTCTATAAGAGTCAATAAGGACACTACTAACCTAAGATTTTCCCTATGACTAGGGCTTTTACCAAAAGCAAACTGAAAATATGAAAATTATTTTTTCTGATTGAAAATTTTAAAAAAAGTATAGAGACAAATTACCACAGCCAGTCACATGTAGCCAGATTGCCATTTTATTATGTAACTAAAGACTATGACTTCACCATACATTGCAAAATAAGGCAAAAATCCCAGCTGTAGCCAAACAAGTAGCTGCTCCTCACTCCCCTCCGCAGCAGCTAGAGTGGAGTCATCAGACCTTCAGTGTTCACTCTGCCCCAGCAGAGCTTCCTAAGCCTCCTCAGCTTGGTTTTAAGGACTTCAGTTTTAAGGAGTCTCATTTGATAGCATATTTAATAATCATAATAAATGGAGCCTACAGAATAATTTTAGTAGTTTTCTGTACTTTTCAAAAGAGAAATTATTTTTTCTACAGGTTATGTCCACAAATATTTTTTGTTGAAGACTGAATAATGCATCTATTTATTACATTACTTGTTAATGTTTTCTTACAATTTTTGCCTTACTAATTTGTTTCCTGAGTGACTTTAAGCTTACTTAGTTTTTAATAACATCAGAGCTTGGAACAAATAGCTTCTCTTGACAGGCTATATGGCATAAGTGCTACAAATGTTATAATAGTGCACCCCATAATTTGAAAGTCCCTTTACATTGTTAAGATCACCTCTCTTTTAGCACACTTTGTTATTGTTTAGCTCTCAGTGCTAAATACATTTTTACTTGCTCTTTTCCTTTGTTTTTACTAATGCAACATATGTAAGTACATTGAAAGAAATAATCCTTGGGTTGAAACAATGGCTCTGTGGTGAAGTATGTGCCCTGTGCAAGCATGAAGCCTGAAGAGGCCTGAGATGCAAAAGCTCAGGGCATTTGAAATCAGGGTCTTATGGACATACTGTACTTGCTTCTGTCCCAGAATCTTTGTCACTTGTCCTTTATAGTTTCTCTGTTTGGATGCCAAAAAGAGTCATAGTTTTCTTGGTAAATAAGTATTTATTGTCTTTATAATGCTCAGAGGGTCTTGGCTTTTTTGTTGTTGTTGTTTATTTAGATGCATGCTTTTTTGACCTGTCTGCAACGTTTACTACATTTTGCAGCCTATTATATGAAAAATGGGTCATTAAACTTCCTAAATGGACAAAAATTCTCATAAATGCTCTTAGTGCCTCAAATTATTTGCCAAGCACTGAGAAAGTTTAGGAAACTAATATTAGCAATTAATCAACTGTCTCCCCATATTGTGCAAGTTATGCTTTACCAGATTTGCTTAGAAAAACTTAGAGTATATAAAAGTACTTAGAGTGGTTATGAACAAGTTGCTAATAAAGTTAGCTCAGGCCAAGTGTTAAAACTTGCTCCTAAGATTGTATCTAGCTACACATTGTTCTTTCTTTGCTCAAATAAATAATTTACAGCAACAGATATTTTTCTGTCAATACTTTTCACGGAAATATTGCAAGATGGGCTTTTGATTTTATGACTCACTTGTTAATTTATTTTCATCAACCTTTAATGATTTTGATCTGGAGTTATTTCACAATGAGGTGATATATGTCTTATCATGTAATCTGCATTTGGAAAAGTCTTGTGTCTTACAGAGCACATTTAACATTTCTGGCAATAATAAAAGAAGCCTGTATAATTATTTCAACTTCTTTCTCAATTTTTCTACACATTCAAAATTACACTATTCTATCCAATGGCACTGTAGCAGACAACTTCAGTTTCACTGAGATGAACTTCCAGATGAGGCACACTTCAGGAACTCCTGCTAGGCACACTTTGCACATCTTTAGATTGAAATCTCAAACCGACCACCACACCTAAGATCCACCCAGTGACACCGCCTCCGTCCAGGTGGCTGCAGATGCAAACTATAAACATATAAAAAACTGAATATATTGGTGGCCATCTATTCAAACCATCACAGGCCCCATGCCTAGAACCTGTATTTCTAACTAGAAGATGCTTTCTGAAGAATGTGTAGAAAGCCACAGCTTTGTAAGGAGAACCCAAGAAGTTCTCTTCTCTATTGTGAAAAATCCATACTAGCAAAGAATGAAATAGTTGTTCCTACTTATTTCAATGTGTTCAGATTGTCCTCCAAAAAGATATGTTCCCTAGCCTTGTAGAGTTAAAGCGTTATAGATTTGGTTTCCTTATATATTTGCTTTTCTTAAGAGACACTGGAATTCTTATTCAGTTGGTTTGTTTTTGTTTTATTTTGTTTTTCAGCTGAAATAGAATTGTCTGTTCCACACTCAGTTCATTGGTGTTTCAATCCCCCTTATTGCTTCTTGTTTTGTTCTGTTGTTTTACTTGTATCAATTTTTTATTTGTTTATTTATTTATTTATTTAATTTTGGTTTTTCGAGGTAGAGTCTCACTCTGGTCCAGGCTGACCTGGAATTAACTCTGTCATCTCAGGGTGGCCTTGAACTCATGGCAATCCTCCTACCTCTGCCTTCCGAGTGCTGGGATTAAAGACGTGCGCCACCACACCCAGCTCTACTTGTATCAATTTAATAGGATGCCATGTCATTAAGATATCAAATGACAATAGTTTAATCACTGTGATATTTTGTTTTTGTCATAGCCTGCAACAGTTTATTATAGAGTTTGTTTAGACAAAATAATTGCATTATTTATCATAACATTCAAACCATTATAGTGATGACATTAGGGATGTTTATCACATAATTTTATATAGACTCTTAGAAAATGAAAAAACAGAGAGAGTTTTATAAAATTAAGGAAACACAATCATTGCACAAGGGCATGAGGAACCCGTAGTTTTCTACATTGGTGAATTATTACTGATGGTCCACCAATGATCTTGAACTAAGTCTCTTTCTTAAGCAGTTTCTCTTTTAAACTCCCTCTTGGGCTTTGGCATCACAGTCTACGAAATAACAGAAGAAGCCTGAGAGAAAGGCCAAAGCTCTTAGTCTGTGTCTGGGGCAGGGGGCACCCTGGTGCCCGTGTCTGGAAGGGAAGATGGTGAGGGCATTGTATCACTCCTGGGGTGGAAGATATCCACAGCTTTAGTGGGAGTCTGTGAAATGGGGCAAGGACATAGGTAGCTGACAAATTTGCCATTAAATTCACAGTTTTGCAGGGCAAGAATGCAGTACTTCCCACAAACTGTCACTTCCCCAAGTTCCCCAAGAAGTATAGTCTGCAACACTACAAAGTGTCCATTTTCTTGCCTCTCTTTTATGGGTCTAGACATACAATAAATCAATACAAATTGTGAATGGTAGCCAAAACAACTTAGGGATTTTTAATAGTTAAGTTTGGTCACTGCTAACTTTGCAAGTATGTAGAACTTGATATAATAAGCATGAAGAATGATACCAATTTCTAAATTTCCTGGAAAATAATTATACTACAGAAATTAATATATATATATAGATAAAAATTTAAATTAACCAAAATATAAAAGATCATCATTATTTAAAACAGGTAAAAATGCTGATGGAGAGGGGCATTGACTCAGGTGACCATTTGGTCCCATACCAGAATCTTAGTTTAAGAATGTGTGCTTGTGTGTGATATATTACTTAATCTGAATTTGTTCAAAAAAGTCATAACCTCAGCTATATCTATAATGATGACATTTTCAGAGTAATTTATAAAAGTAATATATTCTGAATCAGCTTGGAGATGAAATATCTTGATGAAAGAAACACTTATCAAAGTTGACCTTACAGGTCCTCTCAGACATAAAATATGTACCTCAACCAAATGCTGTGAAAGCAATTTGATTAAGTTTATCAAGGTACATAACAAAGTTACTGAAGTGATGAATGATTCTTAAGCCAAGAGAAAATTGAGATTTGTATAAACTAGAAACTGGTCATTCTTATTTGTTCAGTATGTATTACTGGCTACATACCTTCTGTTTTCTGTGGATTACACTAAGATGTGTAAAAGAACCCATATATGCTAGTTTACCTGAAAATATTTGTTCAAACAATTGTAAAATATTTAAAGGCAATAAAAATAGAGGCTGCTTTGAAAAAAAAAACAGAAATATGTGGTGATAACTGACAAAATATGTGGAAAGTAAAACAAAAAAAAATGGAATTTGTGTTTAAACAGAAATTTCCATACTAGTAATGCTAAAACAAATTACTATATACACTAGTATCTTGGCCATTGACTATGAAAGTGTCGTGACTGACATGGATTTTGTAACCATACATAGTAACGAAAGCACTGTCTTTACATTTTTATTATTCCACATTAAATACATAAAATAATTTCAGGAATTCTACTCAGTAATGATAGAGAATACTAGGGTGGTCCAGGATCCATCAATACAACAAGAAAATATTGCCAACTTCCTACTGTGAGACACGTCACCTCTACCACACCTGCCAGATCCCAGAAAACTGAAAATGTGCGGGGTATGGCAGCAGGAGCCCTGCTCATGGCTAACCCGACAGCCAGACACAAGGACATGCCAGCAGACACTAGTCACTCAGCACTCGTCACGAGAGAAGTCCAGAGTCCACACAGTGCTCAACACTAAACCAGATTTCTAGCATGTCTGTCAAGGCCCAGGAACGTAGAAGTAGGGGCAGAGATATTGTAAAAGCCACAGGGTGGAAAGGAATACGCATTGTCCAAACCCCTCCCAACAGACTGACTGAGGCCTTTATGATCCCACAGTGAATACAGATAACCCCACTGAAGAGGTATCTCAGTGGGATGGGGCCAATGAGAGGGCATATAAAAGTATGATCTTTACAAAAACATAATTAAATTTTAAAAATACAGAATTTGAGAAGGTGTATGAATCTTTAATATCTAACTCTCTCTCTCTCTCTCTCTCTCTCTCTCTCTCTCTCTCTTACACACACACACACAATTTTATAGGCTGAAGGGATGGCTTAGCAGTAGTAAAGGTACTTGCTTGTAAAGCTCAACAACTGGGTTTAATTCCCACGTCCCCTGTAAGCCAGATACCCTGAGTACTGTATGCAGCTGAAGATGAAGTTCATTTGCAGTGGCAGGGGCCCTGCCAAATCCATGCTTTCTCAGTCTCTCTCATTCTCTCTAAACTAAATATAAAATATTTTTTAAAAATAATTTCTGGGGGCTGGAGAAATGGCTTAGCGGTTAACGCATTTGCCAGTAAAGCCAAAGGTCCTTAGATCAATTCCCCAGAACCCACAGTAAGCCAGACGTGCAAGGTAGCACTTGCATCCAGAGCTCATTTGCAGTGGCTGGAGGTCCTGGCATGCCCATTCTCTCTCTCCATCTCTCTGACTCTTTTTCTCTCTCAAATAAATAAATAAAAACAAAGTTTAAAAGATGATTTCCGTGAAGTAATATTTTCTCATATGTTGGTGTGTGTTTGAGGAAGGGTTGTGTCTGTACCAGCGTGGATATACACAAGGCATGGCACCCATATGGAGGGCAGAAGACCAGCTGGCGTGTCAGCACACACCTTGCAGCTTACCTGCCCTTAGGTCTTTTCACTGCTGCGTATCAGGTACGCGGTTCATGCTAGGTCCAGGATCCCCGTCTCCACCGCCGCCTTGCAGAGGTAGCGCCGTGGTTACTCACTCTGGAGCCCCAAACTCTTCCCAAGCTTACACGGCCACTTCTCACCCACTAAGGAATCTCCCTGCCCTGCATTACTGAGGCTTCTTTGACAATGATATATGCCCATTGCAATATCAATGAATAATTTGTAAGAAGAATGGCTTGTTTCCAAGTGTAGGTAAAAATTGCTAATTTTACTGATATTTCCAGTTGCCACCTTCTTGACAGTTGTAAGAACTCTAAACACTCCATCTTCTAGTTTGGCTTGGTTTGCAGGAGAGTTGAAGTGGCATGCAATGACAAATACAACAGCATAAATTTTGGTTGTTCAAACCTAAAGACATTTTTCTCATCTTTATTTGGTTATAATTGACCAGTACAGATTGCACATTTTTTTAATACAATCAACTCTTTATTTGCTGGAAGATATGATATCTAAGCATAAACTACATTACAGGAGGAAAAGTCTCCAATATAACATCCATTTTTTTTTTCAAATCATAATTAATTATATTATCTAGTAATGGGACAGGAAGAAAAAAATAATGATCAATATACTTGTTAAAAACTCAACATGATTAAAAATAAAATAAGCACAAATTATGGTGATATGTGTATATATATATAAAATTCTTATACATCTTAGGAGATAATGTAATTCGTTAAATCCTTGCTATAAGCCAATTAATAATATACACTTTTAAATTGTTTGTGGAGGGGCAGAGGAGACTGCTCAGCAGTTCAAGATGTTTGTTTGTAAAGCCTGCTGAACTGGCTTCAATTCCCATCTAAAGCCAGACAGGCATTCATCTGCAGCAGCAAGAGACCCTAGTATGTGCACACATGCATGTGTATACACATGCACACACACATAGAAATAAATTAATAAATAAAATTAGAAAATGTTTATGGACAGATGGAATATGAGCAGCTGCTTCATGCTCCTAGCTCTAAGCCTTCCCCATGACCCCTGGAACTGTGAGCTTAAGATGAATACCCTTTGAGCTAAATCTTTATACAAATATTTATGATTGTTTTATCATGATAAACTACATGAGAAACTGCTAGATCAAGAGCCACAAAATTTGTGTTTTGTTAGTTTGCTTTGTGATAGAGTCTTGCAATTTAGTCTGGGCTAGCCTTGCCTTGAACTCAGGATCCTCTTGCCTCAGCTGTCCATGTGCTGGGATTATAGACACATACCACCACACCTGGTTTATGAGTTACTTCCTCATTACCATGAGAAAATCCTGATAAAGCAACTTAAAGAGGGAAGGATTATTTGGCTCACAGATTGCACATTTGAAAAGCATGAACTTAACTTCTGTTCCCTGTCACTGAGCTATATACATATTATCTGAACTTAAATGCCACAACATTCTACATCTACATTTACAGGGAAAAAAAAAAGTTTTAATTGTATTTCTCCATTTCTTTTTGCTATCACAAGTACCGCAATAATTTACACCTGTGCATTATCACTAAATAAATTTAAAATATTTTATCTAATTCAATTCACAATAAAGCTATAGGCTTAAAATGCTGTTTTGGCATTTGTAGGTTTACTATCAAAGAATGAAGCAAATGTATTTTAAAACAGCCTTACTCTTTTGCCTAAGGCCATGAAGTTTTAATTGTCAGTCTTTAGGTCTAGGTTTCCTCAGTAGAGCTGGTGATTTTGAGAAAATCTCAAAGTATAAGAACAAGTTTTGGAGCTCATAAGTAAAATGAAATCACCTTATTTAGTTTGAAAGCAGTATTATATAGGTGATTTAATTTCAATGGACAAGCATAGCTCTGTATTTCTGTACAATATTAAGGCCATTGGTATTGACTATGTACAAAAGTAAAGTGCAGCTTCATTTGTGTATTTGTGTATGAAAAATTAATAGTCCTTTTTAATGTTCCAGTACACACGAGAAGGGTATTTTAAAGGAATGCTATCTATCAAAGACTCTCATTCTTAAGCTTCTATACCTGGGAACAGCAAATAACCAATGTAACTTTCTTCTTTATGCAAAAGGACAAGATTTTACTAGTATATGTTTCATAGTTTTTCCATCAGCCAAATTTCAAGACAAGACTTTTTTTTGAGACTGTCCATATACAAATAAGTACTTTCTGACTGTGAAATAGTTTATTTACTCTTAATCAAATGGAATTTCCTGATTTTCTGCCAAGTGCTATGCCCCAAATTAATAACACCAATGAGTTTATCCAGAACATGTACATGTCTCCATTTTTTCTACCTCTATTTTTCATGGAAATAAGAAAATACAAAAAAAAAACCACTCATTCCCTCTTAGAGATTAAAAATCATTGCATTATTTTGATGACTGAGACTACAGGAAGTTGCTGAATTCAAGGTCTCCTAGCACAACTGGGAAACACAGGAAATATTCCATGATGGGTATTACAAGAAAAAAAAAAAAACATGGAATAAGAAATGTCAGGAAACAAGCCCCACTGATATTAGTAGAATTCACATGAAAAAGATAAAAATTTAGATTGATTTTTTTTCTGAGAGAATTTGAACTTTAATTAATTAACTTTTAAAATGAGAAAATTTACTTTGACTCTGAAACACTGACTAGGCGAATTACTTAATAAAATCCAGCTTAAAATAAGACTTATGCTCACTGAAACATCACATTAAGAGAGAGCTGGGAGAGGAAAAGATTCTTAAGACAATAAAAATGGACCTTTTTATTTAATTACAATATATTACTTCATAGGTACAGCCCCTCACATCAGAACAATAAGATCCTAAATTCTGAGATTGTTCTTTGCAAAACTACTTAGGAGAAAAGTGTAGAGTGGATTATAGTCTTCTTGCAATAAGTTCTTTCTATGGATTCCCATAAAGCCATATTTATTACCTTATTATTGCTGTTTGGCCTGAAGCAGCTTTCAAGAGAACAGTATCAGGTGATTTTCTTTTTCCTATCATACTCAGAGACATAATGTAAGTCTCTCTTGCAGTCATGCAGATTACCACAAATGTGTAGGTTCTGTGGCCTGAACATAATTAAATCTAGTCTTGAATGAGATAGGAAAGTTATCTCTTGAGTTGACATTACAACTCCAGGATCTTTATTCAAGTGATCAATTTCTTTGCTGACACAGCCTTGGTATTATACCAAGTTCCTTTTGATAAGCAGTACTTTTTTTCCCATCACTGTGTCAGGATTGTATTTATACTTCAGTTGAATGTTTATTACCTGTCTCCTCAAATACAGTGTTCACTCAGTGTCTATGCATATAAAACAAAGTCAGGGACATGGTACAGTGCCTAGCAGAATTATATTAAAAAATGAAGTACAGGGCTGGAGAGAAGGCTTAGTCATTAAGGCACTTGCCTACGAAACCTAAGGGCTCATGTTTGACTCTCCAGGTACCACATATGCCAGATGTGTGGTGCCACGAGCTTGCAACGTTGTTCATGTGCCCAAGGTGGCACACGCATCTGCAATTCGATTTCAGTGGCTGGAGGCCCTGGTGTGCCAATTCTCGCTCTGTCTCTCTCTGTCTCTCTCTCTCTCTCTGTCTCTCTCTCTCTCTGTCTCTCTCTCTGTCTCTCTCTCTGTCTCTGTCTCTCTCTCTCTCTCTCTCTCTCTCTGTCTCTCTCTCTCTCTCTCTCTCTCTCTCTCTCTCATTCTCTCTCTTATAAAGAAAATAAAGGCCAGTCTGTTGGACTTGCCTCAAAAACTGGAAGTAAATAAGTAGGCTTGAATTCTTGAACCACAGTAAAATTTGTTGTCCCAGCATTTTCATCATTGCAAAAGTTAAAGGTATGTTTTACTTTTAGAGTTGAATTCACTGTGTAATTTTGACAAGACTGAGATTTTATATAATTTAAAAAATGGCCCTGTATTTACAATTGGTTGTTTCAAGTCTAGACATTTTATAAGGAAAAAAAAAAATGTCACTATACTACAAGACAATGAGGTTTCAAGGGCAATTATACTTGTTTATTTTTACTTATTTATTTTTGTGTTCTTAGCAAGATACTATTTACTGCTAGGAAGACAAATTACTTGAATTTGGGAAATGGGAGTTTTTTTTTGTTTGTTTGTTTGTTTTTGCAGAATGAAGGCTACGTTTCACCTGATTGTGCATAAATGACAATTACTAACGATAAAGGGGCACCCTCAAGCCCCGGGACGAGCTTGCACTTGAAATGGAATTTGATCCAGGAGATGGACCATCATGGTGAGTAAAGCCATGCACTACATTTGACAATTTTAAATTTACCTTTGAACCTGACTCCAGAACATTAAAGAAATTTGGGTTCAGATTGTGCCATTTGTGCCTTTAGCTAATTATTTTCATCAAAGTGCATTTTAGTTTTAGACTATAAGGTTTCAATGGAGAACATGACAATAATATAAACTGGTAGTTAAGTGTACTGTACAGAGGCTGTGAGAACATCTCATGGTGTGTCACACAATGCCTTTTATTATTCATTTATTTATTTATTCTTATTGACAACTTCCATAATCGTAAACAATATCCCATGGTTCCCTCCCCCACTTTCCCTTTGAAACTCCACTCTTCATCATAGCCCCTCCCCCCTCAATCAGTCTCTTTTATTTTCATGTCATGGTCTTTTCTTCCTATTGTGATGGACTTGTGTAGGTAGTAAAACTCATGATTTTTTCAAATAGTTCTAAGAAATTCCATGTTGATGGCTTTTTATTTCATAACTGCCGTCATGAAGCTGGCTAGCTTTCCTACTTTGGATGTCACTGAGGAGGTTATTTATCTCATGGTTTTGTGATGATCTCTCAACTGACTGTCCAGTTTGCACTCACACAGTGCAGAGTCAACTGCGGCTCTCTTCCTTCCCCGTGTAACAAGTACACTGCATCACCACACTTGCCAGCTTCCTTAACTGCTTATGCATCCTTTCCCCTATGTTCTGCTGATAGAACGCTATAATTCTCTCTGATGTGTTCTTGGCAAAAAAGTATTCGTCTCACTTAAAATTTCACAGCACCAAAACCACATTTTTCATCGTTTCAATCGAGTCTTTTATATTATTCACTTCCACCATGCCTAACTTACTGCTACCATCTCCGCACCTTCTGCCCCATCTCTGTCCAACCTGAACTTTCAATGGTAACATCAGCTGTTCACGGTCAACTCTGTCTAGGTTCATGCCTCTGCTGTCTTGGATGCTACTGACATGCCGTCTTCCTATTTATATTAGCTACTTACCCTGTTCTATTGCAACATATCTGAGCAAAAGGCGATTGTGGGAAGAAAGGGTTATTCTGGCTACCTTACCAGGAGACCAGGTCAAACATGGTAGGAAAACCCTGGCCGTGGGAGCCTCAAGCAGCTGACTTAACAAGTCTGTGCATGAAATTATTGCTGAAGCTTTGACTTTACAATCGAAAACTCTGAAATGAATGAACCTGGAAAACATGATAGATAAGCAAGGAAAAATTAACTTGTTTTCTGGTGAAAGCATGTTAATTTAACCCCATTTTCTGTGATTTTCTCACTTTATAATTGTTTTGATAAGAATCAAATTTTTTATCATCAGTATCTAAAATGTCCATCTTCCTCTTATACTTCTGTTTACAATTTTTGTTTATGAACAAATGTACTATTATAACATGTATGTTTTTAAAACACTTTTGAAGAGTGTGAAAACTCTGACCATATAAAGACATTGCTTCTAAGAAAATATGTCACACATCTCATATTTCAGTTTGAGCTCCTTTCTCATGGAGTGACTAATGCAAATATTTGGTGGGGTGCAAAACTGCCTCTATTTAATTCCGTTATTGTTCATGCCTTTGTCTATTTTCCACAGAATAAGGACGAAAGTAACTTTTAAACAAGGAGGATGCACACAGTATATTTTTGTTTTCCTACTTTTGGAATAAAGTCCTAAGAGTTCTCAGGCAAATACAGCTGTACAGAAATAAAGGAAATCACACCAAAATAAAGCAGGGTGCCAAAATATAAGTTGAAGTGGAAGTGGGAAAACCTTTACTAGAGCTCTTTCCTTCACAAAATGCAAATTTGTGGGCTGCAAGCTCGGTTTCTTGATTACTCAGACATTCCCTCTAGAAGTATCTAAAGCTATAGTTTCCACCATTACTGAGTCATTAGAGAGAATTTATAATTCCCAAGGCTTTCAATAATCAGACATAGGCCACTTGAAGGTACTAGTGAGAGGGAAGGTTTGGCATGAGAATATTTAGTCACAGATGGCAAATGGAATTTCTACTGTCTGTTGTGTCCTGGATACCAGAAATTAAGTTTCTCTCATGCACATTTCTCTTCATACCCTTAATACTATTTTTTTACTCAGTATAAAGTTTATTTCATTCTGCAACAGTTTTATATTTGAGCTTCTGGTGAGATTAATACTTTTTTTTCTCATTTTGTAGGGAGGAAAATTGATATATTGCCTCTGTAAGTGAGATTCGTGCTGTTTTGTCTACAGCTCAGTATAGCCACATTAAACAAGCAGCTTTCAGGGTGGGCCTCTTATTAATTATGAGGCTTCCTGATGATTTTTCCATGGAAAAGAAGCACTTCTACCAAAGTTACTCATCACAATGCAAGCAGCTCATTAACTCCAGCCTTCCTCCCAGGTTCCTCTGACAGCCTGAAGAACGTGCACTAAGACACCATAGAGATAATAAAGTTTTTTTCTCTTTCACAGCAATTCAAGGGCAGTCTGCCATGTTCTTTACTTACAGACAGCATTTTTAATAGTAGCAAATAGAGTCAAATATTTTAAAATGTTTTGGATGTCACTAAGTTGTAAGTTACTGTAAATGATCAATAATACCATATTTTATACTAAAATGTGTATACTTAAGTGTGTATTTACTTTTTTTGAATGATGGAATTAAATCCACATTACTGTCTTGCCACTTGCAGGTACTATAACTATATTTGTTTGGATTAGCTTATATTTTTTTACTGTTTTGTTTTTTCCCAATAAGAATATTTCCCAGTGAGACACTGTTTAAATGTGAATATTCCTTAAGCCTATCAAATTACATAAATGCACTGCTCTATTGATTTCCTTTAAATTATATGCCTAGAGTTTTATAAAACAGTAAATACTTTTGGAATGACAATATCTATACAATTAAGAAATAAACATGATACTGAGCAGGTTTTGCTGTGCTATTAAAGCAATCAGCCACTGATTTCAGTAAGCCAATACCATAAACAATGCTTTTCTCCCTTTTGTTGGCACACAGTTTTACTCACCATAGCCACTCAGAAATGAAGCTAAGGCACTTTCCAACTCCTTATCACTGGTGCGACACAAAAAGGGAAAGTTGTATGTTGGGCAATACTCCTTCTGACACATGACACTGACCGCAGTCTGTGAGTCACATTGAGTTGCATTCCCTGAGAGTGGAGGAAAGTATTGTATTGTGCTATCCCCAAGTTTACAGGGCAGAAGAAGCCTCAACAACCCCAGTGGTTAACATTGCAGTGCTGTGTATCACATCCTTGTAAGTCATCCTGGTGGGTGGAATGAGGGCTGGAGATTTTCTTAGACACGTGGAAGGAAAAAATATGCTATTGTGCCCTAGCAACCCAACCTAGGAGACATTAAAGAAAGAATATGTTAGGCACATTCCTCTGTGACAGGAAGGATTTACACAATGCCTCGGTCAGTCAGCCTTCAGTACTATGGACTAAAATTATAATTCTCGTCTTCTGTAAGTAATTTTCTGAATGATGAAATGTAATTCAGTAGACAAATCAAATATTTTAACCACTAAAGCATGCATAACTTTTATAAAGGCCTATTTTTGAAGCCAATGTTACTGTGGAGGTAAACCAGGAGGTAAACACTTTAAACTGGTGATTAAAAAAAATAATAAAAAAAAAAGATTGGAAGTCATTAGCTTAAAGTATACAAGTTACATTTACCTAGGAATAGGTTCTGAGTCTTGCATCATTTTCTGTGTCTCCAGCACAGAAGTTAAGGCTAACCATTTCTTCATGAACGCGAAAGTACAGTGTAAAACTAAGTGACCCATGGTTATATCCTTTCATGTACACTGATTTGAAGAATAACTACAGATATAGCTACTTTTTGTGCCTAAATAACACCCATGTTTCTTTTGAAACACCCTCCAACTTCTTGATGGCCCCAAACATTTAGTATGCTGCTGCATTCTATGGTTTCTAATGCCTTCTAACTGCAGAAATTCCCACATGCCAATAGAGCCCATTTCCATGGTCACCTGAGTGCCTAATGAGAAGCATACGTTCAAAAATTTCTTGAAAAACCAAAAAATAATTTCCATGGGGAGACTAAATGTTTCATAAGAAGCTTTCTTTCAACCATCCTAGGGACAAAAGAAAAGTGCCAGTGATATTTATTTGATGTTTAATGATAGTATTATCCAGGTCTACGGTAATTTTCTTTCAAACGGGAAGCTGGTGCATGGAAACATGAGCTTGGTGAAGGGGTAACTCAATGTGCAGCCTGCTAGGAACTCAGGGTAGCTAAGAATGTGGAGTAAAACAAAATTGCAAATTTATTTAAAATATTCTGAGATTTTTGTGTGACATCTTTGTAACTTGATTGTACATGCCTTTTTGTTAAAATTTTCTGATGGTAAAGTCATGGAGCACTGCAAAAAATAAACTCATGTGGCTCTCATGACTTGTGGGTTACAGATTGTCAATACAATTAATCTGTGGACCAGTGCAACTCTTTGCCCAATGTGGCCAGAGACGCCAAGAGCCTGGACATAGCTTAATTATTGTGAAAGGTGTAGAGAGAAAATACAAACAATAAACAAACTGAAAGTCATTGTCCAAGCCTCCCTTGGTTTTATTTTTTGATTTTTTTTTCAATTATATGTCATAGTTCATGGTTTTTGTTTGTGTTTATCTAGTGTACAATTTTTGAATTATTTGAAATGCAAAATGTTTTGAGAAATAAAACCTAAGCCTATTTCTATATAGATATAAAGTGAAATATTTCCATTATAATATAAGAATTTCCATAAAATAATGATAATTCTTTTAAAATACTACATGCAGTTTGTGCAAGATGACAAATGTAGAGAGGAAACGTGTTTGGGATATCTTTGGAACACTCCACAGAAAGAAATCCTCAAGTTGGATATCAGCCTGGAGTAAGGACACAAAGATTTAGGAGTTATCAATATAAAAATTCAGAAGTGGTGAAAAGAAAGTGCCATGCCAAACTGTATATTCTAAGAGTAGCAAAGACTGTATACTTTCAGTTCATCAGAGAATAAACAGCAGTGGGGCCTGGTCAGAAGTATATTTCCACCTACAGTCACCATGGAAAGGTAGTGATCAGTCAAGCAAGTCCTTATAAAGGGGTCAGACATAAGAAAGATTATCACTTTGTTGAATTGGTGGAAGTCAGTTCCAGGGTTGGTACAGAATATCTGTAGACTTTTGTTAAGATCACTCCTGTGAAGAAATGGTGCAAGGCAATATTTATGGAACTTGCCAATAAAAAATTTAAAAAGCGAGAAAATGTGGGTTGTATGTGGAAGACAATGATATTAGAGACTAACTGCTTATTCCAATTCTTAAGTCAGCATTAACACAGAACAAAATTACAATAATACAAGTAAAAAGTAAAGTAAGGACAAGGTTTTAAGTAGACTTAGGAGTCATAATCTTACACAATTAAATTAATTGTGGGTCTAGGGAGAAAATAGCATCTATGATATAAGAATCTGTATGAGTATAATTGATATAGTAATGCCAACTTAATCCAGAGAGGTAATATAAAATGAGTAAGTCTGGAGACAAAGTCAATTTTTATTTGAATGACATTTTAATATGTTGAAGGTATATTATATACTTTTGTGAAAATGACACAATAACAACAGTTATTCTGTACAATTAATATATGGTAGTATCATAAATGAAAAAATCTCCAGGAACTGAGAAGGATGAAGTAGGATTGTCTATGAGGAGTTATTAAAGGTCTAAAATACAGCTGAGTATGCTGTTGCATGCCTTTAATCCTAGCACTCAGGAGGCAGAGGTAGGAGGATCACTGTGAGTTCAAGACCACCCTGAGACTACATAGTGAATTCCAGGTCAGTCTGGGCTAGAATGAGTCCCTACCTAGAAAAAATAAAAGTGCCCAAAATGCAGACAACACCTCAGAATATTTGGATGCATAAACTAGTGACTACATAGGTTCATTTCTGAATAAGTTAAAATTTGGGAAAATTATTTGAGGATGCAGACATTATATGTATTCACAAAATTTTAGATTTTTTTTTGTTAACAAGAAAACAAAGTCAAGTTAAAAAAATAGATTGATCCATGAAGTTCAGGGTATAATTCTGTATGACAGCCTGAGCCTTGTGTTTACATTACGAATATATTATTACTACAGAGTGAATCGTTGTTCAGGTATAGTAAAACTGGTCATGTTCCTTTTTCAGGGTCTTACAAAGGTAGTTGAGATTGGACTTGAAAGTCTGATTCTTCTACATATTTGATTGGTGGAAGTACTAGCCTGGAACAAATGCCAAGCTATTCTTAATATTTTAGGAATCATGTTTTGGGGCCAGTCATAGTGCTGCACTCCTTTAATCCCAGTACTAGGTAGGTAGACGTAGGAGGGTCGTTGTGAGTTCAAAGCCATCCTGACACTACATAGTGAATTCCAGGTCAGCCTGAGATAGAATGAGACCCTACCTCAAAAACAAACAAACAACAACAAAACACAGAATCATTTTTTAATTCATCTACATCAGAAAATATCTTGTGGAGAAGTTATTTATAAGATTGTCAAATTAATATTTTACTCTCATCTTTTCCATTCTATTGTTATATTTTCCCTTTGATGAATATTTGTGAAATTCTTAAGATTTAAAATAAGCGAACATTTATGTCAAATAATAAATGTTAAAGTTTATCAAAATGATTATAAACATATAAATTATGATTATTTTTATTTTGTCCTTTAAGATATTTTACAAGTTGTTTTATTTGTTTTGTTTCAATTTTGTTTTTGACATGAGAACTCCCTATATAGCCCAGACTTACTTCATACTCTTAATTCTCCTGCCTCACTTTATAGAGTTATAGGATTATATGAATATAAATCCTCCCTCAGCTTCACGTTTTAAATCTTCTTAAAATATCGTAGATTTCTCCCTCTAGACATTAAATGCCTCTTTCTTTGGACTCATACTTCTCTGTGAGTACATTCTGCATACAGTTCTTTGTACTTTTTGATTATTTTCTAACATACTGTGAGATGTTTGTAAATTGGATTTGTCATCTTTCCTCACATGTAGCACTCAACTCCCATTTGAGAACTATTTAGTAAATGTGACAAGGAAATGGATGACCTTTTCCTATTCAGCACTTAGCCAGTTTTACAACTTTTCATATATACATACATATATATATATATATATATATATATATATATATTTCCTGTGTCCTTCTATGTTATATGCTGTAAGTTGTCCACACCACCAAGAAATCAATAGTCACCATCCTTTATGCTATAGAAAATTAATTGATAATACATGTCCTACCATTCGGTTCTGATGAAAATTGAGTAAAGCAAAAGTAAGGCACACATAAACTTTCACAACAATTATTTAATGAACTATAATGTACACATAGGATTTATTTTTAAATATACAGCATATCACAAAAGAGAACTACAACAGAAGAAATTTAGATGGAAATTCCAGCAGATGTGAATTTTTCATACTCCCATGTAAAGGTGGAAGACAGAAGCCAAGATCTTACATGATAAGCATGAATTTTGTGGGTTCTTTCACTTAGGTCTTATGCCTCTCCCAATGAACTCATGTTTTGTAGGCTCCCTGTCCTACAAATCATGCTGACCATTTGGTAAAATGTCCAATGATATCATTTTTTTTATTTCTTCCTGAATCCACATTCTAAAACAAAGCCCAGAATCCATCTGTGTGAGAGATGATATTTCCCCTATTTATAATAAGCAGAATCTGGATTTCTAGACTTTTCTTTTTTATCCCACCACCAAGGTCATTAGTGAATGATTTCTTTACTTCATAAATAATTCACTTTTTCCAAATGTATTACTTGCCTTTGAGATATCATAACCTAATTACATTTTCAAAAATTGCTTATTTTCCATTAATGAAACTATGAATATGCCATTACAAAATGAGGATTATGAATGATTACTTGTCTGCTTTAATGAGAATTTCACTGTCATTTAAAATCTATTCTTTATTGAATAATTGTGAATCTCACTGCTACATATAGACATGTTGTCACTTCTGGCAATTAAAAATGAATGAATGAGTGGAAGCTGCTTTCATACTTATATTTCATCACATTAAATATTTAGGGAGATGGAAAGATTTTTCTGTGTTTAAGGTGCTTTCCTGCAAAGCCTAGTGATGTGGATTCAATTCCCCGGTACCCATATAGAGCCAACACACAAAGCACAAAGTAGCATATGTATCTGGATATCCTTTGCAGTGACTAGAGGCACATTCTCTCTCTCTCTCTCTCTCATTCTCTCTTCTCTTTTTCTGCCTCTATGCTTGAAAATAAGTAAACAAAATATTTAAAAAAATACTTCTTAGTTACTGTGTTTACTTTTTATTTACTATTTTCCAATAATAGTGGCATACCTATAATGCACTTAAATCGCATTGCTTTGTCTTTAATAAAACTTGGCGGCTTGGTTCCTTATAGATTATGAATTAATGGGAGGGGCATTTATTACATTTGAAAGCACACTGGCCTGCTGGGATTAAGAATTTTAAAAAGATGAGGAAGGTAATGGTTTGCCTGCTAATTTACCATGCAATATTTTTCCAGCACTGCAGACACAAAAGCATTTTGTTTAATGTTTTAGTCCATTGTAACAAATACTTTCAAAAATCATTAGGATAAAAATCTATTAAGTTTCATCCTTCTGTAACTTTTACATACTTAGTAGTATCATCAGTATGAAAACCCTTAACTACAACTCAGAGACTTGGGGAGTTCTGTCACTGCTTCTTTGTTTTCTTCCATGCCCATCATGAAATCTTGTCATTGTGATTTCTAAATGTCTCTAGAATCAAAAGTTCTCCTCACTGTTACCGTCAATGCTTAACTTCAGGTACTTAGTACTCACACAAGGATCATTTACTGTCCTTAAAGCTTTGCATTCCAATCAATCTGTCCAGAGTGATATGTTATTGGTTCTACATACCCTTCTTAATTCATTTCTATCCTTTATGCATAAAATCTATACTGTATCATTTAGCTCTTTCTGAATTCTTGATTCATCCTTCATCACAAACTTGGACTATTCTACATCTATTTGCAGTTATTATAAAAATGAACACATTTTAACACTCCAAAATCTCTACAAGCACTAGTCTGTTTTGTCCATCACATCTATGAATTAATTTTCTAGAAAATTTAAATTCTTGTATTTCCATTTGATAGTCCAATTAGTTTTTCCTAGTTCTTCACTTACACTTTTTAAAATATGCACATTATATTATTTTGTATATTGCATATATTGCAAAAACTCTATTGAAGAATAAAGGATATCTATTGAGTAAACTCTCCTCTTAAATCAGTATTCAATGTAGAACTGGAAACCATTCAGCACAAGTTAAGCAAGGAGGGATATCACGCTTATAACTAGGTACATATAAGGTCAATGGAAGGAACAAGGAAATGGGCCATGAGCCGGGCCTCAAGAATGACAGGGAGATCCACAGAACTGATGGGTCCGGGAGCCACCACTGCTGCAATGATGCTGGTGAAAACCCTTCTATCTTACTGTAGTCATGCATCATGAACCTTCCATCAGGAGCAACTGACATCTGTGATATTCTGCCACCTGGTTCCTTGGTACTCACACAAGCTTTTAATACATATTGGATACAAAATACTACAATCTGATCAGCCTTAACCATCTTTCAACATTTGGGAAGCCTGGATTTCTTAAATCACCTTGTGTGATCATCTTGAGAGAACGGCCATGCCCCCTGAAATAGAAAAGATCATTTCAGTGGGAGTGTTGTTCATTTCCACCCCTGACCTATAGAAGACACAGAGCACAGTGCTATTTAGGCACTCTGGGGCTCTCCCCATTAGGATTCTTATGAAATCCTGAATTCTGTTCATTTTAACTTCTCAAGAAATAACTGGGAAATGACATGGGTTGCAGCTTTATGGCCCTACAATTGTAGGGCAAACCTAAGGTGATGTAGATTCTTAAGTTATTTATTCTATAACATAGTTAGCTTCGCATGTTGCTTAACTTAGCCAACAAATGTGAGCTGCATTAAGCTTCCATAGTGAAGCCTTTGAGTCTAGATTTTCTGGACATTAGTGTACTATATCAACATGGGTGAGTTTCATTGGTAATCTTACCCATATTCAGTAGACTAAACCCAAAATTATGTTCCTTTTATCTCAGTACATCTTTTGACGTGCATGGTCTTCATAAGCCTTCCTTTATATTGTAGTTTATCAATTCCTTGAATATTTAAACATTTGTTTCTTTCATCATGCCAAGATATAAATTTAATAAAAATGTGGAGGAAATGAGGGATAAAATGAAAAAGAGATCAAATGAATCACGATGTGATCATGGAATACTTATAACAGATAAAATCAGTATAACATCTTAGGAAAATCAGGCCCAACTATAAAAGATGGGTGTAGAAATGGTAGGAAATAAAGTTGCTTTTGCTATCCAGAGAATACTTAGATCTTGAAACAACAGGATATATAGTATTCATGAATAGTGGATTAAACTAAAATTGCATCTGATTTCAAGCTATTTCAGTTTCTGTGACAACAGAGGCATGTTAGTAGAATCATGTATATCCATGAGGTCTATACATGTTTATTTTTTCTTTTATGGGTTTTGGATGTAGGGTCTCACTCTAGCCCAGGCTGACCTGGAATTCACTCTCTAGTCTCAGGGTGGCCTTGTACTCACCGCGATGCTCCTACCTCTGCCTCCCACCTCCCAAGTGCTGGGATTAAAGGTGTGCACCACCCCGCCCAGCCTCTATACATTTCTTATCCTAATTAAGATTTTCTTTACACTATTTTGGTGATTTATCCTAAAGTGTTTGAATCATTAGCTCTACTTTAATGACTTATAAAGATATCCACTTAGTTTACCAAAATGTTGTCTTTAATACACAGCCCCACGACCACCACCAATTTATCCCATATGAGGATTTAAGAAATTTGCTGTCTAGTCTCTGCCACGGACCTCCCTGTGTGTGGTGAGGGGAATGGAACACTCCACTATAAAACAGGCTCAATACCAAACACCGAGTCAGCTATTACCACAACAAAAAGGAATCATCTAGATATTTAATTATGAAGTCAGCAAATTTCAAACATATAAAAAGGGTCAAAGACTGAGTTTTATCCAGAAACTAATAGTATTTCTCTGCAGACCTCCCTACAAATTTTCCCTCTCCTGGAAAGTAAACTTAGAGCCTCACATATACTGTACCAGCGCTCTACCACTAAGCTTATTAATTAATTAATTCATTCATTTATATGTTTTTCATTGAGACAGGATTTCATTAAGATACTGAGACTCATCTTGACCTCATTGTGAATCCCAGGCGAGTCTTGATGTTTCAGTACCGGGCTTCAGCTAACCCAGTAGCTGGGGTTTCAGGGAGGTACCATGAGGCAGAGGTGATAGGTATTACTTTTTATTAGTTATATACATCTTCAGTGTGTGAACAGCACATGTTGGTGCCATCCTTATCCTCACTCCTGTGCTCCCCTCCCCCTGAAGGGATCCTCCTCAATAGGGATGCCAGTTATCCCCATGTGGATTGTGGGTCATGCATTGTGGGGGAAGCCATTAGTTATGGGGAAGAGGCAATGCCTCTGTGTATAATGCCCCAACTTGTGGCTCTAAAAATCTTTCTGCCCTGTCTTTCACATATTTCCCTGAGCCACGTTGGGTTCCTTTTAGGTCTACTTCAGTGATTAGCTCTTGGGAGCCACTGTGTCTCTGGATCTCTGGTTTGATAGGAGTTGAGTGTCCTAAATCATTTTTACTTTTCTTTGTTGCTTATTTGTTTAATAATTCCAAGATTGCGATATATCAGTCTTTGAAAAGTTATTAAATCAGTGATGCCTAATTCATGGATGTGCACAAACGCTGTAGCATATACTGCTTAGTTTTAAATTAATTTCCATTCTATTCTCTGCAAGGTTGCCTCAAGTGACCATCATGTATTTCATTTTGTATCCTGACTATGAATGCAGTGTGACCAGCTGACACATATTCCTACCACCACAGTGGACTCTATACCCTCAAAATGTGAGCCAAAATAGCCCCTTCTTTCCTGAAGTTGCTTTAACCAGGTAGTGTATCACAAAAATGAGAAAAGTAAAAAAAAAAAAAAAAAAATCAAATATACATTGGGTTCAAACCAGATAGAAAAACTTCAAATACCTTCATGGAGTAAAAGAAAATAAATGAAAAGTGCTTACAAAGTAGGGCATGGTGTCACATAATTGTAACACTTCATCAACAATGGCTTTCCATTTGTTTTCTGCTTAGAACTGACTAATTTCATCCTGTTCTTATTTTCTGAAAATCTCCTTAGAGAAAGAAAACAAGGTGGTAGAGTACATTTGTCACTGAAATTTAAGCAACAGAAGGTTGACACATTACAATACTCCCCAGCCTGGATTATCTATTTCTAATCACACAAACAAAATCATGATGCTGCAAATGCCAGATGGAACACTGCATCATACATGTGCTATTGTAGCGGAGGCCCTGCTTTCTTGTCAGGAGACAAAAATGAAATCAGTTTAGATAATTGAGGACTCCTCTCAGCCCAAAAATATTATTTCCAGTGAATTTGAAATGCCTTTTGTGAGAGTGGATGTGGGTGCATGTGTGTGTTGGAGTGTAGCCAAATATGAATTGTGTTTGTGTAGTATTTTAGGCACATTTTTGCTAATATCATAGACACATAAAGCTGAGATTTATGACAGGTAGGATAAGAGTGGAAGTATAATGGAGAATTCTCAGTTGAACCTAAGGAAAACAAAATGTGAAGGAAATGGTTCACAATGAGGAAAGGGAAAAGTATGGAATGCAATAAAGTTAGTATGTGGTACAGTAGCCAGGCACGGATAGACAGGAAAAGGGTACGCTGACTATGGGGATGACCAAAATGTAGTTTGGTGCTGGAAAATGGCTCAATTGTTGCATGCACTTGCTTACAAAGCCTGATGGACCAGGTTAGATTCGCTATTACCCACTCAAGGCCAGATATACAAAAGCATGCATGTATCTGGAGTGCGTGTTTGCAGTGGCGAGAGGCCCTGCCCCACCCCTCAAATAACTAAATTATTTATTTATTTATTTACTTTTAAGATAATTCACTTGTCCTGGATCATCTTAACCAGAATAATTTCTACAATTTCTAAATTTTGCTCTGTGCATAGCCTGGCAGTGTCAACAAGCTAGAGATAGGTGTTTATACTTCTGCTGCTATACTCATCAAAATGGCATATAAATGGATTTATTAAATTTGTTAAGGTAGAGCACATCCTTCCACTAGGTGACCACATTAGTGACAGTGCCCATTTTTATTGTCAGCTGCCCAAATGCAAAATAATCCAGAAGCTAAGCCCCATTAATGACGGAAACTGGAGCCAGAACACAAGGCACTGAGCAGAGCTTCACTGGCTGAACACGTGCTTTCAACACAACTCTGTGAGGCATCAAGAAAGGTGGCTTTAGATTCCCTTTCACCGTGCTGGGAAACGTGGCCCTCTGCACTCATCACAGACACGTGTGGGGAGTTCAAATACATGGAACGTAGTAAGGAAATCCTTTTCACTAATCATACTAAACACCATGCATTTCATGGAAATCAATTATCCACCAAAATTACAGATCCATGTCCTTTACCTGGATTATTTTGATGTCCCTATTCCTCACATTTCTGTCTGGAATAAATCACAGAATACCAGCAGCTCTCAAGACAAAGAACTTTTCAGATGTCTTGAGTTACCAATCAATTTGTCCCTGTGTCCCTGTGGTTTCAGGAAAGGAAACTGTGATAAGATATAACTGACAGTGTTCTTGAAGGGGCTTCAACAAAGAGGGAGAGCAATGTGGAGGGAGAACTTAAGCCAGAGAAGGAAGGGAGATGGAAGGAAGAAGAGAGTTAAGGAAGAAGAAACCAGGTTAGAAAGAAAGAAGCACATTACAGTTTTGTGTCATGCCAGGATCGCGATCAAGCATATGCCTTATACCACAATATTTTAAAGATAATCTTATCGTTCAAAAAACTACCACTGCATTTTTTCTCCTTGATTGTATTCAAACCACCCTTGCTATCACAGTGAGATCTAATCTCCACAGCCTTCCCTCTCGTCTGCATTTACGCACGATTGCACAGATCCAGGTGCTTCTGGTCGCAGACAACCACTTCAAATCAGTGTTCTCAACTATGTTGCCATGGTTTTGTCTGCTTTTCAACTTGACAGGACCTAGAAGTACAAGTGAGAGATTATCTGGATCAGGTTAGCCTCTGTGCATCTACGTGAGGGATCATCTTGATTAGCTTAAGTCAGGTAGGAAAACCCACCTTAGCTGTGGGCACCAGAATCCCACTCGCTAGGGTATGACAGACAAACAGAAAGGAGAGAACTGCTCAAAAGCAGTGTTTCTGGCTTGGCGCCTGTCCTCACTGTTGGCCCGCATGAGACCAGCTTCTTTTGCCATGCCTTACCTGCAATGGTGGACTTTACTCTGGAACTATAAAATGAAATAACTCCTTCCTCTGTTAATCTTTTTTCTGGGGGGAGGGGAGGTTTCAGGCATTTTATTCCATGGATGAGAAGTTGACTGATACTAGAGTCTGATGTCCCACTGATTTTCTTATAAAAGGCAAGGGAAGTAGAATCTTAATTCAAATGGGAAGTTATTAACCTACTACAAAAATCAAGCATTTGGCCCAATTTCACAGAAAAATGGAGCTAAAGCAATGAAAAGAGTGGATCTCATAAATCCATATACACTCTTTTTTTAAATTTTATTTTGAAGACTAAACCAATCAAATTTAATCTCCTCTCTTCTTTTTATTTCCTGAGGTTGAGGGAAGACAAGGGACTAATTTTGCCTCTTCCTCTTCATTGATAGTTATAATAAAATTTAGAATTCAATATAATCTGTACACCATTCTATGTTTATCCATGCACTCACAGACTTCTCTACTGAGAAGATGGCTCAGCATGCCGAGGCCTGAGCTTAATTCCCAAGTCACCTACATACAGCAGACACAGAAAACTGGTACAAGCAGCAGATGTTCATTGCAGCAGCAAAAGGTCCTGGTGTGTACAACACACACACACACACACACACACACACACACACACACACAGGAAATAAATAAATATTTATTAAAGACTATAAAAGACCATAATGGTTTGGGAATAATACACTTTTTTTTCACTATGTTTTTTTGTATTAGTTAATATCCACTACAAATTTGACTAGATTTAGAATTTCTTAAAAGAAATACCTCTGGATGTTCATGTGAGAGTAGTTTCCAAAGACGTTTGATTGAGGCAGAAAGACTCATCCTGAATGTGGGTAATCCCACCCTAGGATGAATAAAAACAAGAGAGCCTGAAGGGGCACTTACATTCACTTCTCTGTGCTTTCTAAATGTGGAAGGAATGTACCCAGTACCCTGTGATCCTGACACTATGCCTTCCCAACATGATAGACTATAATCACTCAAAACATAAACCAAAATAATTCTTTCCTTATTTAAATTGCTTTGAACCAAATGCTTTGTCACAACAAAGAGAAAAGTAATTAGTACATCTTACACATTAAAAATAGCAAGAATAGCACTTGTCTTTACATATGTAGCTATGATAAAGTCGCTACAAAATATTATGTTATTTGCATTATTTAAATATCATTGTCCCTAAAATATGCTGTGTAAACTTGTGAATAAATTATTCACTACAAAGTACATTTTCTCTTTCATTATAACTGAAGAATACTATTGATATTTTCATTTAGGTAAATAAAAAATAAAATTGACAAGGTATCGATAGCATAAGTGTAGTAGGAAACTTCAAAAAAAAAAGAAAACATAAAAATACATTCCATATAAAACTTAATGGCCTAATATTTCACAATAAGTAAATAGATTAGTAAACTCATTACCTCTCTTGTAAGAAATAATTTATAACTTTTACTGACTATATTATTATTATGCTTATCACTGTCTTTAATGTAACTATTACACAAATCCTGCTAGAATTACTTATGCGTTATCTAATATCTAAAAAGTTTTTCCAAGAATGAAATGGTGTGAGAGCATATCCTTTTAGAATTGTTCCAAAGGGGGAGGAAAGTATGTTTTTCCTAAAGTACCGAGGTCTAATTTGATTATAAATTAATGAAACTGAAATATCAAAGACAATTAAATTTGACGTGCATGTTATTCTGCCATAGGTACTTGCCAGTTTTCATTACATTTGAATGCAATTTACTGTAGAAATGCTATTTCAATTAGAAAGAAAACATCATTCTTTACCTTTTACCCTTATTATTTGTTATTCACTTTCTGAAGGAAACTTTTGTGTACATTCACTAGGTTACTGAAAGAAGTTATTTTTTTTTCTATTAGATTAGATCTAAATAAAGAATTGCTCAAGTGTTTTAAAAACAAATCTTATTAGACATAAAAACTGTTCACCATGAGTTTTTCTTGTCAAAAGTTATTATTTTAATAATTCATGATTATTTAAACATGGAATCCCTGTTGTACCATTGAAATGCTGCCACTTGGGTAGTAAGTAAGGGCTAAAAGCATAACATAATAAATATAGGGAAACTCCATTTTTAAATTTTTCTCCCAGGAAGTTGGAGTGAGACCATGTTTATAGTAAGGCTCTGATGCACACAAACTTTTCAAATGACCACACGGAGATGCTGGCTTCAATATGAATTGAATGCGATCTTTTAATTTTATAATTGTGTGCTTGTATGTCTTAAACCATGGTGGAGTTTCAAAACGAGGGTTATTTTCATTCAACATTCTTCTCACTTGCATTGATTATTATATACCATGTATGCTCATATACACATGACAATGCAGTCTTTTGAAGGAAAACCTCATGTGTTGGAAAACTACAAAATATTTTTAGAGTTGCTTCAGTGCCAGGTATATCCTGTAAATCAGACGCCATGTCTAGATGGCTTCATTGTCACATCATAATCCTGTATCAAAGGCAATGGTGAAACATGAAAATGACCTAATATGTGCTGGCTTGGGAATGGTGATCAATCTAACATGCTTCAATCAGAATTGTAAAAACAAATGTGTTTTAGCCTGGGCAGAACAAGGGAAGAAACAATTTAAACAACTAAATGAATATTTTTGTTTTAAATTCAAGTACCTAATATGGAACATAATTTTACAAGACACATAGAAATGTTTAAAGGTATTTTGTATATGTGCATTCCTTTAATGTCAGTGTCATAATATCAAAATACACACAGATTTCACCACATTGTGTACCTATTATAAAATTTAATATGTAGATTGAATATAGAAGACATACATACAAAAAAAGTATATGTTTTAACATTGTGATAATTTTTATCATGGGCAATTTTGCACATATACCAAAAAATAAAGATTAATATAATGATACCCTGTGAGCCAATTTCTTAGTCATAATAACCATTGTTAACAAAAATTAACAATTTCTGTACATTAATATGAAAATAAAATCTCACATATTTATTGCTAAATTTAAAAATGGAAATGCTAAAGTCCTATGATTTATAACAAACACATAGTTTCATTTCAATGATATATTTTCTAGTTATGGAGAATTTTATTTTAAAATTTTAGTTATTTGATAATTAACAGGCTGTATTAAATGAATACACATGGCATAAAAATAGAATTGCACAAAATATAAAAAGAAGAGGAATAGGAAAAACTGTGCCACTCTTATTTTCAGATACATTATAGATTTTAAAGAAGATATAGAACAGGCACTGTGGAAAAAAAAAAAAACTTTTGTAAAGGAATGTTTTCTGTGACAAGGGTTAAAGTGGAAAGAATTGCTAACTTATAATATGACACTTCCTCATTCTAGCAAGAGTAAAGAAATGAAAAGTCTCCTTGCTAAATAAAAAGAATTCTGGGAAAATATCAAAAGACCCAGAATTAGGGCCGGAAAGATTGCTCAGCACTTCCCTCCAAAGTAAAATACCCAGGTTTGATTCCCTAGTACCCACACAAAGCCAGATGCACAAGGTGGCATATGCATTTGGAGCTCATTTAAGCCTTAAAAAAAAAAAAAAAAAGAACAGAATTGTATCTAAGGAGAAGTATAACTAACCATAAAAATAAACAAGTATTTCAATAATAAAAATATAAAGTTGTGCTTAAAAAGAAGAGAAATACCTGGCCAATTACTTGCCTTCATATAAAAAGTTGAAGAACAATTGTTTTCAATTGAACTGAAATGTTTCAGTCTTAGAATATTGGAAAACGGAGAGGGTGTAGAGTGTCAAGGTTATGTGAGAGCCGGGCGTGGTGGCACACGCCTTTAATCCCAGCACTTGGGAGGGAAATGTAGGAGAATCCCCTGAGTTCAAGGCCATCCTGAGACTCCATAGGGAATTCCAGGTCAGCCTGAGCTAGAGCGAGACCCTACCTTGAAAATGACCTTAGGACATAGATTATTTCAAAGGGGTGGAATCTTAGTTTATGACTATGTAAAACTGTATTATGACTTAAAGAACCTGATCTTTGTACATTACTAAAGCTTCAGAGACAGGAGAAAGCATGTCACATTTTTTATTTTTATTTATTTATTTTATTGATTTTTTATTTCTTTTATTTGAGATAGAGATAGATGCAGAGAGAGAGAGAGAGAATGGGCATGTGCCAGGACATACAGACACTGCCAAAGAACTCCAGACGCATGTGCCACCTTGTACATCTGGCTTACATGGTTCCTATGGAACTGAACCAAGGTTCTTTGGCTTTTCAGGCATGTGCCTTAACCACTAAGCAATTTCTCCAGCCCTGCCAGTCATAATTTTAAAATAATGCTTTGAAGTTATTTTTCACAGTCAATGATGTTTTAAGAATTTTAGTCTAAGGGACTAGGTACAAATTACTTCTGATGTTTATTCTCTAAAACCTTCAGTTGCACACCAAAATGTCAGTCATATGATATTCTTCCACATGTATTATCAGTACTTCTGACACAAAGACACAAACAGTTCTTTAATTTGTCAACCCACTCAATATGTAAGTTGCAAAACATTCTTTCAGAAGCATTATTTCTATATTTCACCTGCCTCTGAAAAAGCAGAGTAGGAATTTTCATTAGTAGTTTTGTTGTACATGTGTGACTTTTCCCATTTTTGCCCCAGTGTTCTTTAAAAACTTTCTTTTTCTTTCTCTGCTTTGCCTAATCTTTTGAAATTCTGTGATTTCTGTCACCTAACTGTTGTCGACATGGCAGCAAACAAATGTATCAGCAGGCATAATTGGCTCCTAGAGTACTGGAAGGAAACATTCAATGTCCAAACAAGAGCTATCTTCTGCATTTGGAAAAACTGAGCACGGTGTTTCTGAACCAATTTATAGCTTAGCAATCAAAGATGTTGTGTAAGTTGTTGCAAAGCTTTCTTTAAAACAAATAAGTGATGCAACAAGCTGCTGTACTTTCCTACACCGAAGGATACTCCTAAGCCCTCTCCAGCACTTTGGAGAGACACCTAGCCCTGTTCCCCTACTCTGCAACCTTCTTTACGATCCCCAACATAAAGTTCTGCCTCAAAGCCTGAATTAACATTTTAAATTTAGTTACTAAGAATAAATATCATGACTCTACCATTATTTTGACGGGATTGAAATTGCTCTGGTGATTCGTTAATCAACTTTTCAAATATGGAGTGGGGTAGTGAACATACTAATTGAAAACCAAGAAATAGAGCTTAATTGTTTAATGTTGAAAGCTCAGAGGTAGATTTCAGGTAATTACTGAAGACACTGTTCACAGGAGTATTAAAATACAAGCACTCAATTTGAGTTAAACTAAAGGCATGTCCTAATTATTTGGAAAGGCTTCTTGGGCACACACTTCAATTTGGACTAAACAAGTAACTTAAATAAAAAAGAAGTGCTCAATTGTAAATAAAAAAATATTTATAATCTTGCATAAAACTGCAAAGCAAAACAGAGTACATATTTACAAAGAAGAAAAGAATACACATTAGAAACAAAATATGGAGTTTAGGAATAGAGCTTATCATTGGAGAACTTTCCTAACATTCATGGGGCTCTAGATTCAATTCCTAGCACTACAAACAAAACAAATTAAAAAATAGTAATTATCCCCCCCAAAAAAACATTTTCTGCTATAGATTTTGAAGGCATAATATATTTTAATGCATACTATTGAGCAACTATTTTTTACATTGTTATTAAGTTGTCAACTGAAGAAGGGAATTTTAAAATTTTAGTTCCAAGCTAGTAAGACTTTAATATTTTAATATCTCTTCAACACACACATACACATGTGTGTGTATGTTAGTGGGTGTGTGTGGCTACATGTGTATATAGGTAATTTTATATATTTTGGAGTTTTCCTTGAGACCTAGTCTAGGAAAATGGTATTATTTTCATAATATTGTTTTTAGTTGAATGTTAACTGAAAACACAAGATGAAGAGGAAAGATCATATATAGTGAAAATTACATGAGAAATATCAAATATTGAAGCTATAGAAGACATATATTTCAGGCATAAGACATCATAATATGAACTAGGAGACTGGTGGACATTGCAATATTTACCAATATGCTGTGTATTTTTCATGAGGGTCTTCATAAAGTCAATTTTTTTTTTACTTTATTTTTTTATTTATTTGAGAGAGAGAGGGAGAGAGGGAGGGAGAGAGAGAGAGAGAGAGAAAGTCAGGAGAATATGGATATGATGACCATAGACTACGGAGAGAAGTTTTCACTAGACTTTGGGCAAAAGAATGGCTGTACATCAAACTCTCTCCTAAAATGATGATTATCCCTTCTGTTTATTATTATTATTATTATTTTATTATTATATATGGCATTGAAACTGGAGAGAATCGATATCCCTCCATATGAACAGAAAAGATCATTGACTGCCATGCAGGAGACAAACCACTTCTAGCACATTTGCCAAGGGCCAGGAGGCATCCCAGGGAAAGCGGCCATTTGAACATGAGCAGGGCTCTCATTGCTAACCTGAAAAACTGCTCCAGACACATGGTGATAGATGCTGCGGACACTCAAAACACATCAAAGCAGAAATCCAGAGGTTGCAGAGATCTCAGTACTAAAGTAGACTTAGGATATACCCACCAGCACTCCAGGTTCACTGAGGTAGAGTGGAAGGAACGATTGTAAGAGCCACACTCTGGGAAGGATTATACTGAGGCACCCCCAAAACACACCCAGAAATGAACTGACTTATTCATAACCCCATGCTGAATATAAACAACCCAATAATACTGCTAAGGAGGACAGTTAAAGTGAATGGAATAGAAGGGAAACAAGAAGACGGCACTCAGTTGATTGGGAGCAACACATGATTTGACATAGAGCAAAGTTAGTGATTAATAAGACTTCTGTTGAAACTGAGACTGAGAGAACAGTCAAGTCACACATAACACTTCACAGACATGCTAAGATACATACTCATTAAGGAGAGTGAAAATCAGAATTGTGTACTCAGTTAGAGGTTTCTATTCTCTAAGCCTGACACTGTAAATAAGAAATCATATAATGCATTTGCTTAAGACAAATGCATGGAATAAAATTCCAATATATGTATGGGACCATAATTTTAGAAAGTCTGGTTGGAATTTCACCCAATATGCATTCGAGTATTTAGTTTATCAACTGAGGTGAGGACAATTTGATAGTAAGAAGCCATAAGAAGTTCATGGATAATTGAAATTTGAAAACTCTTTACCAAGGAGTCTCTAGTTGTGTGGTGATGGGTATTGCTAATCTTCAACTAATGAAAACCATTATGGCGTTCAATTTTGTCCACTAATAAAAAAAAGTAAAATCATTAACTTGTACAAAAAAATAAAAACAGGATATATGCAAGTAAGACAAAAGTTTATCAAAGAAACATACAGAGGCAGTACAGAAGAGGGGGATCAATCGCAGATGCTGGTAAATCTCTCCAAGTATAAAGCAAACACCCTCAACATTGTCCACTCTGCAGACATCAGGTCTCTTCCCAGATGGGTTTCTCTGTATGCATTGCTTATTTCCTTTCTCTTCTTTTTTAAACTTATTATCTCTACAGAGTGGCAAGATGGCTTTTAGTGAGTCACCATGACTAGAAACTCTCTTCAGGGGACTGGAGAGATGGCTTAGCAGTTAAGGCAATTGCTTGTGAAACCTAAGGACTCAGATTTGACTCTCAAGGGGGTACACGCTTCTGGAATTCATTGCAGTGGCTGGTGGCCACACTGTGCCAATTCTCTCTCTCTTTCTTAAAAGAAAGAAAGAAAGAAGAAAGGAAAGAAAGAAAGAAAAATAGGAAGGAAGGAAGGAAGGAAGGAAGGAAGGAAGGAAGGAAGGAAGGAAGGAAGGAAGGAAGGAAGGAAGGAAAAGAAAGAAACTCTCGCAGGTTGTGGTAGTGCACACCTTTAATCCCAGCACTTGGGAGGCAGAGGTAGGAGGATTGCCATGAGTTTGAGGCCACCCTAAGACTACAGAGTGAATTTCAGGTCAGCCTGTCAGCCTGGACTAGAGTGAGACCCTACCTTGAAAAACCAAAATTATAAAAAAAAAGGGGGGGGGGGAGAAACCAAAGAAACTAAACTCTCTTCAGTACAACGTAAATGCTATGACATACAATACATACTTTTATGATTTTATATCACATTGAAAAAGGAGTGAAAATATTTATTTTAGCTCAAAATGCAGCCTATGATGATCTAGTGTTTGCTCTCAACCCAGTCTTCTGCTCTTACCTCTGTCTTCAAAATGACTGCCCATTGCTATCAAGGCCTACCTGGTGCTTTCCCTTCATGCCTCTGTTTAATGCTTGTCCTCAAGAGTGAATGCCTTGCCCTGTGCTTGCATGATCTACAATCCAATGCAGGCATTATATTCAAGATTCTAATGAAATGCTGTCACTGGTAGAATATTTTCTAACTTCATGCAGTAGAAATAATATTTCCATCCTCTATTTTGTAACCAAATATGATACTCCTAGTTGGGTGTTTAACAGTGCCTGTATATATTTTTGAATACTAACCTTGTTACTTTTCTAACATGGAAGATTTTTTGAGGATTGTTTGCTTTTATCTCAAAGTGTATGCTTTTGAAGTAATTGTTGATAAACACTTTTTGTTACCAAGTGTTTTCAGGCAATACATCTGAATTCAACAATATGTCATGCTTTCTGTATTAAGTTCTTGTCAGCAACAAAATGCATTTCATAGCTTTTCTACACAAAATTTGGAAACCTCTTTTGATAACCAATGTCAATTAAAATCTTCCTTCCTGACAAATTTGACAACATAATTAATGTGGGGAATTGTCAAATTATTTTTTTTTCCAGCAACGTGTTTGACTGCTATGCATGTCTGTTAATAGAGGTCCTACAGATGACTGGACCTTTCATGGATGAGCTGTGGTATTGTATTTTTCCCTCCTCAAAAACTACCTAGTCATATTGACTTTAGATTGTAGACATATTTTAATGTTTATTTATTGATTATTTATTTATTGATTGGTTGATTTATGAGAGAAAGAGATTATGGGCACACCAGGGAGGCCCCCCTGCTGCTGCAAATGAACTCCAGATACATGTTGCAGTCAGGTTCATATTGCTGGTAGAAATCACTTGACCAAGAGCAGCTTGTGGGGAAAAAAAAAAAAAAAAAAAAAAAAAAAAAAAAAAAAGGTTTATTTTGGCTTACAGGCTTGAGGGGAAGCTCCATGATGGCAGGGAACCTGACAGCATGAGCAGAGGGTGTACAACACTCCCTGGCCATCATCAGGTGGACAACAGGAGCAGGAGAGTGTGCCAAACACTGGCATGGGGAAACTGGCTATAATACCCATAAGCCCACCCCCAAACAATACACTGCCTCCAGGAGGCGTTAATTCCCAAAGCTCCATCAGCTGGGAACCTAGCATTGGGAACACTGAAGTTTATGGGGAACACGTGAATCAAACCACCACATTCTGATAAGCATGCTCCTAACAATACATTGCCACCAGAAGGCGTTAATTCCCAAATCTCCATCAGCTAGGAACCCAGCATTCAAAACACTTAAGTTTATGGGGAACACCTGAATCAAACCACGACATTCCCATAAGCCTACCAAAGAAATACATTGCCTCTGGAAGGGGTCAATTCCCAAATCTCTATCAGCTGGGAACCTAGCACTCAGAAAACTTGGGTTTATGGGGGACACCTGAATCAAACCACCACATTCTGATAAGCCTGCCCCCAACAATACACTGCCTCCAGAAGGGGTTAATTCCCAAATCCCCATCAGCTGGGAACCTAGCATTCAAAACACTTAAGTTTATGGGGAACACCTGAATCAAACCACAACATTCCAGTAAGCCTCCCCAAGCAATACATTGCCACCAGAAGGCGTTAATTCCCAAATCTTCATCAGCTGGAAACCAAGCATTCAGAACAGTAAGTTGATGGAAGACACCTGAATCAAACCACCACGCATGTATCCCTCCATGTCTCGGACTTTTCATGTTGACTGGGGAACTAAACCTGGACATCAATCTTTGTAAGCACGTACATTTCACAGCAGAAACATCTCGATGGCTTTTACTGTTTCCTGGTTAATTGTATTAAGACTATTTTTTTCTTTATTATTTTTTGTAATTAACACATCAGGTAAGTTGTTAGAGTTTAGATTTTTAGGTTTTCAACAGAGAACCAAATCTAGACTATATGCCACTTATCTCTTATCATTTCCAGGTATATTCATAGGGCTATTTCAAAGAACAATCAACCATGAGGTCGAAGGTTTTCTATCTGTGCTTTAAGTCTGCCCATAACTGAATGCATTTTTCTTTCAAAAATAAAACTCCTGATATACCCATTTAAGAAAAAAAAATAATTTTTAAAAGCCATTATTTTGTGGATAATCAAGTTTTATCATCAAAATAGTATAAGCTTTATGTAACGCAGAAATAGCATTTATAAATAGGTAAGACCACTACAAAGTGTATCAGATTCTGTTCATTACTAGAACGGAGTTCATGAGGGCTCACCTCCATCTCAGTGGCAGTCTGTCTGCGTGCTTTGCTGGCTGTATCGTTCACTGCGAATGAACTCCTTAACAAAGGCCAGTGTTATCTTCCTCAGTACTGCGCACCCAAGACAACTTGTTGCATTGCTATATTAACTGACAGATGCATACTCTAGTAGTTTTTAGTTACATTCTTTCATATTTTATACACTTAGCTATACCACATAAATGAAATATGTTCTTTCAAATTGCCAAAGTTGTAATCCTTGAATATGGCTCATTCTTCTATGATTATACATAGTACAAACACATTCTTTAAGAATTACAAATGAATTGGCATATAGGTATGAATGTGTGTGTGTTTATATTTATAAACAGTGGCATGAATGAGATTTATTTATTTATTTTTATTTATTTGTAAGAGAAAGAGGGAGAGAGAGAAAGAGAATGGGTGTGCCAGGGCCTCCAGCCACTGAAAAGGAACTCCAGATATTTGCACCCCCTTGTGCATCTGGCTAACATGGGTCCGGGGGAAATTGAACCTGAGCCATGTGGCTTTGTAGGTAAATGGCTTAACCACTAAGCCATCCCTCCAGCCCATGAAACAGTTTTATACATGCCAGAATATAACAAAATATCAGTGATAAATCTCAGGGAATAGAATGTGCGTATGAGCCTAGGTGCCTATTAGTAAATGAAATGATAATATGTTTTTATGCTGACACGAGCTAGCCAGCTTTACCAGGTACCCACCTGTATCCACCTCCCTAGCACTGAGATTATAGACACGCAAGCTACCCCTGGCTTTTATATAGGTGTTGGGGATTTGAGCACAGATCCCTATGCTTACATATGAAGCACTTTATTGAGTGAGCCATCTTTTCAGCCCATTTAAGTACTTTTTCATCAAAAGATACTATAAATATCATTAAAGTTATACACAGAAAAGCGACAGGAAGATTCTCTGCCAGCTCCTGGACATAGGCCCTCATTACATAGCGTTCTCCCAGATGGCAGGGCCAGACAAAATGATGCTAGGGTGGCCTACTTGAAGCTCAGATCGAAAATTCACTCCAGACTCCCCAATGACGTGGCCAAGAATTGGCCTGTATCCTTCTTTCTTTACATCCAATTCACAATTGTTGATTCCTATTAAGTATCATGCTCCCCAAAGTTTCTCAATTTCTCCTTTCATATGACCTGACCCTGGCACATTGATTCTTACAAATACATCTTTTCATGTACCTTTATGCTTTCATACTGATTTGCAATAGGAGTAAAATTCCAATACTTTATTATGTCTTTCATGCTCATTAAACCAAGTTTGGTAAGCATGTTCACACTCTATTCTAGATTTCAGATCTCATTTTCTTAAAATTTTAATCAAATAAATGAGTATGTAACAGAATTTGTTACATTATAAATATTTTATATTAACCTGAGTTTCATTCTAGGTCTCTAAGAGTAACATTTTCAACTTCCAGTGTTCTTTGACTAAAGCAGCTTAATGTTTGCTTTTCTCACTTGACAAATAAAATAAAGCAGCCCATTCTCTCTCTTTCTCTGTCAAATAAATAAATAAATAAATAAATAAAAATATTTTTAAAAAAATTGGTATTGAAAAAAGTGGGTATAAAATCTCACTATAGGGCATTTTCTTTCAGGAGAAAATTACTGTAAGTTTGAATAGTCTTTTTTAGCATATTCTAAATAGGAGAGAAAAACTTCAGTCACTTTAACATTTGAGATTTCTTCCTCTTGGTTCTCCAGTCATTTCCATTGTCATCTATTGCACCTGTGAGAGGTCACCATAGGAGTGAGTGTGAGATTCATGTGGTTACATGCATGACATTATTATATCAGGGATGTTAATTTCTGTTGACAGTTTTCTTACAAAATACCAGTACAATAACCCCAGAAAAATTGATTTCAATATGTTTACATGTACTAGTTATCAGTGTGATAAAACAAACTAAAATCAGCCTTTAGCACATTCTAAAATAAACTGTAGTACATCAGTAGAAATAATATAAGAAATAAAAGTATTGATATGAATGAACCATTTCTTCCTCTTTAGTTCTCTTTATAAAACTTCAGTATTAATGTGAAAATTTCATTATTGTTACTTTTCTAAACAGTGTGCCAATAAAGTCCAGGTCATACCAATTTCATTTAATTAAAAGGAACCAACAAACACCTTACATAGTAAGTGTATCTTGAACAAGCTTCCTCCAGGGAAGAGTTGATCTAAAAATGAGTGACTTTTTCAACAAAGCTTTTAAATAGAAACTTACTTTTCAGTCCAAATGCTTCCCCAATTAAATACCTTTCATTTGAAGCTTTTGTTAATATAATTTGTGTAAAATGGTGACCACTTGTGGCTGGTTAAATTAATTGAAATGCAATCTATCCTTTATAAAATAAGTCCAATATTGTTTATTTTACCATGTGATACTGGTCAATGTATTTTTAGTAACCTATAGAAATAGGTTGCAAACTTTATTAATAGATACTTGTTAGAGAATGAGACAATCCATACAAAATCTAGAGACATATGCTTTGTTGCAATTTGATGCATTAAGTTATTTATAGTCTATCATTTATAGAACTTTAAAAATTTGCAGGCCACAATCCAGGGGAGACAACTCAGGGGGTAAGATAGCGTGGCACGTGAGCATACAGACCGGAGCTCAGGTCCCAGCCCCCAAGCACCAAGCTGGGGAAGCTGGTGCCCCACGCCTCTCTGTCACCCCAGCACAGAGGGAGTTGGAAGAAAAGGTACTTAATCCAGTGGGCTGGTCAGTCAGTCTACCCTCCTGAAAAAGCATAAAATAAATATGAGCTCTAGGTTCACTGAGACACTCTATCTCAAGGTAGGATGGAGAAGGGCATTCAGTGCCATCCTGTGGTCTCTGCCTCTGCGTACACACATCTACATGCACATGTGCATATACCATACACCTACATGACACAGACTGAATTAAAGAGAAATATAAAACAAAATTTACAGAGCATAATTTTTAAATATTGTATTTATTTCTTTGAAAGAGAGAGAGAGAGAGTAAGAGAAGACACAGATATATAGAGAGAATGGGCAAGCCAAGGCCTCCAGCCACTTCAAACAAACTCCAGATGCATGTGCCACCTTGGACATCTGGCTTACATGGGTACTAGGGAATCTAACCTGGGTCCTTAGGTTTTTCAGGCAAGAGGCTTACAAGCTAAGCCATCTCTCCAGCCCCAGACTATATTTGGAAATTTTATTGACAGAAATACCAGTAACTATCTATGTGAAAGTTGCTGCCTCCAAATCATGTTTTCTAAAATTGTCTTTTTTGAAGCACAGCCCTAAATGTATAGGACTCTAGCGTGGGATTTTCCTATCTAAAAGTGGGCAAACTACTTCTAGGAGCAGAGCCAGAGAAATAGAATAACCCTTGCATTTGCCAGCCCAAGGATGGGAAACTGCTTTCAACAGTGTCCTGAGAAAAAAAGAAGCTGAAGTGGAGTTTATTTTAAGATATTAGCAAACTGCTTCACCTGCTGCTCCGATCTTACTGTGGCCATGGCTGCTTCTGCATACAGATACGCAATGGCATTTTTATCAAACAGCCAAAACGTAGTGATTCATAGAGCTGATCAGCACCTCTCAACCATGTATACTTGCTCTCAGTCTAGAATCCAATCAGGTCTCTATGGAATTGAGCAATGAACTTAGCTCAAGATCAGCATTTCTAAATGTTGCTTGTCAATATTGATCATCTGTGCTGTTCAGGCCAAAGGTGCACCAAGGCAGAGAAACATAGTCATATTCCTTTAAGTGGTGGGCTACATAGCTGTAAGATTAATGCGAGGGCAAGTCAGCAAGTTAGGAATTTAGCATCTCACAACTGTAATATCGGAAAAGTTATTTGTAAGGTTCATAAAAATACTTCTTCAGTCAGTTCCCATGTTTCATTCTCACAATTCATCGTCACTGTTCAGCACCACAACACTTTCAAAATCTTTTATTTTTATTTACAATTCCAAAACTGTACACAATATCCCATGGTAATTCCCTCCTTCCCCCACCCCCAATTTCCCCTTTGGAACTCTGCTCTCCATCATGTCCCACCCTCAATCAGTCTCTGCTTTATGTTGATGTCAAGATTTTTCCCCCTATTATGATGGTCTTGTGTAGGTAGTGTCAGGCACTGTGAGGTCATGGGTATCCAGGTCATTTTGTGTCTGGAGGAGCACGTTGTAAGGAGTCCTACCCTTCCTTTGGCTCTTACATTCTTTCTGCCATCTCTTCTGCAATGGACCCTGAGCCTTGGAAGGTGTGAAAGAGATGTGTCAGTGCTGAGCACTTCTCTGCCACATTTTCTCATCACCATGTTGCCTTCTGAGCCATCCCAATGTCACTGCTATCTGAAAAGAGAAGCTTCTCTAACCAAAAGTGAGAGTAGCATTCATATATGGGTATGGATATTAAGAGAAGAGACTTCTTAAAGTTTGATCACAAGACAATGACAAATGGTCAGATATACACCGAATCTGTAAAACAAAGATAGAAGCCACCCTTTGTTTACCTTTGACATACATGCCATGAACAGAAAGATGCATGACATTAACTCATGCAGCCCTGTTATCTTGATAAAAGCCACACAGCTTTTAAAGGTAGGACACGCTGCCAAGCATGCAGAAGGCCTTGGCACTGCAGAGCAATGTTTTGCATATTTGTGCTGTGCCCACTGCAGTGACAGCTGCTGAGACAGATTTCAAAGTCTTTTACACCATCAGTTACCCACATATTTCTATCTTTGGAACCCCTTCCAAAAATAGAAATACCAGCTGTTCCTTCTGGCCACCAAGGCAGTCCATAATATCACTTTGTCCCCCAAAATAAATAAATAACAATGATAACAATATAATCTATGCTGAGAGATGGATAGCCAACCAAACACAAGTTTCTCTTAGTACTTCCAAATAATACATAATTATTTGGCTCAATCTTTACCCCTACCATCGGGCAGTTTGTATTGAGAGCAAAAGTCAGTTATTGGGTTTGGGTGAATATGAGCAAAATGCATGCAATGTATATATAAAAATGTTGCAATGGAACCCATTAAGTTTTGTAAATATATCAAAAAGAAAATAAGCTAAATTTACCTCTGCTAATGGCTGGGATGGGGATGATGTGTTGAGGGGATGAGAAAATCCAAGCACATTTCTTAAGGCATGCCAGAAGAGATAAATGTCACAGGCACCACAGTTCTCACTGTTGCACTTTGTCTCCAGCTCTTTTGTTTTCCTAAACTGTATTGAAATAGGAAATTCTAATCAATGGAGCAAAGCCATTTTTACAAATAGTTGGGTCATATATAGGAATAATCTCAATCAAGAGCCAATGAATACGTGTGTGTGTGTGTGTGTGTGTGTGTGTGTGTGTGTGTGTGTATTCTAAAAATATCTCATTCAATGTTAACACAGCACTAATAAAGTAGAAGATAAGGGCTGGAGAGATGACTTAGTGGTTAAGCGCTTGCCTGTGAAACCTAAGGAACCCGGTTCAAGGCTCCATTCCCCAAGACCCACGTTAGCCAGATGCACAAGGGGGTGCACGCATCTGGAATTCGTTTGCAGTGGCTGGAGGCCCTGGCATGCCCATTCTCTCTCTCTCTCTGTCTATCAGCCTCATTCTCTATTTGTCTGTCCCTCTCAAATAAATAAATAAACCAGAAAAAAAAATTTAAAAAATAGAGGATAACACAATGTCTAATTTTTAGAATACTTGCCCATTTTTATTAAGACCACCAAAATATTTATGAACTTTCTGGCTCCATTTTAATCAGTATTTTTATAGTTTTTTTGCCTTTTTGATTTAAATTTGATTCACAAATTCATCAACATTACATTTCGTTGACAGATCAATTTTTATTGACCTCCTACAGTCTGTCAGTAAAATAAGAAGAATAGGTAAAATTCAAAGTTGCACTTTAAGATCTAAAATGTGAGTATATGGATTTGAAACCTATTGAGTTTCGTTTTCTGTAGCAACATTTGTTCAAATGCATATGTTTAAGATTTCCATCAAAGATTACAGAATATATGAGGAGGGAAAATGCCAAGTATTTGTCTGTAATTAACTGAAGAAACTCAGTGTATAATTTGTAATTTAAAGACATTTTATCTTTAATTTTATATTTAATATTAAGTCAAAAAGAAAATATGGTAGTGTGCGGGCACACTCCTTTAATACCAGTACTCAAAGGCAGAGTTCGGAAGACTGCAAGAAGCTAGAGGCCACCTTGAGACTACATAGCGAATCCAGGTCAGCCGGGGCTACAGTGAGACCCTACCTAGAAAAACCAAAACAGAAAAAAAAAAGGAATAAAGAAAAAGATAACAAGCAAAGGAAGAATGAAGTGTTATCATATAGTATCATATAGTATATTTTCATCTTCATTCTATTTTAACTTGCTGTGAAGAAAAAGAAAAGGAGAATGCATTACATAGATGTTAAAAGTAGAATGCACATTTAAAACTGCATGTTATTTGATCCATAATAAATGTTTGCTTTTCTTTCCTTTTTGTACTTGGCTGTTTGTTGAGTTTTTGTAAGTTTTTTTTTTTTTTTTTGCAAGCAAATAAAGAGAAGGAGAGACTGAGAAGAGAGATAAAAAGAGAGAGAATGGGCATACCAGGATATGTAACAATTGCAAATGAACTCCAAATACATGCACCACTTTGTGAATCTAGTTTTATGCAGGTACTGGGTCATCTAACCGAAGTCCTCTGCCTTTGCTGGCATGGACCTTAACTGCTAAGTCATCTCTGCAGGCCCAAGTCTCCTTTTTTTTTTTTTCCTTTCATTGTTTTCTTATGAATTAAATAATGTTCTCATAAGAGGGACATAACTTTTATAAACTGAATACTTAGTTCTTTTGTCTTCTCTTCAAAACATTTATTCACCTTAAAAATATGCATTTCTTTACAAGTGAAATTGTATAGTTTTCCCAAAATCTCTTTTATTACATTCAAAAGGAAATAAAGGATAGTCTAAATAGATTATTCAGTTCTCATCAGTGTCTTTTAATATATACTTAACTATCTATCATCTATCCTTCTCCCTGAATATTAACATCCCTGGCTATTAACCTCTTTACATTTGCAAGCATGAACACTTCACACATGCAACACTGTACTGAATTGACACATTTGACTCTGCAAGGAATTTCAGCTACCTATCATACAAACCTGCCCAAAATGTATGGTTTTAGGAAAATTGGGCCAAAAGCATCTTACATTCTGGAAAGGTTGGTATGGTCTTATTAGAACATTATTTTGGGATTTTTACATACTTAATCTGCATTTTTCAACAGCATATGGAAGATGAAGTTGTCAATGTAAGGCTGATTTGAGTTCAAGTGTATATAGTACTGAAATCTGAAATGATAATTTAAGCCAAGCTTTCTTTTGTTAATGATAAAAAATTTATGCTTTGAAAACTGTAAGGTTTTGTTTTGCTTTGTTTTGGTTTTGATTTCCAGGCACTTTCTGCTCCAGAGCCCTCTGTGAGAGTGAGCATTCATGTGTCTTGAAAGAATGAGATTGGTTTTTGTTGGAATTCATTCTGGAGGTGAGACACTGGAAATATCATCTTGAATCTCTAGGTTGGAAGCAATTTTATTAAGATTTTGTTCATTCACCTTCAAGACAGGTCAAACTGTGAGCCATTTCTACATGTCTTTGATTTTATAATACTTTTGCATATAGGGTTTCTCTGATAAAGACATCTAGTTGTTCAAAACCTAGTATTTGACATTCACATTACAAACATTATCTGAAACAATACATATCCATTCTGCAAGTCAGACCAAGAGACATATACTCAGAACCTGATATGTCCCCTATAACATCCAGGTTATGAGATACAGACTAGGATTTGAGTTCATTTAATAGTTATTTACAATCAGGGTGGAGTTGGCATTTGTATTTACAGGATATATCAGCCATATAAATAATAATTAATATTAGAAAAGATATACAATTGGGTATTATTATTTTTAAAAAATGATGTTTAATGAAAGCTAGATTTCCTCAGAGTTTATTAAATGTTATATTTTGACATCTGAGTGAGAGACAGTGCTTAGCCATATAACTCTGGATTTAGAATAAAATACTTGTGGTAATCATGGGCTAGTGAGGCTATAATTATGCCTTTGATTGTGGTGAGGCTGAGGTCTGGCCTTCACATTTGTAAGCAGAGATTCTTCCTTAAAAGGGAATTTTATAGAAGCTTGTGTTCTTTTTTATTCCACAAAGGAGTAGATGTAAGCAATAAACAGCACACACTCTCCTTGCCTAGCACAGTAATAACCTGGGATGTAGGGCTTTGCCCCAAGGTATCTCTTTTGCTGGCAACTCAATACAAAGAGGTCACACAGTCCATGTGTTTCTCAAAAAGGTTGCTTTTACATGTAATATACTGGCTAATATTTCTCAAACTCATAGGCCAATCTTGTGTAATAAACATTTTTCCCCCACAACAGATGTTGGGACTGATTGCTTGATGTGTCAAGTTAGTATAGTGAAGCATAAGATTTTTAGACAGCAATATTACCCTACAGTCCTAAATTACATCAAAACAGAGAGGGATGCCAATTCATTTCAATCCATTTTTAATCAGCTTGACCCAACCACATCAATCTGTTAATAACTAAGAACACTGAATAGCAATGGAGCTCTAGGAATTTTCCACAATGCATATTTAGGGGATAAAAGTTAGCATCAGTCATATTAAACATAAGTCTGGGGATGGGACAATAGCTTAGTAGAAAAAGCTGATATATCTTTATAAAGACCAACCAATGTGAGAACCAGAGTTCAGACCCTCAGGACCTATGCAAGTGCCTGGAGTATTTAGCAGCCGTCTGTAATACCAGCACTAAGAAGTCACAGACTGGAGACCCCCAGGGCAAGCTGACTTGCTAAAATAACCAGATTGTTGGGTCCTCAGTTCACATAGAGACTCTGCCTAAATAAAATGAAGAGGTAAGTAATAGAGGAAGATACCTAAAATCAACCTCTAGCCTCTGTGTGTACATGTAAGTGCATGCACACCAGTCACGCACGGAGGAGATGGTTATGCTTGCACTATCCCCACTAATGGGGAATCCTGAGTCCTTCAGCCACTGAGACATGTTTATAATAGAGAATGGTATATGGTAGATTTCATTATAAATACAGTGGACTTAATCATGGCAGATCAGTGGGCAGGAAGATACAGTAAGCAGTCTGCAAGTGAAAGGGGGAAATTATGTCCTCTCCATCTATCTTTTTGTTTGTTTGTTTTGTTTTTCGAGGTAGGGTTTCACTGTATCCCAGGCTGACCTGGAATTCATTATGTAGTCTCAGGGTAGCCTCAAACTCACAGCAAACCTCCTACTTCTGCCTCCAAAGTGTTTGGATTACAGGTGTGTGCCAACTTAGGTACAGATGTCTACCTATGATTTTTTGTTTAACCCAAGCAGTAATGAGTGACAAGAGCAAGAGCAATGCACACAAACACAATACAAGCTATATTTCCAAGTAATAAATTTGATATTACTCTGAGGATTTTCAGTGTTTGAGGTATTCAGCCTTCTGTTCAACAATTTTAGGAAGCCCCTATACACAAACACATACCCATGAATGTGAATCATCAGACCGTTACCACATGAGGTGACACATTGAGGTGACAGCTCCAATCCCAGAATTTGGGAAGATGAGTCAGAGGGAACAAGATTTCAGGGTCTGCCTGAGCTACATGAGGACATGAAGTTCTATTTGAAAAAGAAAGAAAGAAAACGCATGAGATATTTTTATGAAAATTGTATGATTAATTTAATATACACATTGAAAGAGTATATTTACACATGTATTTTAATAAAAACAAATTCAAAAACTAATGCATAGTAATTAAACCTGAAAGTCAATTTTTATTTTCTTATGCCTCGATATTAAATGAACTTCTAAGGAATTTAACTGTGTTTTTTTTTTTTCCTTTAAAGATATGACTTGGCTTTCCAAAACCACAAGACTTATTTGAAATACAATCACCATATGGATTACTGAATAATAGGTCACAAACTATCATCATTCCATTTGTTCAAGATGTCAAAAGACAGTGTCTTGATTTTGTAAAGCCAGACTGCTGAGCAGAGAAATTATTGTGTTTTAAGTCATGATTGTATCTATGGAAATCAGAATTTAGAGAATAAGCAAATCAGGATAGCTTCAGAGATATTCTCATCCAGTCACTATTCAAACCCCACGGGAAGCCATTCCTACATAAGGTCAGGTCTTCAACCTTGGAAAAAGATCCTATACACAGTCCTGTGCTATTGCAAATGATGACATCATCAACTTGCAACCCATCAGCAAACGCATGTGTTTTAAAAGTGAGAATTAATGTAGGAAGATTAAAGCAATTATGGAATAAAATGACATCAATGGTTTTCAAGACCTTTGACAGTTTCACAATGCAGCAATAGAAAATCAAAATGATTGCTCTCTGTGTTTTGCCATGAATGCGTACTTAATGGGCACATTTTCTCTTTGTCCACAACCTCACATTAACAACTATTATACAGCAGCTGGCTTTATTTAACATTGGCTGCTTCCTTTCCAATTTATTGTCCACTGGGAAAAACATATTTAAAATTATTTGATTAATTCTGAGATTATGAAAATATGTGTAAACTAAAATGTTAGTGGCCTTTCCTAAATAGTAGAAAGGTAGCTGATGGACAGAAAAGGAAAGAGAAGGAAAGGGAAGGTATTATCAAAGGGTATACTCTTCAATTACACCACAGGAATGTATTTTAATTACTTACTTTTTGTATAATAACCATGATTAATAATAACATATTACATATTGAAATTTGATAAAATAGATTTTAATATTTTGTCACAAAAGTGACCTATTGCTAAGCTCAAAAATAACATTGTGAATATATATGCATATAATTTGTCAAATAAAATATAATTTTAATTAAGAAAATCAGTGTCATTAAGCAATTGTTACCTACTGTAAGGAACTATGCTGAATTAAGCGTGGGCTTACTGTTGCTCAAGCCAACATAATTTCCAGAATGAAAGCAAGGAGAGTGAGGGGAGTAACTGCAGCCAGAATATATAGTCACATTTTGAATATGTGGTTGACTCGATGAAAATTAACAAGGAATTGAGAGATAATGTGTAGTTTGTAGTTAAAGCAGACTGCATCTGATTATTGGCCCACGTCACATAGGAAAAAGTTTTACTTTCGGTAATGGTAGTGCCATTTTTAGAGGATTTTTTTTTACTAAAGCAATTTATTGATAACAGTGGCTTTTGTTATTATTTATGAGTTTGGGATATTTGTTCCATATTATTTTTCATTCCTTCATTTTTTTCCCCTTGAACATATATTGCTGATGCTAAGATTTTTCAGTATCCTGAATTCTTGTGTCTTGTATACTTCCAAGTTTTTAAACAAAGGAGTTGTAGCCCAGGAGTTTCTTGGAGGTAATTACTCAAACATTGTGGGTGTGGGTGAAGGAGTGCTGGATTTTCAGTAGCAGCAATTCAAAAGTCCAAGGTTGTACTTGAGTCACCAAGAGTGACCTCACCCACTGTAACCTCAGTTGCTAATCTTAACAGATTAACTACAATTGTTCAATCCTTTTCCACAACAACAACAACAAAAAAAAAAAAACCACAATATAAGAAAATGAAAAGTTGTAAGTATATTAAGAATCCCAGGTTTCCCATCTTCTAGATTTAAATTATGAAAGATTCTCACTTATAAGATGCCAAGAACAACACTGAAGATATGTGGTATTGTAATTGACAAACATGGTTTTAGTAGAATTGACTTCTCCTGCTCTCCATCTCCATGAACCCCTTTCTGAACCCCAGTCTCTTCATGAAAAGGTAATAATTAACATATAGGTTTCTAAGCAATCAATCCTATAGTGAATTAAAAAGAACTGTCTCAAATTTTAACATAGGAATGGATGCTGTAGAATAGACATTACCATACTTAATACCTATAATTTAAATAATGAACTATTAACGTTAATGATACCATAGTGATAACATTATAGGTATCATAATTTATTTGATCAAACAATACTAGGAAGCTAAAAGTGAATCATTCCTGGAAAAATCTGTGACAATATTTCCAAAGAGATGAGTATTTGAGTCAAGTTTGGGTAAAGAAGACACTCCTTACCAGCGCGTGTGTGTGTGTGTGCACGTGTACCATGGTGTCTGTGGAAGGATGGCATAGACCTGCTAAACAGAAGGAAGTGGTATCAACACCCTCCTCTGGGGTAAGGAACACATATTGTCTTTCCCTTTGGTATCAAAACTTGTGGCTTTCCAGCTCTGAATCCCATTACTAGAACCAGAACTGTAAACACCATGACGTGAACTGGGTCTTTGACTCTAACTAGGCATAATGCTGTATGCTTTCTTGATGGCCAAGCCTTTGGCTACACACAATTTTACCACTGTCTTTTGAGGTTCTCCAGTTTTCCTATGGTCTATTGAAGAGCCTTGCAGCCTCACATCATAGGCACCAATTTCTATCATGAATCTGTTATGCATATACACATAACATGCCCCTAAAATTATGATGGATACCATACCAATAAATCTATCGTTGATCATGTGGCTGACTGGAGTCTGTGCCTTCCAGTCTCTGTCCAGCATCAACGGGTATTATTTTGCAACTTGTAAGACAAAGAGAAACATGAATATGTGAAAAGTGAACTACAGTTTCTGATGAATAAATTTTACTTTTGCACCATAATAAAGTTGAAAAAATGTGAATTGGACCAGGAATCAAAACAAACAAAACATAATAACTTGTATACACACACACATAGAAAGAGAGATATCCTATTGGTTTTACTTCCATGGAGAAGTCTATTATAAAAATTTTGTGCACAGTTTTGCATCAACTTTTAATGATTTTATCTTCATATATTATTTAACCAAAGCATATTAAAGTTATAGAATTCAAGGAGATAGGCAATATATTTTTAAAAGTCAATGCAGTGGCTGTTAAGAACACTTTACAATGTAACTTAATTTAGTTCTGTATTTAATTTTACTTAATAGCTTTTATTTTATAGTTATATAAAGTTTACAAAAATGAGTAGAAAGTAACAAATTTCTCCATAAGATCCCTTTACTCCAGTTTTCTTTGTTAACAAATATTTCCACTCTTTCTTCTTATGGCCTACCTGCTAATATACCTTTCCTGCCCCCCTCAAATTTCTCAGAAACATACACAGATTAGATAGAAATAGGTAAAGATGATTACCACTTTCATTGTCTACGTAATTTCAGGACTAAATGCTACTTCACTGCTTAGACATACTGTTGTTTCCTCACTCACCTGTTAAAGGTCATTTTGATGCTTACAAATTTAGATAATAAATATGAATCTCTGAGTCTTCTGTGGGAAATACTAAGGAGCAAGATTGCTAAAATATGCTTTATTATATTAAAAACGCCTTCAAGGTAGCTGTACCATCTTGCAAGCAAGTGCCTTTAGCTTCTGAGCCATCTTTCTGGTCCCAAGCCATACCATTTTTATACCCATGAGCAACGAATGAAGTTTCCAGATAGAATGCATCTTTATCAATGTTGATGCTGCCTGTGTTTTGACTTTATTTATTTCAATAGGTATGTAATGGCATCTCTTTGCTTGTTTATTTTTTTTAATTTCATAATATATTAACAATATTCATATATTCGCCATCCGTAAATCTTTTCCATGTGAACTTTTTTAATACCATTGAATTCAGAATCATGAAATAGTTGGGCAAATAAAGCAGTCATTATCCTACAGAAGCAAGTTAACAAGGCCAGAATTGGAATGAAGCCATACTTAGAAATAACAGAAGAATTGTAAATATTTACTTGAGTGGGATAATGAAACTCATAATGCAGATGTACTTGTCATCATAATTGCAACAGTTTTGTTAGGCTAATTCTATCGCAAACATGGACCCAGTATTTTTGTGTTATACCTTATTTCTATTCTTACCCATTCCCCCCTTTTTTTATCTGTATTATATATGACTCAGATCCAAATTTTCCCTCTTTGCTTCTGTCTATCTACCATCTATCTATCTATCTATCTATCTATCTATCTATCTATCTATCTATCTATTTATCTATTTACTTTTTGCCATATACTCAAAATTAAAATTATCTACTAGTAAATATTTGCATTATGAACACACAGTTCAACTTTCTGTTCTGGATGAAAAATATGCATTTTGACTCCTGTCATGAAACAGATCCATGTGAGGATAGCTGGTGATGACGCCTCATGCTGGGGAAAATATTTCACCAGCATACTCTGTCATCTGGAAAATTCCAAATGACACTGTGACAATCAGCCTGGTAAGTTTCCAGATACACTTCTGACAAAACCAATCATCTAAGTACGTCAATCCCATTCTGCCACTGGTTTTACTAAGATCTCATCCCTGAAATATATCCGTGCCATGAGGATTTCACAGTGTGTACAAACACACTAAATAGAGGTTCTGAATAAAGATTCATGGGGCTGTTGGGAAAGCGGAAAGCTAACTCACACTAATGTGCTGTTACTTATTGATGAACTTTCATCAACATGCCTTCTGCTACCTTCTGTCAACTATTAGGGAAATGTTCTTCAGTGAAATAGATTAACTAATGCATGTTTTCTGTTTCAGTTTTGTATCTGACTCTGTTTAGGAGTATTGATGTTTGGGTTCTCTAATTGACGTGTTTTCAGGGCAACATTCTGATTTATTGTTATGAAGGTTTTGTCTGCTCTCACAACCAACTTTGTCCAGACAGTGTAGAGGAAAGATTGGAGCTATTGACAAGAGATATTACGTTCATTGTAGCAAACAGAAATATTAAGAGGTAGAATACAATTGATATATTCTTGCATTGATAAAATATGTCAATATGATATGTCTATATAAGGAGAAAATATAACTTGACTTTCAGGGAAATAAAGATCTGAGAGATTTTATGATGATAACTAACTACAGAAATAAAATATTTGGGCTGGAGTGATGGCTTAGCAGTTAAGTGCTTGCCTGTGAAGCCTAAGGACCCCAGTTCGAGGCTCAATTCCCCAGGACCCACATTAGCCAGATGCACAAGGGGGCACATGCATCTGGAGTTTGTTTGCAGTGGCTGGAGGCCCTGGAGTGCCCATTCTTTCTCTTTCTCTTTCTCTCTCTCTCTCTCCCTCTTTCTCTGTCTGTCACTTTCAAATAAAAAAAAAGAAATAAAAATATCTATTTTTTAATAATATGTTAAAAATTGATTTGTAAGATACAATTCAAGGAAGTCTTTGTATTTCCCAAGTGGATATAAAGTCACTTGTCATTGGAAAAGTATGCCTTACAGATTTTTTTTAATATTTAAATATTGCTTTATCAGTATGTGTGTTCCTTGGAATGAAATTCAGGAATTTGAGAATGTTAAAAATGTTCTGAATTTCCTATTTAATTTTTTCAGTGAGAATTCTCTCTAAATTCCTTTGTAGTTGATTCCTGGGTTTCATTTCTTCCATAGGAACATCTTCTCACTGTATACCTGTTAGTGTGCATCTTTTCCCCTCTTTGGACTATGAATACCTGAAATGCTAATCACTATCTTGTTAATAGTGACTTCCATTATCTCTTTTACTACCTAGCAGATCTAAAACAATAAAGTTTCTCCAATAATTTCATTTCCTTACACTGTAAGGGAAGAAAACTTTGGAGCTTTACTCTAAAAAGAAACACCACATAAGACTTCCCTTACATTTGCACATCACACGTAAAATCAGAGGCTAGGAGAGGAGTCTTAAGTAAGGGGCCCTTTGCCTTGATCTCTGGTCTTCAGCCTAACAAGCATCTCACATGTCACGAAATGTACTGTGAGACCTCTTTGGAAAAACCCATGGTACAATTTCAGACCACAGTATTAAACTCAAGGCAACATGCCCAGAATTTTCCTTGAGTTAGAAGTGAGTCAACTTAATAATGTACCATTAAGGAATACATTTTTAGGATCTGAGCAGTCTTCTCTAACATTTTCTTTCCTTACTAGTGGAGAACATTAAAGAAAATATATATGTACTTAAGTGCCTAGATGAATAAGATGTTAATTATCCTTGGAATTGTCCAAAAAGTTTTTGGTGAGTATTTTATTCTATTTTAGAAAAGCCATTTTTTTTCTGAAATATCAATTTATGGAAATGAAGACAAATCAATAATGTGACTTGGTTTAGTAAATATTGTCATTGTTGTTGTCCTTTGTGTTTTTTCTTAGGTTCTATTTAAGGATAATATGTTCTAACATGTTCCAGGGACTTGTTTTGGAGAAGTTCAAGTAAATAGTGGAAAATAAATTTTAATAAAAAAAAATAAAAATCAGTTTTAAAGTGTTTATTTTATGGAACATCCACAGGTGAAGGAATATAATTGAACAAGAAGTTCAGCTAATGCTCCAAGTTTTATTGGAAATAGAAATTATATGACTATGTTCTACATCAGTATTTCCCCCCATAGTTTACATTATCTAATGTGCAATAACATTATAACATGAAATAAAGATTTTGATAATTGAAAAGTTTACATATTTAGCATAACAGTATTTACATTCTCTAGAAGACAGGAATATTAATTACAGAATATTTTCTATCTCTTCTGGAAATGTTTTCTGTGTAGAGATATGAACATTAAAGTTAGTACTCTGCTAATAAATTTTCTTCTTACAAAATGGCTCCTAATTCCTGCAAAGCAATGAACTGAAATTGTACAAATACTTTTGACTCAAAATCAAGTGAAGCTCTGATGTGTCCACTGAAAAAATTGTCCATTATAAATCTAAAGAAACAACTGCTTTCTGACATATCCTAAAAGAATGCTCCTTAGAAAAGTAAACAACATATTTCTTCCTAAATTTCCAGACACTCAGAGAACGCTGTAAGAAGTGGATGAGAGCAACGACCTAGGTTATAAGAATGTCCTACTTTGTTAACCACAACTCCCTTTGACATTGAATAGTTTGGTTTTGTTTGGAATGGAACAGAAAGAGCAAGAGTTTCTGGAATTATATGACTGTAGTGTCAACTAGATTACAGAGAATTGTAGACTGGGCAATATCAAATGACTTCTAAGTTTTGCAAGTCTATCCTAAAGGCAAGCCATGTAAAACAACTCTAGTGGTTATTTCTCCCTGGACTCTGAAATTTAGCAGTGCACAGTGAAGATGACTCGGGTCCCTTCTGTTCCGCATCACCCTCCATTGCTTGACTGTGGAATGTGGCTTTACTTTTAAGACAATGAGCTCTTTTTGGCAAGATGGAGCAGAGTTCAACTAAAAACTAACTTGGACTGAAGGAAAAAGGCTTCAGTTCTGAGAACCTCTGGATTCAGCCCGGCCACCCTCAACCTGATGACGACTTTTGTGACCAATCATCAAAACACAATGCCCATATTTCTCACCTTCAATGCCCACATTAGAACTACCTGCAATTGGGCTAGACGGATGGCTCAGCGGTTAAGGCACTTGCCTGCAAGGCTTAACAACCTACGTTTGATTCCCCAGTACCCATGTAAGTGAGATGTAAAAAATGGCACATGCATCTGGAGTTCATTTGCAGTGGCTAGAGGCCCTGTCAAACCCATTGTAATTCTCTCTCTCCTTGAAAGTAAATGAATTAAGTATTTTTAGAAACATAATTTGTATGGCTACATCATGTGTTGGCACCATCTTTTCCCTCCTCATTGCCTCCCTTCAGCTGGGGGCCCTCCTCTCTGGGGTTGATGGTATCCCCCATGGGGTTGTAGGCTATGCTTTGTGGGAGCAGCAGTCAGTCATTGGGGGGAAGGCAATGCCTCTGGGCATGAGATCCTTACCCGTGATTCTTACAATCTTTCTGTCCCCTCTTCCATAACATTCCTTGAGCCTTGGTGGTTGTGTTTTTAAGTCTACTTCAGTGATGAGCTCTTAGGAGCCTCTGGATCTCTGCTTTGGTATGTGTTGAGTGCCCTCAGTGTCTGTCTCCTTCACCCTTGTGCTGACTGTCAAGCTCAGCACGGAAGTTGTACTCTTGTTCCTCTTCCCAATTCTTCTGTGGTTTCAGCTAGGGCTTAGCTGAAATGCAAGGGGTGATTTATATCCTTGGGTCTTCCTACCTTCTGAAAAAAGGAAAACAAATTCTCCAGTGGAGAATGAAGTCAGCATAGGTTAAATGGGATAAGCATTATTAATTTAGGTGTGTTTTGATGGCTGTAACCCTCTTTTAGCCAAGGACTAGTGGGAGCTTGACACTGGAGAGCATAATCTTTGTCTCCACACAATTCTGACATGGTTTCCAGTTCCAGATACTGGTTTCTTACCATGGAGTAGATCTCGTAGCCAACCAGAGATCCACTGGTTACCTGCCAAAGCGGCTTACCTTAGATTATGTCCACCCTACTTTACTTGTTAAAGCAGCACAAAAGTTTAGGTTTCATGATGAGCAGGAGGCATGTTGTTGGTGCACTCTTGCAATCTCAGCACACATGAGCATGAGTCATGAGGTCTACCACAAGTTTAAGGTCAACCTGGGATACAAAAGGATTATAATCTAGCCTGGAATAAAATGTAAGACAATAGAAAATCTCAAAATACACACGTAATCACATAGTCACATGCATGCACACATGCACGCGCAGCAAAGGGCTGAATGACAGGGCAGTGGGGAGAGAATCTGCTGCTGAGTGAGGGAGTAGCAATGCTCTGGGAGATTATAAAATACTGGGAGACCCAGTTTTAGATAATTGCTTTTTCTACAGATCTGCCATGAATGACATAATGAAATTGTTATGAGGGTTAGAGTAGCCAATGTAAATCTGAGTCTCTGAATTCAGCTCTGGATCTGAATGATGCAAGAGAAGATGGAAGTATACAGAAGCAGTCATAAATAATACCCCAGATGGATGGACAGGAACTTTGGAAGTAAACTAGAATCATGTCAGTCATTATAGTTTAATCCGTTTCCCACCTTTTTGGGTCTTGAAATCTGATAATGCAAGTGAAATGAAGAAGTGTGGATCAAGTTTCCACAGTCACGTATTAAGATTGTTTGTGACCTTTGTGAGCCTGAGGGGGTCGCCGGGTGAGAGCAGCGCAAACTGGGAGAGGAAATGTCCCAGCTGCTGTCTCAGGAACCGCCGGAACCAGCACTTTGGTGAGGAAGACCTCGAGCTGAGCTGCATTGAGCGAAGTGTGCTGAGACTCCTGATTCATCCCCACATCCTTCCTCTCACGCCAACTTTCACAGGATGAAGACGAAGCCTGAACCATTCAAGAGAGGTTTTGATACAGCTTAACTAAGGAGCACCATAGAAAGCTGATACAATTGCTTGAATGTGGCCAGTTCTCATGAGCACTGTATATACATTTAAAAGCAGGCCACTGTTTTTCCTATTGTAGGGCCAATTACATATCTATAATTCTTCTTAATTGCGTATTAGGTATCGCATACACCTTGCTAGTGTTTCTTCACCCGGTACAGGCTCAGGATGAAGGAGAGATCCTGTCACTAAAGTTTGGATTTTTGTTGTCCTGGTAGAATTTTTTTTCTGCTTTTTTAAGTTATTCATCTGTCCTTCTATATTTGGTTGGTAATTTAGCCATTGGATTATCACACTTTCTTATTTCTTTCTTATAATAATTTTATCTGATGTCTCTTGTCAATCATTAATACCTTGCTTTACCTTTTTTCTTTGGATTTCTCTTGCATGATGCTTTTTCTTCTTGTAAAGGTTTTAATCCTCTCACACATGCAAGTGTCTTTGTCTGTCTCTGCATAGGATGTGCTGCTCGTTGCTGGCACAAAACACCCCAGCAGAAGCAACTGAGGCAAGAAAAGGCTTTCCTTGGCTGACAGGTTCAAGTGGGAGTCACATCAGCAGGGAAAGCACTGCAGGAGCTGGAAAGTAGCTCGTATCGTGACATGCCAGCATCAGGAAGGAAGTAGTTATGGATGAGCCAGTGCTCCATACGTCACAGGACTGGACTAAGCCACCCTCAGGGCCCGCACTGGGGAAGCTCCAGCAGCAGGGCTCTGCCTCCTGAAGGCTCCACCAGCCAGGGATGGAGTAGGCGGCTTCATCACAACCGCTCAAGGCCATGGCGCACATTGCACATGGCAACCACAGCAGCTTGATAGTGTGTCATCAGTGCAAACCTACTTTTCCTTGCCTATTAAAGGAATTAAGCCCATTTCCATTACTCTCTATGGCTAGTTATTTTACATTGTTTTCATGTATACCTCCTCTGCAGCATAGTGTCTACATATATATATTTTTTTTTGATTTAGGAATTGTTTCACTTATGCTTATTTTTTTTTATTTTTACTTTAGGTTAGTAATTTAATGTGAAATACATAACTCCATCTTTTAGCTCTATTTTTTAGCTCCATATTTAAACTGATATTATGAAACGAGCCATTTGGTTCTTTATACGGCACTCTCCTTTCCTAGGATTTGAGTCAAAGTAAATTGACTTATTATCCAATTTAATACACATGTACACTTTTACTTCTTCCTCTTTCCTTAACATAATCAACCTATACACATTGACAGGGTATATAAGATTGAATATTAAACTGCCAATCTTCCTTCAGTAAATAGGTAAAAATGCACTTTTGCTTATCATCCCTCTGTAATATCAATCTCAGGTTTTAATTGCTTTGTTTGGGGATCTTTCAATAAAGAGATATTGGAATGACATTTCACTTTCAACTTAGTTTACCAGACTCCTATATATTAAATTTTTATTTAATCAGGTATAAAAATTCATGACTTGCTTTATTATTGTGTCTTAAATATGTTACTTCACTATCTTCTAGCATAGTGTGCTTGTTGAAAACCATAAAAGTAACCTAAAGTTCTCTCTTTTATAAATTATTGGCTAATTATGAATTAATTCTTGAAGTATTTTTACTTTTGCTCTAAGTTTTAGAATTTGGCTAGGACCACGCTTGTTGAATTTTAGTAATTCTTTCTAAGAATATAGCCTTGAGTTGCCATCCGCATCACAATAGTTTTCTACAGTTAAGCATATATTGTATTGTTTTATAGTTTATAGCTTTTTTTTTAGTTTATAGTTTATAGCTTTCTTGTTTTGTGTGTGTGTGTGTGTGTGTGTGTGTGTGTGTGTGTGTGTGGTGTGTGTATATCAGGCTCTATGTCTCTCTCTTTCTATGTACCTATATAATTTCCATATTTTATTGTATTTATTTTATTTGGTAGCAGAAGGAGAGAGAAACAGAAAAGCAGAAAGAGAGATAGGATGGGTGTGTCAGTGCCTCCAGGCACTGCAAATGAAGTTCAGATGCAGGCACCACTCTGTGCATCTGGCCGTATGTCAGCACTGGGGAATCAAGCCGGGGTCGTCAGGCTTTGCAGGTACGTGTCACTACTGCGATGCCATCTCTCCAGCCCAATTTTCTACTTTAAATCATATCCATTTTTACTTGTGGCATCACTTCCTTACTTTATATCTTCTAATTTAATTTCAGTTTCTCTACTGACCATTTATTTTGTAAGTCTCCATTCTATTATATCTGCTTTCCCTAAAATCATTTTAGTTGTGATATGACATATGGTATTCATTCATAGAACACATCATATATATCATTTTTAAATTACTCTGATCATTTTGCATTATTTGGTTATGATTTTCACTAGTTCTGTGAGGAAATATTTATGTTACATTTTATTGTCTATTGGAATGTTACCCCATTTCTTATTCCCTTTTTACCCCAAAACAAATTATATATTAAACTGACTGTAACTTTTCCCTTGCTTGCTTCTCATATGAAGATCAGTCTGCACAGCGAGGGTATTTTACTGGCTGAGGGGAGTCTTGCATTTCCCTTTGGAGGGGGATGCTTGTGGCATTTTATTCTTATTGTTTTGCTTTTATCTCATCTATATAGATTGTTCTTCAGATTTTTTCTTAAACCGACTTTTTAAGTCTGTGTCATTTACTATGCATTTCAGACCCCTCACACTTTTATAATATTCTTGTTTCCCTGTTTTTTTTTTTCTTGCTTATCTTAAATTCTTCATCCTTGGCATGGAATGTTGTCTTTTTGATTTCAATATTTCCTAGATTAGACCTTTTGCCATTCCTGTGTCGTATCTTCTGCAGCTTGCGACAGTGAATTCAGCTACTCATCTTAGACTGCCTGTCCAGGCTTGTCATTGTGTATTCTTGGGAAACTTTTCAGGTATTTTCTGTTGTTTTCATCAGCTTTCTCTCATTGATAGGTTGAAAATGCAAGAATATTGAAAATGCTGGAATGTTTGTACTGGCCCCCATAGATATTGCTTCAGACTCATTGGTTCACTCCTCATAGTTATATTGTCTTTATACAAATAGAGATTGGATGGATTTAACCATGCCTCTGCCACCATCATATGTACAGAGTCCTCATTTAAAAAAAAAAAAAAGAAAAACCTTAAGTTGGATTTTTAAACAGATGATTAATAGAGTATATGCTTCAGATGTTCAACATTGCTATACTAAATGGTTAAACATTAAGTCCACTAGACAGTAGAGCTGAGAGCAGTTATTTTGACATGAGAGGACCACACTCGGTCACATGCCCTGGCAAAAGAATGTCTGCTTTATTTTGTGTACTATTCCCAGTTCCTAGAAAATACCTGGAAGTGCCATCGTGATTCTGATATGCCACATCCCTCAAAAGGCCTCATGTTGATGGCTCATTCTCCATCTGGTGGCAATGGTTGAAGATCATGAGGATGCCAGCTTTATCTGCAGCTCAACCCTTTCAAGAGTTCATAGCTGAATGGATATCAGGTGGTGGTATCTAGTTGGTAAAGTGATCTCTAGGCATCTATATACAAGGGAGCAATTTTGCCCTTGAAGTATCCTACTGATAAACATTGCCTCTATACTTTCTGACTTTCATTATGTGAATAATTTCTGTCCCACATATTTCACCAGCCCTGAAGATTCTTCCTTGTCACAGGCCTAAAAGCAATGGTAAGAGACAAGAAAACACTCATTGTGATTTAACGTAAAATGTTCCCCACAGGCTTCCATGTTTGAACACTAAGTCTCCACCTGGAGGTGTTGTTTGGGATATTTGTGGAAAATTTCAGAGCTGATACCTTTGTAGAGGAAGTGGGAAACATATTGCCTTTGTCTCTGGTGAGAAAGTTCTCTAATGTCAAAATACTGCTCACATTATTTTCAGCTGTAATACTCAAAGTTTCATTGCTGAGACAAAGTGCCTGTCCAAAATCAGTTGAAGGGAAGAAGAGTTTATTTCAGCTAACAGTTCCTGGCTGCAATCCACTATGATGGAGGAAGGATCCCCGCAGGAGCTGATTCCAGTGAGTCCAGCACGTAGGAAGCAAAGCAGAGAGATGAATGCTGAATGCTCAGCTTTCTTTCCTCTTTGTATAAAGTCCAGAAACTCAGCCTGTGGGGAGGTGCCGCCAGTAGTTAGGGAGGATCTTTGCACCTCAACTAATCTAATGTAGAAAATCCTTCACAAATATGACCAGATGCATGTTTGTTTGGTGATTCTAAATTCTGTCAATTAGACAATCAGAGATTCACCACTACAACATCTCTAAAACAGAGCTCTAATGCTTCATGTCACATAAATTGACAAGCAAACGTCCTAGTTATTGCAAATAAACAGATCTAATTAACCTAGGCGTGGTGGTTTGATTCAGGTGTGTGCCATTAACTTAGATATTCTGAATGCTAGGTTCCCAACTGATGTAGATTTGGGAATTAACACCTCCTGGAGGCAGTGAAGTGTTGGGGTAGGTCATGGTATTATAGTCAGTTTCCCCTTGACAATGTTTGGCACACTCTCCGATTGCTATTGTCCCCCTGATGTTGGCCAGGAAGTGACGTCCACCCTCTGCTCATGCCATAATTTTCCCCTGCCATCATGGAACTTCCTCTTGAGTCTGTAAGCCAAAATAACCCCCTTTTTTTTTTCTTTTTTCCTCACAAGCTGCTCTTGGTTAGGTGATTTCTACCAGCAATATGAACCTGACCACAGGAATAAAGTTGATACAAGAGGAGTGGGATTGCTGCTAGGCACCTGAATGTGGCTTTAGCCTTTTGGAGCTGATTCTCACAAGGAATGTGGAAGGATTTGAAACCTTGGCCTAAGAGATGTCTTGCAGTGCTGTAAGTACAGCTTGCATGACTATTCTGTTGAGAGTTGACAGACCTGAACGCAGTAAGAACTATGGACTGTGAGGTTTCCCTTGTGAAGTTGAGAAAGAGCTTTGCTTGGACTGGGTAGAAGCCATTTGTGTGAGAGGCTTCCTGTTATGCCTCTGTACTGAGAAGTTATGTGGGGTTGCTTTGCATAGAATCAGATTAATGAGAACAAAAGGATATGGCACAGAAAAAAAAAAAAAGAAAGAAAGAAAGAAATCTCTGGGCCCAAACTCCTGCCTGTTCTGGTGCAATTGTATGAGTTATTACAACCATTGAGATTGGACCAGCTGAGTTACATTAGGACAACAGAAAGAATGCAGTCTTTTGAAGGGGCCTGAATGCTGAAGGAGTGTCCTGCTCCGTTCCCCCAGGATTAACAAATCAACACTTCACCTGGTTTCATGGAGTACAAAAATGCAGGGAAGAGTGGATCATTGAATTTGCAACATGTTTTTTTGGGTGTGTTTTGGAAATGGCCATGGGCAGTGTGAAGCAAGTTTGCTGGATTCCTGCATGTAGACCTGATAGAGCCATGAGGATGGACTGTGGGTTGCAGTGGAGACCCAGTGGCCATGCGGGGCCACGAAATGGCCCAGGAAAGCTGCTGGCCCTGATGAAGTTTTCCAGGACTGTGAGTATCCTAGCTAGAGGGGCGGAATTGAAGCTCAACAGACTCGTTGCTGGTTAGAATTATCGGACTTTTAGATTTGTCACTGGTTAGAGTTGTTTGACTTGGAGCTACAGAGTTTGATGTTTGCTCTGGTTGTTTCAAATCCTGTATTTCTTGAATATTTCTTTGCTGTGCCCAATGCCATCTTTTGCAGTGTGAGTGTTTATTCTATTATGGGTTTCTTGGGGATTTTGTTTTGTTTTGTTTTGCTTTCGTATTATGGCTCAGTTAAAAGATCTCGGACTATGAGAATGTTTGATCATTAGGACTGATAAGAACTATGGACTGAATGCATTGAATTTTACAATATGGATGGTAAACAGTTTATGGGGGCCAAGGGCATAATGTGGTGGCTTGATTCAGGTGTTCCCCATAAACTTATGTATTCTGAATGCTAGGTTCCCAGATGATGAATATTTGGGAAGTAATGCCTCCTGGAGGCAGTGTAGTGTGGACGTGGGTCATGGGTATTATAGTCAGGATCCCCATGCCAGTGTTTGGCACTCTCTCTTGAGGCTCTTGTCCCCCTGATGTTGGCGAAGAAGTGATGTCCACCCTCTGTTCATGTTGTCCTTCTCCTCTGCCGCCGTGGAGCTCCCTCTTGAGTCTTTGAGCTAAAATAATTGTTTTGCCCACAAACTGCTCTTCGTCAGGTGATTTCTGACTGCAATGCTGGGCTTTATTCACTTGCTTCTTCTACATTTTAACAGTGTCGTGAGAATTTATTTGTATTCTTCACAATACATATTCACAAGACTGATGTCAACACAGGCAAATATTCTAATTAGAAGAATTAGAAGAAGTAAAGTAGGCATGATTCATAAGTAAAACTTAATGCACTAATTACAATTGTACAATGATAGAAGTTTTAAAAATAAAATTGGTAAAACTTGCAAAGGCATTTTAAAAAGAAACCCTATGATAATTTTATTAAAGTCCTGTAAAGTGCATTCATCCATAAAAGTTTAAATGAGTATAAAAAAAAAAACTTTTTGCTACAGATATATTATGAAGACTAGCCAAAAGAATATAAATTTCATCCAAAACATTTTTTCATTAGAAAAATAAAGGACACATAATCAAATATTTCTATTTTTTAGATTCATAAGATTTTAAGGCAATTTCTTCCTTTTAAATTTATGAATTGCTTAACAGCTAGTTTATGACACTTAACTTCTGTGCATAAAATCTTGAGTCAGTAAAGAATGTTTTGGCCAGGTAGCTATGAGGGGAGGGTCACAAGACCCTCACCAGAATTCTAGCCAAAGTTCCTGCGTCCCCTCCCCTGAGCTGGAAGTGGTTTAGGGAAAAGCTAGATGATACCAGTGGTGGACAGTTGAATGGAAGCAATGGGAATCATGCAGCTTCCCTGAGGCCCACATCCAGGAAGGGGCGGGACTGTGTGGTGGCGCAGCTGCCTTAGGATTACCAGTGCACTGAAAGTCATTCTCCTCTGTGCTTTGAAAGTGAGCCCAATTAGCTCATCGGTTACCCAAAACTGCTTTTGTTGCAAACATATTTTTTGTCTATTGTCTGAAAAATAAATGGGGTGAATAGCTTTAAAAGTATTTTGTATGATGTAAAGAATTCTATGCCAAAATAAGTTTCAGTCTGAACAGGAAAATGTAAAATTACCATAGCCTCTGTCATTAAGCATATTTCTTGCAGTGTTACAGAATTTTCTTCTAACAAATGGATGCAGTATTTAGAATATCTTTCACTCTATTGATATACAAAGACAGTTACAAGGGGCTAAATTTACATTGAACATATATTGTTGAATTCAGCAAGTTTTAATGTATCTAATTTTAGACAGAGTTTGAGTACATGTCAAACAAAAAAAGGTCAAATTACATCTTTTCAATTTCACCATCTCATCATCATAATTTTGTCTTTAAATAAAAATAAATTCTATGCAGCATAAGGATTCACGAGTAAGTACCTTGTCACACAATCACACACAGTTAGAAGTTTAAAAACTACAGCAGTTGTATGCATACCAAAGGGTTAGAATTCATAGTTGCATAGATGTTCGTAGTAAAAATCCGAGTTACAGAAAGCATATTCTTTGGCAAAATGAAAGTTCTAAGGTATATAGAACATGAGAGGAAAGTTAAAATAATACTGAATATAGCTAAGAAATGTAAATATGAATCTTGAATTTATGGATTATATAAATGACTCACCTAGGTTAAGAAACTGTATCATGGCCAGCCTGTGACAACTGCTGTTGTAGGTATGTTTAGCACTTGAATTCAAGCAGTGATAGACGCAATGTCTTGTTTTTCTCTGTCGTCACACCACTTCACTGTCCGGCACTTTACTGAAACATATAACTCTTCATTTAAAATATAAACTCCTTAAAAGTGAGAGTGATTGAGAGGGGGAGGGGATATGATAGAAAGTGGAGTTTCAAAGGGGAAAGTGGGGGGAAGGAGGGAATTGCCATCAGATATTGCTTAAAATTATGGAAGTTGACAACAATATATATACATTCCTGTCTGTCTCAAATACAATTTTCCACAAATAAGGTGAGATATGACAGGATGGAATAGCATGAGCAGAATAGACTATTTTGCCAATTGAACATGTACTTTAAAAACAAGTAAATAAGTCTACATAAATGACCCTACATATGAGTAAGAAGCATCTTAGGGTGTAGTAAGGTATAATTGGGGGAAAAATAATGATGTACTATTATCTATATTTTTTTTCTTTTGGCCTATATCAGTAAAATATTTTGCCCCTGGTTCTGTAAAAAAGTATGTCTTTTTGTTTTGAACATTATATGTAAAGCACTCAAATGTATTCCCTTCCCCGCGGTCTTTGCTGCTGGAACACATGCGCAAATCCGCCCCTCCCCTTCTCAGGTAAAATTAGAAAAAATATACATGTAATAAAACTGGCAAGGTGAAAGAACGTTTTTTGACTTTTTTATTTTAATTTTTTTCTTTGACAACTTCCATAATTGTAAACAATATCCCATGGTAATACCCTCCCTCCCCCCACTTTCTCCTTTGAAACCCCACTCTCCATCATGCCCTCATTTGTGTCTGATATGTAATGACTATTTTTAGTTGCTAACACTGCATTCACCTTATATTAAAAGTTGGTTGTATTTAAGCTTATTTGTGATGACATATAGATAGATAGATAGATAGATAGATAGATAGATATAGATATATATGATTTAATAATTTCTAACATGAAAATCCTACATACACAGTCAATCATAACTTAAAACTTCATGTTTTATTATTTTTTTTTGAAAATGAAACTAGTGAATAGTCTATTACAGTTTTATCTAAACCAAAACAATTTATAAAAATTGGTCACAGAAATACTTTGATGTGCTTTTGGATAATAAATCTACATTGCATATGGAGACATCAAGACTTCTATCTCCTCAACTTCTAATCTCATTGATCTTTAACCCATAGAGCAGCTAACATACGGAAACATGCAATGGTGAGAAATAACTTGGCAGTGTACATGATTGTAATGAACATATCGTTTTAAACCTCACCATCTGTCTTTTGATCTAATTATAACTGTAAGGATTTTAAGTCTAAAGTATGTAACAGAATAATACAAGAATTATTAAATAGTTTGAATTTTAACGTTATTGTTTTGTAACAGTTTATTCATTTTAAATAATTGAGTAACTTTACTGGTTTTCATTTAATTTACTTCAAGATAGTACTTGTAGAAAATGGTGCGTTTATTCTAACATTTCAATACATGTGTAGAAAGTATTTTTATCATACTGGCTTCCATTCCATGACCCCTCTGAGTCTTCTTCCTCTCATGCAGCTCCTTTCACAGTGCCTGAGAGACTACCTTCTTCTATCACCTTCAACATGGAGAGAAAGCATGTGGCACCTGGATCTCTGGGTCTGCGTCATTTGCTTACCCTGAGAACCTTCAGTGCCAATTCATTTTCCCATAAACAAGATATATTTATCTTTATGGGTAAATAACACTAAGTAGGAAATATATACCTGTTCCTCATAATCCAGCCATCTACGCTTGAACAAATAGATGAATTTCAACACTTAGATGTTGTGAATAATGCAAACAAACAAGGATATGGAAGTAGCTCTGACCGACTTGTGCACATGCAATCAGGTGTTTTGTCAGACTTTCTGAGGCACCTCAATGCTGACTTTCATAGGGGTACGCTCACTTACATTGCTAATATTAGTGTATGAGTGCCTGTCCTTTTTGTCCTTAGCATCCTTAATGGATTTTGCTGAAATTGTATTCATTTGTTTGTCTCCTCATGAAAGTTCACTCAGACTAATGTGATTTGCAATCACAATGTAGTTTTTTTTTTTCAATATTTTACTTATTTTCCATAAAATAGAGAGAGAGAGAATATATACCAGGATCTTTTTGCAAGTCCTGAACCACTGAGAAATCTCTCTGTCCAGCAGAATGAAGCTTTTGTTTGCAATTTTCTGATGGGTTAAGATATTAAGCAATTTTTCATTTATGTGTGGTCCTTATGTGTTTTTTTAAAGAAGTGTCTGGTTAGCTGGGCGCAGTGGCACACACCTTTAATCCCAGCACTCAGGAGGCAGAGGTAGAAGGATTGCCATGAGTTTGAGACCACCCTGAGAAAACTCCAGGTCAACCTGAGCTAGAGGGAGACCTTACCTTGAAAACCAATAAATAAAGAAAGAAAGCAAGAAGTGTCTGGTAAATTTCTTTGCCTACTTACTGATGGAATTAATTGTTCTTCTAGCGGTTCAATCCTTGTGTTATTTATATAGTATGGATAGTAATACTTTGCTAGGAATTTTCTCAATTTGGTAAGCTGTCTCTTCAATATAGAGGTTTCCTTTTCTGTGCAATAGTTATGTAATTTGATGTAATCCCTCTTTTCAAAATTTGCTAAATTTTTCTCTGAGATATGGTTCTTCTATTTAGAAACCCTTAGTCTGTTTTTATCTTGTTGTGTTTTCCCTATGCTTTTTTTTTTACATTTTTGAATATTTTGGGTCTTATGTTCAGTTATTTGATGCATCTGAGTACACACTCACACACTAGAAAGTGAGCTTTTGGAAGAAGCATGCCACTTTGTTATTTAATCATTCTTGTGCTTGTTAATTAGAATTTGGACTTCCATGGTAAAATTATTATCTTGGTGTTATTCCTTTCCACTTTAAACATTTATTGACAATTTTCAACATACAGAAAATATACCGTGAAAATAATATCCTCCTACCCCTGCCCTTTTCCTCGGCCCACGTCGCCCTCTGCCGGCCTCTTCTTCCCCCTAGTCTTCCTACATGCTTTCAGATGAACTGTTCACCAAAATCCGGGCAGCACTGACCGTAGCAAGCTTGAGGCACAGGTTCTCATGACAGTCCTGAAGCTGCAGCGCCGCAGCTAAGCAACTCACTTTTGTTTTCAATTCTTGATGGAACTATTAAACATTCCAACTTGATGGAATTATTAAACATCCAGGATATTGAAGAAGTTGACTTTGGGGTACATCTGTAAGGGTGTTTCTAGAAAGGGAAGAGCATCCCTGAGTGTGGGTGGTGCCGTCTAATTGGCTGGGTTCCTGGATTTAATCAAGTAGGAAAAGGAGGGATCCATCTTAGTACAGATATCCACTGCTTCTCGGTCTGTTGAGATGTGAGGCATCCAAAACATATATTTCTTTGTCCATGTACCCCATCCTGCCTTCCCTGCCAAAAGGCACATGGCCCTCTCCAATCGTAAATGGTCCTTCCAAGAAGAAGCTGCATTTGATCACGAAGTGACAAATTATCTAATTCAGTGCCTCAGAAGCCCTTGGCAGCTAGCCAGTACCCCGCACTACTGAAGTAAACATGCGCCGAGCTCACTGTGCTGAGAGAGCTTCCTCTGTTCTCTACAAAGTCCTCAGTGTTTTATTTTCACATGTGTATGTATTCATATTTATTCACATCCTAATGGAATCTCTCTTCCTTTCCACAGTCACCTACCTTGAAAAACAGCTATTCTCTCAACTCTTACAGTTCTGCCCTCTAGATATGCTAGTAATAGGTGGAGGTTATAATAAGCCCAACATCTTCCCATCACGTTCCATTTTGCCAGTAATTATCAATGCCTATAAATGAGAAAGTCATCAGTTTCTCACAAACAATAAAATATGAAAACCCAATATGCCATTCAAATAAATACTATAAAATAATTAATAATGATTTAAAAGTATACATCCTTTTTAATTCTTTTCTGGTTCATTTTTATTTATATAATAGAGAAAGAGAGAGAGAGAATGGGTGCACCAGGGCCTATAGCCACTGCAAAAACTCCAGACATGTTCTACCATGTGCATCTGGCTTACATGGGACCTGGAGAATCGAACCTGGGTCTTTAGGCTTCACAGGCAAGTGCCCTACTTTCTAACCCATCTCTCCAGCCCTACATTTACATTCTAAAAGCCATTAAATTATATTACTGGTAATAAGATAAAACAAAGTCTTTTGTTAAATAGCACATAATATTTTAAAAATATTTTTGTTATTTATTTGTTGGCAGAGCATGAAAGAGACAGAGACATAGAAAGAATGGTGGGGGAGGCAGGAGAAGAGGGGCACCTCGTCCTTTTGCCATGGCAGATGAACTCCAGATGCATGCACCAAATTGTGCATCTGGCTTTACAGAAGTACTGGGGAATTGAACCCAGGCGCAAAGGGTTTGCAAGCACCTTTAACCACTGAGCCTCCCCAGTCTGAGATGTAATTTTAAAATGTGTTTGTGTATAGAAGCAAGTGTATGTATAAAGTGACATATTGAATTTAATGTGATAAAAAGCGTTTGTGTGCATATAATTTCTTGAGAATTCCTTGAGGAATTCAATAAATTTAACCATATGATTACTTACCTATTTCTACATAATACCGCTAATAACACCATGGCTTAAAACAACAATCATTCATCTCACACAGCTTTGACATTTGGGGGCCATAAAATGACTTAATTGGACAATTAAGCCTTATAGATTCTCCTGGGGGTGCAGTCAAGGCACCAGCTGTCATATGGAAGCTTATGTAGGATCAAGGAGCTGCTTCCGTGGGGCTCCGATACTAGATGTTGCTTGAAGGCTGCAGGTCACTGCCAGCTGTTGGCGGAGCAGTCCATGCCCAACAGGGGTCCTTCCTCGGGACTGGAAAGTCCTTATCATGCTCAGAGGAAAGGGCTGGATTCTGCCTTTGTAAGGAGAACAATAACACCTTATAGAATGATTTCTTCCAGATATTAGTTTAATCTCAGGGAGATCAAACTAGAGGCATGGGAACTGTGGAACTTAAATATTCAAACCAAGGTATGTTAATGTTTACTGCCCTTCCCCCAATCCTCCGGAACATTGTTATGATCATGATCATGGTAGTATGATAATTTTTAGAGGCAGGCAGGAAGTGACGCTGAGAAATAATACAGACAGCACAGGAAAGGTCTTTCTGGAGGGGAGATGGAGATGAAAGAGCAGACAGTGAACGCAGAGTGTGGTACAGAGCAGTGTGCTGCAGAACTGGAAAGAAGAGGGAATCCTGACTCTGACAGGCAAAGTCGACACAGCTGTGCTCTTCTAATAGCGTTAGGCGAATTGCAAGAACACACTGACCATCTATGCACCTTCCTCGGAACCCGCAACTGCTAATCTTCCCTGGTTAAGCATTTGCTGAGGGTAGACCTAAAGAGGTTTGGCCAACAGTGGTTGTAGAACAGTGGCAACTACTACTTGGCCATCTGTATCTCTTTGAATCTTTATCTCTTTGACTCTTTTTTTTAATATTTTTTAAAATTTATTTATTTGAGAGTGACAGACACAGGGAGAAAGACAGATAGAGGGAGAGAGAGAGAATGGGTGCACCAGGGCTTCCATCCTCTGCAAACGAACTCCAGACGCGTGCACCCCCTTGTGCATCTGGCTAATGTGGGACCTGGGGAACCGAGCCTTGAACCGGGGTCCTTAGGCTTCACAGGCAAGCGCTTAACTGCTAAGCCATCTCTCCAGCCCTCTCTTTGACTCTTTATCTCTTTGAATCTTTATCTCTTTGACACAGATCTCAGCAGGCACCTCACTGACTCCAGCCAGGTCCACACGTTGTCCTGTGCAAATGCAGTTTTGAATGTAAACTCAAGAAATAGCTTTGCCCACTTCACTATGGTCCTATTTTCCTATTATGGTCTTACCTCGCTAAATAGCAGTCATAGTCCCACACCTTGAGTAAGGAGTGAAAGGATGGTTTCTCCACACTTGTTGCAGGTAGAAGTATTTATGAACCTGTAGGAAGCACACAGTACTCTCCCAATGTCCTTGTGCCCTGTCTAACTGAGTAGACATTCGTAACTATGACCTGAGGAGCACATGACTGTCAAGATAGTAAGTCTTTAAGAGTGGAGAATAGTGTCACAACATGGGTAAAATCACAGCCAAGGCCAGCCAAGGTAAAATGCTTTCAGAATGGATACCAGTATAGTAATCACAAAGCAGTCTCTGTATTTTTCTTACATGTAATAACTTCCATTTTAAATTATAACTTCCATTTTAATCACATATATGCTAATAACATATATTACTTCTTTGATGTTAAAATCCTTTGTTCATAGAACTGTTTGTGTTTTGTTTTGTTTTGGGGCTGGACAGATGGTTTAGTGTTTAAGGCGTTTGCCTGCAAAGCCAAAGGATCTTGGTTTAACTCTCCAGGACCCACTTAAGCCAGATGCACAAGGGGGCACATGCATCTGGAGTTCGTTTTCAGTGAGGAGAGGCCCTGGCGTGCCCATTCTCTCTCTCTCTCTCTCTCTCTCTTTCTCTCTCTCTCTCTGCCTTTTTCTTTCTCTCTCTATCTCTCTCAAATAAATAAATAAAAACAAAAGGGTTTTTTAAGTTGGATTTTCTACACTAGGCTATTTTTAGTGTGAAAAATTGTAAAAATGGAGTGTAGAGAAAATACAGACTCCCTCAGAATATATGTGAATGTTTAAAATTATCTTTTACACAATAACTGTAGACATAGGCTTCTTTTCTCATGATCATTTTTCTAAACTATTTTAATGAATGTAAAGATTGTGTATTTTCCATTTATGTACTAGGGTTGAAAATTATATTCCTGTTGTTATTGGCTAGTATTTTAACTTTCCTTGTATCTGTTATTTCACAGATGTTTGTAGAGTATCTCAACAAATATCCACACATTTTATTTATCACTTTTTAAGTTACCTATTTAGCTATTTCTGCTGCTTTTGATCATAAGTATATATGCAATATATATTTCTCAAAAGCATGCAATTCATTGTACTTACTTCCTATGATGGCTTCAAGGTTAATAAGATGTTTCGTGATTAAGGTAAATGCAATTACCTTGAACTTGTTCTCTGGAATAGTAAGAAAATATTGTTCAACAAAAAATTTAGCTATGTTAAAACTTATGTAAGTTCTGAAAGGCCCAAGAATTCAGAAGCTCAGAAATACTATCACGCTCCAAAGGGAGCTTAAGCGGGCCACCTGAATACCTCAAACTCCAGGTTTTACTCTCTGTTAGAAGCAAGTAAAGAATCCCTCTTCTCATTGTATCAGAGCCCGCTCCTAATATAAAACTAGGTAAAAAGGGCATGAGATAGCCCTCAGGGATGGGAAATGAGTAATAAAGTAGACCACTTATTTAGTTTCTGTAAATAGCCTGCACCATAAGCCTTAATAGCCCACACTGTAAGCCTTAGTAGCCCACACTGTAAGCCTTAGTAACTCGCACCATAGGCTGTAGCAGCCTGCCTCAGACCACCAAGGTCATAGGAGGCTGATACCATACTCTGTTACCCCCACCTAAGGAATTGCACAAGTGCTGACCTCCAAGGTCACAGGAGACTGGTACCATACTCTGCTACTCCCACCCAAGGACCTGCGCAAACGCTGACCACCAAGGTCATAGTCATAAGAGAGTGATTGGTCCATGAGGGGCTTGAGCAAAGTAAACTAATTGGCTTAGAAACTGTGGGGTGGCACAAACTGACTGGCTAACACCCTGCAGGGGCTCCTGATATTAAATAATGATTGGTCTAATACACAGGCTTTGTTAGAAACCCTATAAAAACTACCCCATTCCTGCATTCGGGGCTCTGCAGTCCTCTGCCCCTGTGCCATGTACGACTGTGGGCCCCAGCGCGCTTGGAATAAAATCCTCTTGCAGTTTGCATCAAGACCGCTTCTCGTGAGTGAGTGATTTGGGGTGTCGCCTTATCCGGGCAGAGCGTGGGGACCCCCTGGGGGGGGTTTTTCCCACAGTTCCATATAAAAGACTTTAGAGAAAATGATATAAAACAGCAGCTTTTTGCTGTGCTATTTTACTAGGATTGAAGAGACTGGTGAGAGTTTATAATGCAACAGAGGTGCATCATTATAAGCCCACTTGTGTAGTCAACCAGTCAAATGTCATTATTTCCTTGATTAAAAACAATGTACAACTTAGTAAGTATAACTTGTTTAATTTTTCCTCATTAAACAACCAACATATATCTCTGCTAATACCTTCAGCACTGCTTATCCCGTAAATTATACAAATATGTGTTAAACTAAAATGGAAAAATAAACCAATATCTAAAGTAGTGTGTTAATAGATAAAAATTTTGTTTCAATAATCAATTTGGAAACAAAATTAACATCAAAAAAGTCTGAAACAAGAATTTTAACAATTTGAAAGCATGACATGGAAAATGGAGTACATGTTTGAATAGACAATCTTCCTCAAATTAAAAATCTATAAAGTAAAGCCAAGCATGGTGGCACATACCTTTAATCCCAGCACTCGGGAGGCAGAGCTGTGAGTTCAAGGCCACCTTGAGACTACACAGTGAATTCCAGGTCAGTCTGGGATATGGTGAAACCCTACCTCACTTCAAAAAACAAAACAAAACAAAATCTATAAAAGTACATTCATAACAGTAAAATTAAACATTTGGTTATGCAAAAAGGTAAAACTTCTGAAAAATCTGAGAATAATCTTTGTAAAAATGCATGAGAAATTAATTATCTCTACAAAAATATAGAAACAAGAAAATTACCCTAGAGACAATAAATCACTAGCCATCTAAGTATTATCACCGAAGTCAATATCCCAATGTTGTATATCACATACTGAGAACTTACTAAATATTATGAAATGTTTTAGAAACAAGATAATTGATGTTTATAATGAAAATTTATACAAGAATTCCTCAAGCTATAACTGTAATTTTTGATATAATGTTAGCTTCTTTGCTAAAATTTGAATATTAAATAAATTCAATTGCATATTTAATATATGGAGAACCATGTATACCTAGCAAGTATATACACTAAAATAATTGATGGAAAAAAAGGTATGTTTTCTTATTTTGTGAAATTTAGCCTAACTTTGTCTTGCTACAATTGCTGATCTGGGAAGCTACATAGCAAATAATACTGCTTTTATAAGAAAAGGAAAAGATTGTCAGGAATTAAAAAAAAAAAACACTTTCCCCAGAACATTTATGGAACTAGTGTTTCCAATTTGGCCAGGCTACCTGAGGACCCCACTCCATGAGGGGAATTGCTTTGTATGTCATGTTGATAAAGAGATCCAGAGACACTGCATTCCCTTTCCAATGTGTGCACATTCCCATGGGTGCACATTATTACCCAGACATGGTAGAATCAAACTAACAACTCTAATTCCACATAAATCCATATTACCCTGTGCTGAGTACATCAACACTGTCTACACGAACCCGCCACTAAACGTTAGCTTAGAGTGGACAAGTAACTAGGTATTTACAAACAAGTTTATATTAAAGTCTCTTTTATTAAAATATAAAATATAAAATAAAAGAAATGACCCAAGGGTTAAGAACACAATGCAAAGCGTTGTGGAGAGTTTCAGCTATTTCCCTGGGATGCAGTAATGGCATTGAGGCCAAAGCAGCTGACACATGGTCAGTATGCAGCATGAGGCCTAAAGCCAGCCAGAAGCACATGCAAACATTGCCTGAGGCAATCTGATCAGAACTGTGTGCCACACGAGAGGTTATCTAAAGCCATCCTGGCTGTAGATGCAGAGTCTAGGCACTATTGGCTTGCGAATCAGAAATAGCTTTGCTTAAAGTGGACTCCACTTAAACATTACAAAAAATACAAGGTGGTCATTTTGGCTGCAAAACAAACGATGCAAACTGGAAAATTTTGTTAAACAGTGAGAGGGAAATTGTAAATAATAACTATGCCATATTCTTGCTTTTTCTGAGATGAGGGACACATCCATTCTATTTAGTAAGTTGACATTTGTAAGTTAGATATATTGATGACTCCTTTTTTTCTGTATTTGTATTTAGTTGCTGAAATTATTTACCAATTTACCAGAAGTGGTAAGAAGTTAGAAAATATGGCTATTTCTGTGTTATACTAATAAAAAGAAATAAAAACTAGAAATATGTTTTTCAATGATATGTTTTTCAATGATATTCCAGGAGAAAGAAAAGCAGTGCTATTACGTTGGACTGCTTCTCAATATTTTCTTGTATATTCCTTAATTTCATGAAGGTTTCCATGGCACCTTTGTGAACAAGTGACATCTTCCTGTGGGTGGAACACAGATCTTCTTTCACAAACCTTGCTAACTGTCAATATAAACATGTAGCAGTATTTTGTTTTCCTTACACTTTTTTTAAGACAGCTACTTGGCTGGTTTATGCTTCTAGTTGTTCAAAAGGTATTTTCCCCTTACATTACCCCAATGTTTTATGTAACATTTATATTCAAAAAATAACCAGGGAAATGAATTCCAGTGGAAAGATTTGAGATGAATACTAAATAAAAAGGATGGAGTAAATAATGGCTCTTCCATTTCTCACTATTTCAGATAGAAGTAAAGCCATGGCCCCACTATTTTCAGAAGTAGTGATACAACGTCTTCTTTGTGGTATTGAATACTTGATAAATTTGTGGTATTTCCATAAAATCCCTCCCGTCTAATGGAACTGAAAGTCTATCCTCTTCAACCGCTGCAGTTAATCGCCCGTTCTGTTCATGAGAAAGAGATGTATGGCTGAACGTGGAGAAAATAGCTACAGCATCCACACGCTCTGAGGCTGCATATCAGAGTCAGACCAGGGTCTGCATTCTAACAACAGGATGCCAACTGCTTTGGTCATGGCTTGAAATGTGAGATTATTATAAGCAGCATAATTCATGGGGAAAAGTGCAAGGCTACCAGTGGTTGTATAAGTATTTTTGACATATATTCTGTTCCAAGCTGCCAACAAACATGACCTATGCAACTAGAGTTTGACAATTCTTCACTTATTTTATTATAGAGTAATCAACTTTACTAGAATAGTCTAAACAGAATAATCTGTATAAACAAGTTATACACACATGTAGTGTGGGGATTGAACACACCATATATACAATTGATCAATTATTTAAAATAATTTTTCTGGCTGGAGAGATGGCTTAGCAGTTAAGGCATTTGCCTGTGATGCCTATGAGCTCATCTTCGAATATCAGGTCCCGCACAGCCAGATGCAGAGGTGCAAGCACATGATCTCACACAAGTTCCTGAAGGGGGCAAGTCTGGAGTTCGTTCATAGCTGCTGAAAGCCCTGGCTTTTCCATTCTCTCTCTCTCTCTCTCTCTCTCTCTCCCCATCTTTCTTCTCTTTCTCTCCCTCAAAAAAAAGGATGATATATATATGTAATAATTTTTCAAAATGTTTGAACTAGAAATGTAAAATCTCTTTGAAAAAATTAACAAGAGAAGAAAGGTAAAAACAGATTGGCAAAGAGAGGAAAGAAGTGGACACATGGGTGAAAAGCAAAGAGTGTTTTAGATCCTTTTATTCCTAAGCCTATAATCACCTAATGCTTACGTATACTATAATGTTACTTCATTTCATAAACTAAATAAAATGTTTGCTTCTAAAAAACTTTACTCAATTTAAGCAGACAAAACTTAGTAACCATTTTACTGAGTTTGAATGTTAAAAACAGAAATGTTTTGTAAATTAATAGCCATCTCCACAAGCTCCCACACATTGAGGCACCAGTGCCAGGTGTTCCACTTAATGGTTTCTTTTTTTCCCTCTTTCTTTCTTTCTTTCTTTCTTTCTTTCTTTCTTTCTTTCTTTCTTTCTTTCTTTGCTTCATGGAAAGGTTAATTAAGTTGTATTTTTTGAACAGAAATCTATAAATATATATATATGACCATGTATATGTGTGTGTACATATGTATATGTATATACACATATACATATATATATATATATATATATATATATATATATATATATATGACCTATCTTTACCTCAAAGTGTTAGAAACATTTCCATATTTTCTAATGTTGAAAAGCTTAATAAGAAATAAATAAGAATTAAAGAAAAAAGACCTAAATGTTATTATTTAATGTTTATCCTATTTTTTAATATCCAAAGTATGTTTTATGTTGAAACTAACCTTCAAAACTACAAAACATTGAGAGTATTTTTCATTACCTGTATACATTGTTTTTTTTTTAATTTTTTATGTATTTATTTGAGAGCGACAGACACAGAGAGAAAGACAGATAGAGGGAGAGAGAGAGAATGGGCACGCCAGGGCTTCCAGCCTCTGCAAACGAACTCCAGACGTGTGCGCCCCCTTGTGCATCTGGCTAACGTGGGACCTGGGGAACCAAGCCTCGAACAGGGGTCCTTAGGCATCACAGGCAAGCGCTTAACTGCTACACCATCTCTCCAGCCCCTTGTATACATTCTTAAATTTGTCTTCTTATCCTAGCATCCAGAAATTATTTATTTAGACAGTCACACAGCTTTCCAAAGAAGACTCTGAAATTAATATTGTAATCATTATCTGGTATTTAAAAGAATTTCAGTTTACATGTGGCATTCCTTTTCCATTTAAGAGTTGTTTTCCCCTAATTTTACCTATATTTTTGTTTTTACTCCTCTATAAAAAGTGTAGAAATTTAATCATGAAAAATATGTAGTATAATTCATATATATGTATATATACATAAATATATATGCATATATGCATCATATACATAAATATATATGTGTGTGTGTATATACTTCTCTTTTCTTAATGTAAAGAACAATAACGTACAATTTTATGTTCTCATGGGTTGTGTTAAAAGTGTCTTAGCTCCAGGATTATTGGTCCACTTTTATAGCTAAAAATCAAAGGGTCTAAAAGTTGGGCATGGGGTGCTTGCCTTGAATCCCAACACAAGGGAGGCAGAGGTAGAGGTAGGAGGATCACCATAAGTTTGAGGCCACCCTGAGACTACATAATGAATTCCAGGTCAGCCTGAGAGAGAGACATTTCCTCAAACAACAAACAAGCAAGCAAACAAAAAGTCCAGGAGGACATGGTGGCACATGTCCTTGATCTCAGCACTTGGGAGGCAGAGGTAGGAGGATCACCACCATCAGTTCGAGGTCACCCTGACACTATATAGTGAATTCCAGGTCAGCCTGGGCTAGAGTGAGACCCTACCTTGGAAAAAAAAAAAAAAAAAAAAGCGAGTGAGCGAGAACAAGTCCAACAGTGATAACGACTATTCTTGCAGCTCATCTTGTGCTAGTTGCATTGAGTGGTGGGCTTTGGGATAGTTTACTTTTGTTTTGTTGTACTCTCAGGTCTAAATGAGGTCTTTGCACATAAGGGGCAGATATAACTAACTATCGAGCTGACTTCCATACCCCACCACCAACATTTTCTTATTTTATTTGAGAATCATCTTATTATATTTCCCAGGTTGTACTTTAATTTACAGTCCCTTTACAGGATCTGCCTGCTGAGAAGTTGTAATTATAGGATTACTCTGCCACCTCCAGCCTACAGCTGCCTTTTATAGCCTGTGGGTTTGTAGCATAGGAGCTCATAACAATAGCTGGAGTGCCCTCTCAAGCACTTAGAGGTGTGATCTGACCCTCTTGTCATCTACTGAATGTTTAGACGCATCCTTGCCCTCACTGTAACCTTACATGATACTTCAGTACAGCAGACAGCATCACTGAAGTGGATGGAAAGTTAAATGTATAATTGTATACTTACTTATTCATAATTCAAAGCTGCTTAGTTGACACTCTAATATCTTCAGAAAATTTCCTTTCAAAAAATTAGTAAAAAAGACAAAAATGTTTCTTTACTGATTTCATTAATTTTTAGTAACTCTCAGAAAATATGTCACTCACAAAGAATATTTGTGTAAAGATATATTTTTTCCAAATAAACATGTATCCCTCAACCACCTAGGTAGAAATAATTTAGAGACATGTATCTCTCAACACTTGTAATGATAACGGGTTTTACTTCAAACTTTATCAAATAAATTGGATTAAAATTTAGTTAATCTTAAAATATTAATGGCCACATTTTTACAAACTGTTTATACATAGTTATAAGGGGTTAATTGAGCATAGATAGCACACACTTGAGACTCCAAATTGAATAATTTGATTTGTAAACAGGTACTTAGCGTACAAGAAGCCATTACACATGCAATTATCTGCCTCCAATTAATTGCACTTGTCTCTAAGGAGCAACTTACAGAGGTTTGTTTCAGTTTCACTGGCTACAAGGCCCAACATCGACAAACATTTATTTTACTTATGCTATTGCTCTCAACTTTGCAAAAGACACTGCTCAAAAAGCTTATGAGGTAATACTGGGATTAGAATCATTCTAGTGCAGGTGGCATGACCACCTCTCTTTTTCTACACACAAACACACACTCCCAGGAATAAAAAGAGACTGCAACTTCTACACAACATGGCAAGCTATGTGTTGTGACATCCATATTTACAAATGAGGAATTTCTTTTAGATAAATAAGTCTTCATACTTAATACATTCCCCATGCAGCTAGAGAATAGCAAACGTCTAGAATAGATTGATCATTTTTTTCTATTGTTACTTTAAAGGATTATTCATCACTCCTGCTAAAGCTGGAAATAGGAGAGGACAATGAAGACCTTCAGAAATGGCTCCATCGCAATCCTGTAGCTACCATTAATCTGAGAATCCTCTCTCCCACATCCACGTTCAGGAAAATACATTCCCCTATTAGCTGCACTGAGACTTCGTTTCTTCCCATGTTTCTGTGCGCCAAAATTTACTGAATTAGGATATGATTTATCCTCCTCTCATCATCTTATTCTCTACCTACTCCTCAATCTCCCCTTTGTTTCCCTTCACAAACACACAGAGCAGGAAAATTATCATTTGAAAACAATTGGAAGAAAAGAATCCCTATGGACAGAGCAGCCATGCTAATCGGGTCTTTGGTTCTCTGTTGGCCCGCAGCTTTTGAAGCAGTGCTGGGCACATTCATAGGAATAATGATAAATGAGAGGATTGGATTTTAACTGAATCATCAACCTGATGGTGTCATTCTTAGTTGGCTACCTTTCCATCCACTCATTTCCTCCCCAGGATATTGTTTATGTAGGCTACAAGAGAGCAATGCTTGTCAGTGGATTATAACAGAATATTCATGTCCACCTCTATCACACACCAAGGACAGGAACTGTGACAAGAAATGTGATTGCAATATGTACAAAATGATGTGCTCATAGGTAGGAAATTCTCCATTTGGACTTTAAAATCAATTACTACAGGAATCAGGGGTTAGATAGTAAATAGTTTGTTTGGGGAGTAAAACCGTGGCGCTGTGAGAAGATTAAATGAGTAATGAAAGGCTTTCAGCGCAGTTGTCCCATGAGGGTTATGGACACAGGAAATGAGTAAAGCTTACCAAAGTCAGACAAGGAGGGTAGTGAGCAGCTCATATGGAGCAGGAGAGAGCCAGAGTCCTTCTCAAGTCCTCAGAGTTCAGACTGGGATGGTGCAATTTCCTCATTTCTTTTGGTTTGGGCGTTTGGTTGGGCAGGGAGTGGGACATGGCTTCAGGTGTAGATTAGCTGATGTGGGCAGAAAATCGGAAGCCAGCCACGACATTCATGTGTGGGAATGTATTTAATAAGATCAAGTGACTGAGTGGAGGTAGATGAGATGGAAGATGACAGGATTTAATACAAGGAATAGCAGGAACTAGGATGGAATATGTAGAGTTGGAGCTTCTACTGAATGCCTATTGTTGATGTCATGAATGAGCCTGAGTTTGGGCAGAAAAGAAAGCAAGTATTGTCACCATGACAATGAGTGAGGCAATCTTCATTATGGGTAGAGAAAGGGAACAGAGAAGAGCATTCTTCTAATAAAAACATGAGCTTGAGTTACAATGAAGAGTGTTTGACACTATTTATCAAGCCATTTATTCCACAGTTACAAAAAGTAAAATTGAAATATTAATTTGTGCAATAATATTCAAAGTTACCACTCTAGCTCTTTATTCAAGATTCAGAACTGTAATTATGAGTCTTCTCTCAGTTGTCACACTTTAGAAATTGCATCCATAAGCTCAAAATGTTTTTGTTAAAAAGTTATTTCAGGGGCTGGAGAGATGGTTTTAGTGGTGTTAAGGTGCTTGCCTGTGAAGCATGAGGACCCAGGTTCAATTCCCTAGGACTTACGTAAGCCAGATGCACAAAGCAGTGCCTGTGCCTGATGTCTGTTTACAGAGGGAGGAGGGCCTGGCATGCCCATTCTTTCCCTTGCTTCTCTCTCTCTCTCATAGATAAATAAATGTAAAACAATATTTCTAGGCTGAGGCACAGGCTTAGAATATAAAACACATGCTACTCATGTGTGAGGACCAGACTCTGTATCTACAGCACCTGCACAGTCTTGAGGTGCCAATAATGCCAACCCTTTGTAATTCACAGGGCAAGCTGGCTAGCTGGACTGCCTGGGGTTGTAAGCTCCTGACTCAAGTGAGAGCTCTTGCCTCAGTAAAATAAGGAGAGCAATCAAGAAAGACCATTAATGTTAAGTTCTACACTCACCATACACACAAACACACACACATACCACAGAAAGAATTTCCTTTACTATAAAATGAATAAAAATATTAAGTTCACTAAAAATAGATTAATCATAAAAACTAAAATTGGGCTGGAGAGATGGCTTAGCAGTTAAGCGCTTGTCTGTGATGCCTAAGGACCCCAGTTTGAGGCTCGATTCCCCAGGGCCTACGTTAGCCAGATGCACAAGGGGGCACATGTGTCTGGAGTTTGTTTGCAGTGGCTAGAGGCCTTGGCATGCCCATTCTCTTTCTCTCTCTCTCTGTCTTACTCTGTGTGTGTGTGTGTGTATCTGCCTCTTTCTCTCTCTGTCACTGTCAAATAAATAAATAAAAATAAACAAAAAAATTTAAAAAACTAAAATTAAGATGTATTATAAATCCCAAGATGATAAAAGTTTGACAAGAAAATTCCAAAGCATACATAAATAATATTAACTAAACATGAATGATTACAGGGTCTCCACACAGTTTGTTGAGATCCCAATAATTTCACAAATGTCATCAAGGTAAGCATATACCTTTTAAAGGTTAACATTATTAAAATATTGCTTTAAATGGTTAAAAAAACTCCTGAATTATCAATTTAATTAATGTTTTTCAAAGATATTTAAATGTCAGCATTTATCAGTAAAATCTCAATCTATGTCATTACAAATAAAGTTTTATTTTTCTTTAAGGATTACATGTCAAAGATGCTGCTACTATTACCTCAACTTGCCAAACACAAATATTTGGAGCCCTAACTCATCTCTTCTGAATGTCAGTCTGTTAGGAGCTTAATCTTCCATCCAGTTACTGGACTCAGAAACGTACAAGCACTCTCCTGTGTCCAGACATAGTCTATTGTTGGACTTGTAAGCATGCTGCAATGTACAAGAAGCACTATTTCCATCTTCTCTGTTACCATCTTGCTAAATAGTATCTTAAAAGGATGACTGCAACATTCTCTTGATCCATTTCCTTCTTTCAGCCCTTCATTGAGTCTGTATTCTATTTTCTATGTTACATCAGAGTGGTTTTAAAAATTGAAATCGGTCCATATTGGACTCCTGTATTCCACCTATCTTGGCTTTGCAAAATATATCAACCAAAAAAAAAAAAAAAACTATTCAGTCATAAAACTACAGATCCTTTGGTTCCTGGCTACCTCTGGTCCCTGACCACTTCTGATATTTTTATTTCCCTGCACAGCAATGTGTACCTTCTATCTTCCCACTCTCCTCTGATGTTATAAATCATGAGGAGACTCAAGCAAAATGTATAATCCCATCCCTTGGGAGATTAAGGAAGAGGAATGGGTTTGAGACTAGGCTGATGTAGGTAATAAACTGTCTCAAAGGCAAACATAAAACAAAGCAGATGTATCCAGAATATATCCTCAAAGCAGTTTAATTAAGGTCGATACTTTGAGTACAGCTAAAAATTGGCTGAGAATTCTGTATGGTTCAATGTTATGATGACATCAGTAGTTATGGACATAGAAAGATGAAAAGACATCATTAATAAGGTCATGAAAAATCCTTTCAGACTTTGGGTTTCACACACTGGCAGGGTAGGTGATGAAGAATTTTAGCAGATCTGAAGAGAGGGAAATCAAGCAATAAAACAATTTTTTTAAGTGCCTTATAGAAAATTTCATGAGATGTCTTGAATCCTTGAGCAACATTCATGGAGCAGTAATGAATATTGCTGGAAGAGTATTTTGGAGTCACTTAATGATGTTAATCAGTATGGAGTTTTAATAAATGCATTGTGGTAGACATGAACAACAAAATCAATGTGAAAAGATAATATTGAGCTAGAAGAATATCAGAAAATAATCCAATAACTATAGAAATTTTGAGGGAAGAAATAATACCTTTTGCATGTTTTTTATTGTTTTTTTTTTTTAATTTTAATCAGAGAGAGAGAGAGAGACAGAGAGAGGGAGAGAGAGAATTGGCGTGCCATGGCCTCATCCACTGAAATTGAACTCCAGATGCTTGTGCCATCTAGGGTACATGTGCGACCTTGCCTCACCTTCGTGTGTCTGGCTTATGTGGGATCTGGAGAGAGGTCAAACATGGGTCCTCAGGTTTGGCAGGCAAGTGCCTTAACTGCTAAGACATCTCTCCAGCCCTGCATGGTTTTGTTTGTATGTGTGTGTTTGCGTGTGTGTTTGTGTGTTCACATGAGTGTGTTTGGTTGCTATGACATGCATCTGGAAGTGTGACATAACTTTGCAGTTTGGTATTCGCTTTGCATTTTATTTGAGGCAGCATATCTCAGTTTTGTTCTCTGTGCACTTTGCCAGACACCCTAAGAACTTCTGAGGAATTCTGTCAGTACCTCTCTCCTCACCATTAGCATGATGGGGTCATATATACATAAAAAATGAATACCTGGATTCACAACAATATTATTCATAATAACCAAAATGTAAAAACACCTCAAAGGATGAATTATTAAATGCACTACATACATATAATACACTATTAATTAACCTTAAAACGTAATAAAACCTAATATATACCAGAACATGAGCAATCCTTGCAAACATTCTGCTAAGCAGCAACTGAGGCATTAAGAGTAAAAGTACAATGTTCACTTTGCATGAACTATTTAGAAGAGTCAAATTTATAATGACAGAAAGTGGTATACTTATTGCTAAGGGCTGAAAATGGGAGATGAAGTGAATCATTATTGAATATTTATAGCATTTTAATTAAGGATAATGCAAAAAAATTCAGTGGTCTACAGGTATATGAAGTAAATGGCTTTTGGATTTAATTGACTATATGATACATAAAAATTCCTTTATACAATAGTCGAATTTATATATTTCATACTCCTTTAGTTTTTTAAGAGATAATCATTTTTCATAAAATATCTTCAGTAGTCTTTCACATTATTAAGAAGACATAATAGGATATTTCTTTATAAATATTTTTAAACAGGATTTCATCTTACAAAGATTAAAATATCCACACTTTCTTTATTTTTCAAAAGTTTAAGTATCTTAAACATACAAGATTGATTTGAAGATATCATTTTTAAGTGCCTGAACAAATTGACCCTGAGCTAGGCTTATGTGGTTCTTACAATATTAAAGCATGAAAAAGCATAGCTATGTGTGGAACTAGTTTAGAAAGTAATATACTGTTTTAAAAATTTAGTTGAAAAGAATGACCTGCTGAGAAAACTAAAACACAACTTAATTATCATATCCCTATTTTTCATTACTTAGAACAATCTGAGTCATAAAAAATTTACTTACTATGTAAGTTAGAAATTCAAGTAAATGGTTAGAGAAATGGCTCAGCAGTTAAGACACTTACTTGAAAAGCCTAAGGACTAAGCTTCAATTCCCCAGTACTCACATAAAGCCAGATGCCCAAGGTGGCACATGCATTTGGAGTTAGTTTGCAGTTGCTGGAGGTCCTGTTGCACCCATTTTTCCTATCTATCTCTCTTCTTTCATTTTTTTTTAAATTATTTATTTATTTATTTGAGAGTGATAGACACAGAGAGAAAGACAGATAGAGGGAGAGAGAGAGAATGGGCGCGCCAGGGCTTCCAGCCACTGCAAACAAACTCCAGACGCGTGCACCCCCTTGTGCATCTGGCTAACGTGGGACCTGGGGAACCGAGCCTCGAACCGGGGTCCTTAGGCTTCACAGGCAAGCGCTTAACCGCTAAGCCATCTCTCCAGCCCTCTATCTCTCTTCTAATGCTCTCTGCTTCTAAATAAAATAAATTTCAAAGAGACTCTCCTTAAAACAATAAGAAAAATAAGTTAAGATGTTCTTGTCTGAAACTCTACACTGTCATTTTCTTGAACAGAAATAGCAAGAATTCTTTTCAATTAGCTAAAATGTGAGTATTTCTCATTGGGAAACTATGCAACTACTATCTTCATTGTCTTTTGCCAATTATTAGTGGAAAATAGCAAATTAATAAATCATTTTATTATGTTGCCTCCCCTTTATCTTTTGTTAATTGCTTGTTAAGGAATGTCATATTTGGCCCTCATAATATTTTATGGGTTAAATGACTCCAACATTGTTATCCCTCAGCTCTAATAGTCAAGTTTTGTATTGTGACTTACCTACACAGGGGCAAAAGGATGTATATTTTAATATCCTTATCACTTACAGATTAACAAATTTGTAAAGAGATTAGTGTGTGGATAAATGCAGACTTACTGAAGTGAGAGCTGCATTTGCCACTGTATCATTCAGAGACAGGAGTGAGGAATGGCTCGTGCTCATGCTCCCTGGGACCTGGACAAAAGTCCCACACGTAGGAACAGATGCCATAAGAACTAAAGAGAAAGATTCGTGAAAACAATCTATGAATGTGAAGTGAGAAGTGAGTGTGCATTATTCTTTAGGAGTGAAGAAAAGTGAAAAGAAAATAGGAAGTGTGGGCTATAGACTCGAACATGGTGATAAGCAATGTGATTTAATAAAACTATAAATAAAAGTGGCATGACCTGAGGATGCAATTATCTTCGCCTTGGAATTCTGGAACACTGCCTATTCCAGTGAAATACAGCTCACTTTATTTTAATTGAATGCAGCTACCTACTTAGAAACACCTCTCTGCCTATTACTCTGCTGAAGTCTCGATATTACTGTGAGTGAACAGAAAGATGTGTCCTAGAAGGAAGAAACAATGAGGCAGGACAAAGGAGAAGTGGGAAAGTGTAATGCTAAGGAAACAGTTCAAATAAAACTTACTGTGCAGGTGGATTAACAATTACTGGATTTGGGAAAGGGCAGAGATTTAACCTGAACGAGCTGTCTGTGTCTTTCTATTCTTGTATAAATCCCTTCCAGAGAGTTGAGACAACAGCTAATTTTATGTATTTGATCTAATTTCTAGCTATGTTCAAGAACTGAGTAAGGCAGAGAGTGGCTGAGTGAGATGCTCCAGAATCACGTCTTTGGAAAGACACCAGTTTAGACAGCTTAGACATTTTAAACATTCCAAAATACCACCTGGGAGCTAAAGTAGCTAGATAAAAGATTGTAATGCCTGGTGTTTGTATAATGGGAAATATGATGGACTTAGGAAGTCAGAAATGAAGAAGCTGTCATGTCACCCTCCTAAACTAATGTGGCAGAGATGGCAACCACTTGGAAAAGGGAGAATTAGCTGAGAAGACGTGGCCTAGATTTTAGGAATTCACTTCCAGACAATAGCACCTCTAGCTGGTTTAAGCATCCTGATACCATGAGTCTGCCTCCAAAGCAGTCATTTTATCACCGCTATGGTCTTAAGGGTTGTGGGATCTGGAGTGATCCAACATTTTCACCCAGAGGGCCACTGGACTGCCTGCTGCATTACTCTTCAAACCCCAGTCACCCAGACACAGACAAATGTCCTATGTGGGGATGAAAAGAAAGACGGCCGTTACATCATGTCCTAGATCTCGGGGTGGGTCCAACATGGCCAGGCCCGGAAGCAGACAGAGTTCCATAGGTACAGATTACAAGCCAGTGATCGTGGATGAGTCAGGGTCTGCATCCAGCCCTCAGTAGCTTGCAAGGATAAGAAAGAAACCTTGGTGGACATTCACTCACTTTGTTGCCAACATCATACCAGTGTTGCATGTGGGGTGACTCTGTACTTGAGATTCAGTCTAGTGCCAAACAATGAAAGCACGTGAAAGATTTGTCTTTGCTGGCAGGTACAGAAGGTGTCATCAAGCTCTGAAGCAGCAATAGTGTCCCCTGGTTTGGATAAAGCAAGCATCAGGCTAGAATGTCTGAAAGGCAGACGAAAATCCATCAGCTTATGAGTAATGTATAAATACATATTTATTTCAAAATGGGTAATTTTATATACTTAAAAGGCATCAAAATATCTCAGGGGACAATTACTTCCTTAAAAAGATAAAATAAAAGGCAGAAACAGACAACTCCAATCCACATATGTAAACACTTCCAGGAAATTCCAAATTTCTTCCCTAATGAAACTCAATGAAGTTCAAGAAACTAAATGAAACAATTTGATATTTTACCAGGGAGACTTATAACAGAAATTTAAGTAATTTGAAAAATTAAACAGATATGGAAGTATGGTAGCTGTGAAAGACTATACCATACAAAAGGTGAGTTGATGAGTCTAAACACAAGCTATTGCAGTCAGGTTCACATTGCTGGCAGAAATCAGCTGACCAAGAGCAGCTTTTGGGATAAAAAAAAAAAAAAAAGGATCACTCCCCCACTCTCAGCCAACATCAGGTGGACAATAGCAATAGGAGAGTGTGCCAAACACTGGCATGGGGAAATTGGCTATAACACTCATAAACCCGCCCCCATTTCCAGGAGGATTTGATTTCCAATTGCCATCAGCTGGGGAACCTAGCATCCAGATCATCTATGTTAATTGGGGAAACCTGAATCAACCACACAAGCCAATTGACAATGCACCGTAAAAAAAAAAAAAAAAAAAACCTAGAATGAACTAGAGTCAAGAGTGTGAGAATTTTAGGGCATCTCTTATAAACACTTGAGTTACTGGAATTTAAGAAAGCTATAAGTATGCCTTTAATAGCTGGGGTAGGAGGAGTGCCCTAAATTTATAGATATCCTGAGACTAGATAGTGAATTCCAGATCACCCTGGGCTAGAATGAGACTCATTCTCAAAAATCCAAAACATAAACCAATCAATAAATAAGAATGGCAAAGGGATAACTAGCTCACTGATAAGAGAAAGAATGAAAAAGAAAGAGAAAGAAAAAGAAAAACGAGAGAAAGAAGGAAGGAAACAGCAAAGAAAAACAAAGTGGTTTCCCTAAAGTAAAAAGAGATTTGACTTGGAATAAACATCTTTCAATATAGTCACATTGAGCTACAGTCAAAGTTTCCAAGATAAATGTAACACCCATGGACAAAGTGCTGGAATGTTCTGTGAGCAGATCAGGGATGATTGGAGGGCAACTGGATTCTCTGAGAGCAATGACGCCTTATCTCACTTCTCAGGAAGTCTTGGTGCTTTTCAATGGTCACTGAATCTGCACTGAGTCAGAGGCTGCAAGATCTTTGCTTGAGAAATTCCAACAATAGATCTCATGAACCAGAGAGGAAGAGTTTGAGTTGTCATGGAAAAATATTATGACAGTCAGATTGCAAGTTTAAAACAGAAATGCTCATTAAAGGGAAGAAACATGCCTTATTTCAGAAAGGTGAAAGACAAAAAGAGAAAGAGCAAAGTTCTTTTCTGACTGCAAAGAGGTCTGGGAGACGGCACTGTGGGGGCTGTTGGCGAGGGCTTATAAGACTTTCAGGCCAGGGAGCAAAGTTGATCTGTAGAACGACTGGACTGCGATACTGAGAAGTGGAGTTTTAGCCACTTGTCAGCCCCCACAAGGTGTCTGGAGGTCTCCTGCCGAGTCAGGGAGCTGCACACATTCTTCTTTGTCTTGGTGACTGGAATGGGAGGATTCAGGGCCCGCACTTGCAAGCTTTGCAAGGAAGATGCAAAACATCCAAGAATGGAAAGCAAGGGTGATTGGTTTCATGTATTCCAGCCAGAGTCACCCCAGACTGCCTTCTTTGTCTCCCAGAGCCGTGTTATTCCTACCAAGCATAAAACACAAAAGAGCCTCCATCTATGACATGTTAAAAGAATAAAGAATACATAATAGATGAATCATATGAAAAGCTACAAGGAAGAATCATTAAGTCTCATACAAAAAAAATAAACAATTAGAACAATATCAGATTTGTCGATAGAAATTAAGAAAGCTAGGATATGGAATGATGTTTTTATTGCTCCAAAAAATAGTGAGTGTCAAAGAAGATTACTATATCCAGCAAAAATAACTCCTTCACAATAAAAGGAGAAAGAAAAGCTTTCCATAATAAATACAGACAAAACAAAAAAAAAATCATCGCCATTAAGTGAGCAACAAGGAAGATAATTTATGTAAAACTCCATACTGAAAAGAAAGACAAACATAATCATAAGACCATAGGAAAGAACTTAAATAAAACAATTGTTAAGCAAATTAAAATTATAAAAGTAATAAGCATCACAAACAATTAAATTATAGGAATAATACAAACTTGGCAACAGCACTGTGGTAGTTTGGATGTATGACCCTCATAGAAGTAGGTGTTTTATTAAAGCTTGCAACAAGGGTCTCGAGCTGTCTGTTGGAGGAAGTGTCACTGGGAATGAATCTTGGGGTTTAACTTTAAAAATGTTGTGGGGAAGCAGTTCTGATTTCTATCCCAAAGGCATGCAAAGCATTCTGCATTGCTGCTGGATTTGTGCTTGGTGCTTTTGGTGTTTGGTGACTAGTAATGATTTCTTTCTCTGCTTGGATTTATGAATAGTAGCAACTTCTGCCATAGTTAGAACTTGCTCTTTGATATGTAAGGTTGAAATAAATCTCTTGTACCCATAAACTATGCCTTGTTTAGATGTTTATCCCAACATTGTGGAGCTGTTTATAACAAAAATTTGGGACTAGAGAAGTGGGGTTGTACTGCTGTGATGAATCTGACCATGTGGAGTTTGATTTTTCAGTTCTTGTGTGCTACAAGAAAAATGTCAGATTTGTTTCTTTGTGGAGTTGTAAGCCAAATTTGTGAGCTATTTTGGTGAGAGTTTGAAAATGCTAACAGCAGAAAAAAATGGCATTGGCTTTGGAACTTTCAAAGGAGAAGAAAAGTCAGCAGAGAACATTGTTGGAACTGTCCTACTGGCATACTAGCTGGCTGCATTCTCTATCCAAGCTCTAAGAGTTTGATCAAGGTTGAGTTCAAAAGGAAAAGACTGGTAAAATATATTGAACTGTAAAGTATAAGATTTAAAGTTGCAAACACTCAAACAAGTTTAAAGTTGCTGGCACAGAGACAGGTTTCAGGCCACTGACACTACTGCTGTCTAGCAGATGACCACCACAGCTTGACAATGAAACGATGGGAAGATGACTGAGGTGATCCCGCACAGGACAAACTGAGGGGTAGAAGTGAAACTCTTTTGAAAGGAGATGACATGAAACGATGAAACCTGCTCTTCGAGGCCACAATGTATTTTCTTCCTGAATTAACTATACAGTCGGGTCTTTACACACCTAATAATTATTTCAGAAGCATGAAAAGTGCATGGAGTGAGTCACAAAGTGGACATGGTTCCAGGAGACATTGTTGAGACATGGCAAGCGGGATAGTATGTGATGTTCCTGACGGAGAGATGAGTGAGTCCACTGTAGGATGGACTGTGGTTGGCAATGGAAACTGGAAGGCCTTTTGGATAGACCAGCACTGTGCACGGGCTACCACGCAGTACTGTTGTTCCAGCGCAGCTGGAGGGTCGAACTGGAAATCCAGAGAACGCTGTCGCTGGTGATGAATGGCACGGTTGGCCTCTCTCTCTTCATCTATGTATTTCTCCACCAAGATTTGATTCTTCCGGGAAAGATCTATAAACACATTTAATTAGCATGGAAATTTACTTTAGTATTTAATGCATTATAAAATTAGTAAAAGTTTCATTTGTATAACAATTTTATATCTCTATATGCCTGAGATCATATGAGATTTCATCAGGAGAAAGCGATGATGAGTGGAAAAACTGCAAGGAGCCCTGCTTCAGACTACTGAAGCCATCCTGAAGGTCTCAGAGCAGGAGGCACAGGAGCAACCCAGCACCACTGAAGGTGTCCAGCCTGGGACTGAGGGAATGGCATTTACTGGTACAATGATTATTGTTATGCTCACAGGTAGAGGGTGGCAACAAAGGGCAGCATTGCTCTTCTGGAAAGGCACTTTGATAGCACTGGAAAGAGGATGGAATAAAACACCGCCACTATTCAGAAGGTGCCCGCAGACTTATAGTGAAAACAGTACACACACGGCTGGGGTGTGGGATTGGTTTGGTCTTACCAACATTTTCAACTATCTGGGTCCAGGAAGGAAGAAAGTGGAGAGTAGCGATTATTTGTTGTTAAGATTATTATGGATCTGGAAATGTCAGTAAAGGGAAGGAGGAGAGTGCAGGCAGGAGGAAATGGAGAACCAAAGGGATTTCATGGACCACAATTCTCAAAGGCAGTGTAGGATTATAGTACCAGAGCAAGGGTATTCTCTTTCAAGTACATTGAAAGGATGAACAGTGTATTTGGAGATGGTGCATCATTCCCTTGTGCACGTGACAACATGGTAAACAGAATTAAAAGACACTAAAAGACTCAGGTAAGGCATGAATGCATTATAGAATATGAATATAACGTAGCGCATTGCAGTTGTATCACAGTTTTTGTAGCTCAGCTATAACATAATGTCTTATTAATATCCTAACAGTATAGAGAAATATGTTAGTCAAGAGATAGGCTCAGGACATGTTCTTTTAATAACCCTGAGATGTGATTTATGTGAATTTTACTATAGCATTTTGGTACTAAAAGCTGTCAAAATTAGTATAAATTAGTTTGAATGCAGATTGTCTCGGAATTTTTATAACATTTTTGCAATACCTTTCTAAATTGAACAAGTTAGCAATGTAACTGGCCTGTCATTTAAAAATATTGCTTTTCTGATCATTTACAGGAAATGATTTATAATGTTTGAAAATGTGCTGAGATAAAATAATGTATGTGAAAAAAATCTGCCTTTCAGATAATTAAGGTCAAAGTGATACAAATCCCTATTTAATAATCAAAATATGCTGAAATCTATAAATTTAGGTGCACAAATGTTAGCACATTCAAAATTAGTTCTGCTCTAAATTCACCAAGTTTCCTTTATCTTTGGTGACATTTCAGACTCAGCTAAATGTAAACAATTAAAATTCAAATGGCTGTGTGTGCATTCCAATATTATGTTTTAAATTAGATCTAGTAGGAATGTTTAATGTTTGAATAATTGTGACAGGTTGTTGCTTTAAAAATCACTATCAATAATGTGCAATAAAATATGTCAATGCAAATGGAAGTTTATATTGGAATTGTCTTAAGTGGAAGTGTAAAACAGTTTGTGTGTCTTCTATACACAAGGTTTCAGAGTAAACAAAAGTGGATAAACCCACACACCTGTGGTCAAGGAGTTCAATTTGATTCAAGGCTTGTATACATAGTGTTCTGACATGCATTTTATTCATTTACAATTTTTTTTAAATTTGAAATAGCATACTCTTGGGATGTTTACATCACTGGTTACTTTGAAATCTCTAAAATTTACTAATTTAATCAAATTATTTCAAATTTAGTTGTTTGCTTGGAATATCTTAGTCTCTCCCAGTAATGATCAATTTATTCTGTTTTTATTTTAATTAAAATATGAATTTGTTTTAGGCTTTTTGAGAGAGAATATCACCATTTAGCCCAAGCTGTTTATGAACTCTTTGCAGCCCACACTGTTGTTGAACTTAAGGTCTTTGCTTCAACCTGCAGTGTTCTGGAACCAAAAGGGTCAACTGCTGCTCATTGCTGCTAGTCCTGTACTCAGTGATGTAATTTTATTATTGCAGTAAGAAAACAAATATTCAATTCTATGTAGCCATACTTTTAAAAGGCATAAACATTACAATCATAACGTTTCTTCAACTCACATTCTTTTTTATTAGTATGCAGAAAATTAGGCTTCACTCTGGAGTTTCCAAGCACATGGTGTGTGTGGTTTCCCTTCCCTCCTCTTTCTACCGTCGCCATGGGGGGACACCTGTGCCCCTCAGCACAGCCTCCCGGCGGCACTCACACTCCGTGCTCCGCTTGTCTTCTCCCCACACTCTGCGAACTCTCCAGTCACATTCTGACTTCCGCTTCATTCTCTGTTACTGTTCGTCCTTCATTATCTATTCGGTTATTTTCCCATAGGAACAGAATAGGTCTTTTTTTTTTTTTTTTTTTTTTTTTTTCTTAAAAGACCAAATTGCCCCAACTCACTTGCAGGCAAATGTGGCTATGCATATGGTTTGGACAGCAGAAGAGCAAAGTGTTATATGGTGAGCTTGGGAAACTACTCTGAATTGTCCACAAACACGTGGGGCACACTTGGTTTTCTTGTCTACTCTGCACTTGAGGTGCAGATGCTGTGGTTTCTCATCTCAAGGTGATTCCAAGGACAAGTAGGAAGCCCGAGTCCCTGGCCCTTTGTTCAGCCTTCAGAACCAAACACATTTGACTTTTACCTGAGAGACAAATATTTATTTTGATGCTTCTCTAATGCTGGACCATTGCATTTTTATTTTATTTACAAAGTACAGTTTAGCTTATATAAGCTGGTTATAAAGGCTGAATTCTCTCCTTCTCAGTCACACATCAGCACTATATTTCTCACTGAAAACTATATTTTATTTCATAGCATCATAAAAGAACTGAAGAAAAAAACACCAAGTTTGTCACTTTCAATTAACTCTGAAGGTTTGAAAATGTAATTTATTTTTAAAGATATTTTCTCTCTTCATTGAGGTTCGAGACAGTCGCCTTGGTCCTTATGCATGATGATATTTTCCAATGGCATTTGATTCTTGTTCCTATTAATCAACAGTTTTCAAATGACACATATCTAGGTAACTACGAATACATGGGTATATATAATTGATATATAAAATATGGGTATGTCATCACTCTAGAGAAATGCCTCTCAAAACAAAGCTATTTTTAAAGGACTTTTCCAAATAACCTCAAATAGGTGGACTGGGGAGTTTTCCTAGCTGTACTAAAGGGTCAACTCTCAAACCATACATGTATTTGATTAGTCTATGCTGAATTCCCTTATCTTACATAGGACATGAAGATGCTGGCCTCTACTTTTAAATTATCAATAAGCTGTTACATTACATAATACCTTCATCATCAGATTGCAAACATTACCAGGAACATTGAAATTAAATTTGGAATCAATACATGCTAACTTATCTTCATTTGTATGCAATTCTAACTAAAATTATCTAGAAGCAAGTGCCTTGGCTATAAGGAGAATGTTTTATGTGCCTTTAAATTCAAACTCCCTATGAATTGAAGAGGAAAGTGAGGAGAATGCATCTGTTCAACAACTTGAAGTTTGGGGAATACTTTTTGAGAATACCACATTAGCATTAAAATGGCATTATGCAAATTGAAAGGATATTATAATGGTTTCCAAAGTTTCTCCCTTCTTCCCTCATGAACAGGAGTCTGCGCCAGAGCATGTGGCGTGAGAGCCGTAGATTGCCATGTTCTCATGCTTCTACTTCTGCCTCCAAAGCCGACAGGAAAATAGAAAAGAGACGTGTCTGTCTGTGCACTCCAGGAACACAAGCCTTGACTGGGCAAAAGATGCCCCCAGATGTGGAACTTTCAGAGCCCTCTTAATAAGTAGTTGGGCCTTACCCTTTCCCAATGAGATCAGACTCTGTGGAGGTAAAATGAAGAATAACAAATCTCTGGGTAAATATAACGAAATAGGAAACTAAAGGAAAAAGAAAATTGCCTAGATCTCAAGGCAGGGAAGTTAGCTTAATGGTAAATCCCAACTTGCCCTTCATGATGAAACAAATCGCACTTTTCTCATCTGTCTGTCTACAATGTAAAAAAGTTATGCCAAGCTATATTTTTCCTACCAGATGGAAATGGGGTGACACGATAGTCTATAGACCTGCTTTGCCTACTCTGCAGCAGAAAAGGGAAATGTAGAACAATCAGGTTTTCTTAGAATTCTAGTCATGCACATCTGCACTGTTCTTTCCTTTGGCAGTTTGAGGGGATGCCCCTCAGTTGAGTTAGGAGTTTATTAAAGCTTGCAAGTTAGATCTCCAGCTCCTGGCTGGAAGAGGTTTCACTGTGGGTGGGTTCTAGGGCCCTGCCAGAAGGTGTGGGGTGGATTTGGAATTCCAGACTAAAGATACACAAAGCATGGGAACTTTGGGGAGTTCCCAAGTATGCTTGCTCGCTTCTGGTGGTGGCTTTTCTCCCTTGGCATGGACCTGTGAAAGTGGACCAGCTTCTTCTGCCTTTATAGAACTACCCCTCTGTCTGTAAGCGTCAATAAAGCCCTCCCTCCATAACTAGGCCTGGTTTGGAAGTTTATCTCAGCGCCATGAGGCCACTCCATTTCCCACCACTGATTTGAAAGGGGAATTTTGGGTTTCCTTTTCAATATGCCAAAATGCCACTACACTGATGTATTTTGGATAATCCACACTTTAGTATTATGAATTTAACGAAATAAAATCTATACACCAGAGAGTAAGGTTTAGAGAGGCTTTATGAGATTAAGAGAAGAGAAAGAGAAGTGCAGAGAGCTCCTGCCGTGTGGCGGGCAGGACCTGGTAGAGAGCCGTGCGGGAGCTGGGCTGCGATAAGGAGATGGTTACCAGGACCTGGACGTTCAGCAGAGATGAACATCCAGCAAAAAGAGTAAACTCCCACCTGGTAAGGATATACATATAACCTTGTTTGGGAGGGGTTCTTACCTTCAGTCTCAGATGAGCCAGCATAAGGACTGATGGATCTGGGCTAGGAGCTGGCTCAGGAGGAGGCCGGCCTTGAAGTCAAGTTTTTGAAGGTGAGTTTAACCAACCACAATGCCAGGATCAAATCTAAATAGTAGAAAAGGGGAATTCTCTCCCAGGAGGGACTCAAGTTGTTTGTGGAAAACAGGTCTAGGGAATTGCAAGGGCACACTTAAGAACATTTCTACTTTTTTATATTCAAGGCCCAGTCACATTAAACTACCTAACAAAGCTACCTGACTCCTCAGATCTTTTTTTTTTTTTTGTTTACACTAAAGAGCAAATATTAATGATTGATACCTTGTGAAGAAAATGGAATGTTGGTAGCACCTTCCTAGACATTTACTTTGCTTTCCATCACCTTGGTTTCAATCACTTCCTGCCAAGCTGAAGACTGCAAGTCATTCCCAGACTGCATTGACCCCGTCATTCTGTCGCATGGGAGTCACAGCAATGAAACACTGTGACCATGGTTTGTAGTTAGCAGTAGCTATCATTAGCATTATCTCATATGATTATAGTGGCCAGATAGTCATGGTGTGTCTTGCATTTAATAGGAATTGGGGAAGTATTTGCAGATTGATTGATAATCTTCTTTCTTAATGAAATGTGCACCGACCCTGGTTACATCATCATCTCAGCTGTCAGGTCCATTGTGCTTATTTCCACAGGGAAACCACACCTGCAAACAAGCATGACATCCTTACTGAAAATGGGAGAAGCCTTAGGCTCTAATTAGCTAAGGGAGGGGTTGTCTGTGTAGTGTGAAGACCGAAGCTGCGGCTTTGTTTGCCCTGTGAACAGACTTTTATGTGTGCACTCACTTTGAAGCCATCCCTCCATCCATTAGTATCCTAGGCACAGTCGTTTGTTCTTACACTATTTTTCACCATGCTAAGCAATGCTTAAGTGTTCTTTTGCATCAGATTGTTTTCAGGTTTTGTTCCATAATGTTTTCATTAAATGTGAAACCTAAAGGAGGAATGAGTCGGGGAACAGAAATTACCATTGGAAAATTGTAGCCAGGCAGGCTGCATAAATAATGCTTTGTTTTTGCTATTGATGTCAATCTAGGCAAGCTTTTCAATGCCTATCTTTGTTATTATGAAATGCCACAGTTGCTTACACCAGAATTCTCCCTTTTTGTAGGATGCACAGATAGGTTTGCAGATGAAACTGCTACTGAAGATCAAAAAATTGCTGTGCCACTAAAAGGAAAAGACCTCAGGGTATGAATAAATGCAAAATGGATTAAATTATAGGTGTATTTACCATTTAGGAACAAAACAAAAAGAGGAGAGGAAGAAAAAAAACAACATGAAGAACTGGAAGCCAAACATAAAAGTCATTCTCGCCAAATGCAATCATTGAGAATTATTTGCTTCCTAGTTCCAAAAAAGATCTTATGAATAAAGAAAGTACTTTAAGATTTTAGATGATTTTGAGATACATGCTTTTATAGCAAATAATCTCACAAGCCGTGAGGGAGAACACACATCACATGATGTGTTTCCTCTCATGTTTTGGTGTCATCGCTAAAGTGCTTCTCAATGGGCCTTTCCTCTATCTGAACCCATTATTAAGAAGGTCTGGAAAAGCTCTGATTGACTTCAAACTGTCAGAATGTGACCAAAATATTAAACATGTTAGCTATATAAGTAAGATTGCCTCTGGTAATTTTATGTTAGCTTGACTGGGTAAGGAAATCTAAGATAGTGAGCACACTTCTGGGTGAGTTTTAGGGAGTGTTTTCAGAAGAGATTAGCACTGAAATCAATAGACCTGTGCAAAGAAAACCCACCGTCTTCGAGGCGGGAGGGCGTTATCTCATTTGCTGAGGTCTCAGCTTGCATGTTTAAGAAGGTAAGAAAGGATAAATTGTGTCTTTTTGTGCTGGAGGTTTCTCTCTTCTCTAACCTGGGTGCTCGTGGTCAGGGTGCTTCAAGAGTCCAGGATCGATGCCAGAAGCCCTAATCCCACGGGTTCCTCACTTGGTTGAAGCTGCTTGCTGTAATACTCAGACTGAGAAATCATAATGAACAAAATGTATTGGCTCACAGGTTGACAGGCTTTAAAGTTCAAAGTCAAGGAACCAGCATCTGGCTGCTTGCTATAGCATCCTTTGTGAGAAAGACAAAGACAGGGTGAGGGAGAAAGAACAAAGGGACACAAATATGTTATTATTGCAAAGAATCTACTTTCCTGATACAGTAACCTCACAATATTGGTGCTAACCCCTTAAGAAGGGTTGTGTTCAATGTCTTTGTCTCCTTCTGTGAGACACAACTGCATAACACATCAGGAACCATTTACTCAACCATTAACCTATGGGCAGCTTCCTCAAAACACAGGCCTTCACACCATGACCAACTTAGACCTCTGGTTTTCTTGTTTATGTAGGGCTTACTGAGAGACTCCCTCAGAGATTCCCAAGAGCGAGTTTTCATAAGAACTTTTTTTAAAAAAATTATTAACATTTTCCATGATTATAAAAAAATATCCCATGGTAATACCCTCCCCCCCCACACTTTCCCCTTAAATATTCCATTCTCCATCAAATTACTCCCCCATCTCAATCATTGTACTTACATATATACAATACCAACCTATTAAGTACCTTCCTCCATTCCTTGCTCTTCCCTTTATATCTCCTTTTTAACTTACTGGCCTCTGCTACTAAGTATTTTCCCTCTCACACAGAAGCCCAATCATCTGTAGCTAGGATCCACATATGAGGGAGAACATGTAGCACTTGGCTTTCTGAGCCTGGGTTACCTCACTTAGTATAATCCTTTCCAGGTCCATCCATTTTACTGCAAATTTCATAAATTCATTTTTCTTTACCGCTGAGTAGAACTCCATTGTATAAATGAGCCACATCTGGGGCTGGAGAGATGGCTTAGTGGTTAAGCGCTTACCTGTGAAGCCTAAGGAACCCGGTTCGAGGCTCAGTTCCCCAGGTCCCACGTTAGCCAGATGCACAAGGGGGCGCAAGTGTCTGGAGTTCGTTTGCAGAGGCTGGAAGCCCTGGCGCGCCCATTCTCTCTCCCTCTATCTGTCTTTCTCTCTATGTCTGTCGCTCTCAAATAAATAAATTAAAAAAAAATAAAATAAATGTGCCACATCTTCATTATCCACACATCAGTTGAGGGACACATAGGCTGGTTCCATTTCCCAGCTATATAAATTGAGCAGCAATAAACATGGTTGAGCACATACTTCTAAGGAAATGAGATGAGTCCTTTGGATATATGCCTAGGAGTGCTATAGCTGGGTCATATGGTAGATCAATCTCTAGCTGTTTTAGGAACCTCCACACTGAGTTCCACAATGACTGGACCAGATTGCATTCCCACCAGCAGTGTAGAATGGTTCTGCTTTTCCCACATCCCCACCAACATTTATGATCATTTGTTTTCATGATGGTGGCCAATCTGACAGGAGTGAGATGGAATCTCAATGTAGTTTTAATCTGCATTTCCCTGATGACTAGTGACGTAGAACATTTTTTAGATGCTTATATGCCATTCATATTTCTTCCTTTGAGAAAGCTCTATTTAGCTCCATAGCCCATTTTTTTGATTGGCTTGTTTGATTCCTTATTATTTAACCTTTTGAGTTCTTTGCATATCCTAGATATTAATCCTCTATCAGATATATTGCTGGCGAAGATTTTTTCCCATTCTGTAAGTTGCCTCTTTGATTTTTTCACTGTGTCCTTTGTAGTGCAAAATCTTTGTCATTTCATGAGGTCCCAGTGATTAATCTGTGGTTTTCTTGCCTAAGCAATTGGGGTAGTATTCAGAAAGTCTTTGCCAAGACCAATATGTTGAAGGGTTTCCCCTACTTTTTCCTCTAGCAGTTTCAGAGTTTCAGGCCTGATGTTAAGGTCTTTAATCCATTTGGACTTAATTCATGTGCATGGTGAGAGAGAGGAATCTATTCTCATCCTTCTGCAGATATATATCCAGTTTTCCCAACACCAATTGCTGAAAAGGCTATCTTTTCTCCAATGAGTATTTTTGTCATTTTTATCAAATATCAGGTGACTATAGCTACCTGGGCTTATATCTGGGTCCTCTATTCTGTTCCACTGATCTACATGTCTGTTTTTGTGCCAGTACCATGCTGTTTTTGTTACTATGGCTCTGTAGTATAGGTTAAAATCAGGTATGGTGATACCACCAGCCTTATTTTTGTTGCTCAGTATTATTTTAGGTATGCAAGGTTTTCTGTGATTCCAAATGAATTTTTGGATTTTTTTTTCTATTTTCATGAAGAATGCCTTTGGAATTTTGATAGGGATTGCATTAAATGTGTAGATTGCTTTTGGTAAGATTGCCAGTTTTGCAACATTTATTCTCCCAATCCAGGAACAAGGGATGTTTCTCCACTTTATAGTGTCTTCTGCAATTTTTCACTTGAGTGTTTTAAAGTTCTCATTGTGGAGATTCTTTACTTCCTTGGTTAGGTTAATTCCAAGGTACTTTATTTCTTTTTTCTTTCTTTTTTTTGTTTTTTTGATGCAATTGTGAATGGGAGTAATTCTCTGATTTCATACTCTGTGTTTGTTGTTAGCATATATGAAGGCTACTGATTTCTGTGTTTTTATTTTGTATCCTGCCACATGGCTTTAGGTTTTTATAAGCTCCAACAGTTTGCTAGTAGAGTCTTTAGGGTCCTTTATGTATAGAATCATGTCATCTGCAAATAATGATAATTTGATCTCTTCTTTCCAATTTGCCCTTCTATGTGTGACTCTTGTCTTATTGCTATGGCTAAAACTTCCAGAACTATATTAAATAAAAGTGAGGACAGTGGACACCCTTGTCTTGTTCCTAATTTTAGTGGAAAAGCTTCCAGTTGTTCTCCATTTAGTAATATGTTGGCTGTAAGCTTGTCATAAATAACTTTTATTCTATTGAGATATGATCCTTGTATTCCCAGTCTCTGTAGGACTTTTATCATGAAGGGATGTTGGATTTTGTCAAACGCTTTCTCTGCGTCTAATGAGATGATCATGTGATTTTTGCCCTTCAACCCATTTATGTAATGTATTTCATTTATAGATTTGTATATATTGAACCATCCCTGCATCTCTGGGATAAATCCTACTTCGTTAGGGTGAATGATCTTTTGATATATTCTTGTATTCTGTTTGCCAATATTTTGTTGAGAATTTTTGCATCTATGTTCATGAAGGAGATTGGTCTGTAATTTTCTTTTTTTTTGTTCTATCTTTGCCTGGTTTTGGTATCAGGGTAGGAGCTTAAGGTGTTAGGTATGGCTCTTAAGGCTTTCAGAGTTTCTACAAAGATGTTCCTAGGGGTTGAGTTTCCCTGCTATGGGAGTATTCAAGTAGGCTGAGTGGAATAAAATACAGGTAGATTCTAAAAGTTAACTAAACACCGTACACATTCAATCAAAAACAGCACAGAGTATTTATGCAAGAGTAGTTATTATAACAACCAGATCCTCTATCAACAAAGAGGTTAAGATTTCTAGTCTGTTGAGGGATTCAAGTCAGCTTGTGACCAAGTAATAACCTTCCCTTGTGCAATCCCAGTTACCTTTTTGGATGATTTTGGTATCAGTCAAGTAGGCAGGCTGGGTCTTTGGGCTGCTATTCTGATTTCTGGAGCTAGGCACTGGCTTTTCCTGCTGGGCAAACCAAGCCTGGCAACTGTGGCCCTGCAGATCGGCACCCCTGCTGCTGGAACTGCCACTGCTGCTCCTGAAGCTGCAGCTGCTGGATCTGTCGCCACTGCTGCTAAAGCTGCCGCTGCTGGGTCTGTCACCTCTGCTGGGTCCACTGCTGCTGCTGCTTTAGCTTCCACTGCTGGATCCTCTGCTGCTGCTGCTAGATCTTCAACTGCTGCTTCTAAAGCTGCTGCTGCTGGATCTGCTGCTGCTGGGGCCACTGCTGCTGGTGCCAGAGCCACTGATGTTGCTGCGGGTCTCTGCTCCTACTTGGGTCCCACTGTCGGCTCAAGTTGGTGTCGCTGGTCCTGGGATAGCTGGAGCTGGGCACAGATGGTGGGGGAGGGGAGGGAGCCACAGCTGTTCTAGTTCTCTTGCTGTTCCACGTGTTCTTCCACCTTTTATCTGCTCCTCCATTGCTCACTGCCGGTCTCCCTTCATGTTTCTTGAGTTGTGGAGAGCTCCGGTGTGAGTGGAAGCTCCCCGTTCCTGGCTATTCCTGTGGCAGGAGCAGAGCCTGGCGGCTTTTTGGTGCACTGCGCTGCCACGGTTGGCAGATCTGCCAGGGCCACTTTTGCCAGCCTGTGCAGGCTCTGGATCTCTTCTACTTCTCCACTGCCATTTCGATTTCCTATACACCTCACTTTTTAATAAAAGTTTGTATTTTGCTGAGCTTTTTTGGTCTTTTTCCCCCCTAGGCTGATTTGGTGTGGTGCCTAAGCCACCATCTTAACCAGTAGTCCCAAGAACATTTTTTATACATGCCTATTAGTTCTGTTTCTAAGGAAAACCATAACTAATACACAGTACTAATAGAAAAAGGATAAAATTTTTAAAAAAGCAAAGAGAAAAAGAAGAGAGGAGAAATGTTGACAAAACACAGTCTCACAGACATGATTCCAGGAACCTAGTTGGTTTATCAAACTAGGCCCTGCATCTGAAGGGTTCTAACAACCTTCCAGTAATGACGTCGACTGCTGAGCCCATTGGAGAATTCGGTATCGGCATAGACTGCTAAGTCCACTGGAGATCTCGGTAAGGACATCGACTGCTAAGCCCATTGGAAATCTCGGTAATGACGTTGACTGAGAAGCCCATTGGAAATCTCAGTAAGGACACCGACTGCTGAGCCCATTGGAGATCTCTGTAATGACATAGACTGCTGAGCCCATTGGAGATCTCAGGCTCTAGTCACATCCAGAAGCCATTCCTCTGAACATGTCCACATTTTGTACAAAGCTTCCAATCCAAGACCTGTCTCTCATTTTGCATCTAAATCAAAGGAAAGATCTCATCTGAGAATGGGGAGCTCAAGGCACACAGATTCTGTAAAAATAAAACAGCATTGTAGGTATAGGTCAATCAATATTATTTATTTTTCTCTGAAAGCTTTAAAATATTATTTTATGATTTAAAGTAGGATTTTATCAACTTTGAAAAGTCCTTGTCTCTTTCTCACAGATGTTTAACTATGGGGACTCTGTCTTCTTTCAGGAATCTCCAGGAATGAAAGGTTTACTCTACCACTGAAAGTTCAATAAAAGATGAACTCTCTTATATTTTTAACATTGACATGTTTTGAACTTTTCAAGAATTACCTGCATCCTAAAAGAAACAGCTGTTGACCTTTATTTATACCTCAAATTTACAGTTGAAAAAGATTTAGAAGGTCAGTGGGCATTTATTTTTGCCCCCTTATATTTGGTCACGTGAATAATTGGAAGGGCTGGAAAACTGTAAAATGACTGAGCAGACTGAAGTGTCTCATCATGTGAAGGAGTGCTGACTTTCACCAGTGAAAACCACATCCCGTCCTCAGTCTTTAATTCTCCTAAATGGATGTGTTTGTTGGTGTATAATTTAGTAATTCTTGTTATATTACAGTTTAAGTTCTTACTCAAACTTTCTTTGTAATACTGGCAATGACATACTAAGGCCACAACATTTTCTCCAAATTGTAGAAAGTCAGTAGAATTTCATCAACCCTCCATGTCATTGTGAATAAAAAAGTCAACATCCTGTATCAGTGGAAAGTTCTACAAAATAGGTTTAAATCATGAAGATTAGCAAAGCACTTTTCCATGATGTCATTCCTATTAAATGATACATGTTTTTTTTTTTATTTCAAATATTTTTATGGAAAATTATAAAGCATACTTAGAGAAAAACATATCTATCACAATAATTTTAAAATTCAGAATAGTTAACTAGTATTCTATTTTCACTGAAAGTTCTTCAGAAAAAGTTCTCAAGCTTTAATAAAATGCCTCAAATTCTGTTTGCATAGCAGATCTTTAAGATTACCACAACCATAGTCCTTCAGGTTTTGATTGACTTCTTATGTTTTCTATTCTAGCTAGGAAGATTTGCCATTATCATTTTTCTAGCATAGATTAGAGAAGAAAATTCAATAAGGGTACATCATTGTTTTCAAATTTTTTATATTTTTGTTTTTTCAAGATGGGGTCTTACTCTAGTCCAGGTTGACATGGAACTCACAAGGTTGTCTCATGTTGGCCTCAAACTCACGGCAATCCTCCTGCCTCTTTGTGGTCCAACCAGCTATGGACTAAAGCACAAATTAAGGGAAGCAGATACTGGCATCCTCTGTTTAATGGACAGCCATGGTTTTATCAGGAATAAGTGAAACACCCTAAACATAAACAAGGTACTTAGGGACTAAAATAATCAACGATAGAAAAACTGGGCTGGGTAGTTGGCTTAGCAGATAAGGCACTTGCCTGCGAAGCGTAAGGACTCATGTTCTACTTTCCAGGTTCCACATAAGCCAGACGCACAGTGGTGCAGGCGTACCAGGTTGCACTTGCACACAAGGCGGCTCACACTTTTGCGTTAGGTGGCAGTGACTGCAAGCCTTGGTGTGCCAATTCATTCTTTCTTTCTCTCTCTTTCACATGAAAGAAAAGGGTGGGGGGCAGGCCTGTTGGGCTTGCCTCAACAATTTTATTATTTATTTATTTATTTTAAAGCCGTTGACTTAATTTTGATTGACATTAGCCCTTTATCTACACCAAGACCTTCTTTTGTTGCTGTTTTCAATTTATGGACTCATTTTTATTTGTTTCTTTGGAAAGTGCTGTTGCCTTACCTGAGGCTATATCTTTGAATCATATGGTTCATACTTTTTTATAATATAAATAAATAAATATATATATATATATAATATAAATATTTAAATAAAATACTGAAGTTCTCTAAAGTTCTGTTTCAACACATCTTTAAATCAAATGTTGGGAGAATTTTAATTTTTTTCTTATAAGCGTCTTACGCTTTTGGTAGATGTCATTTTATTCTCATGATATAAACATAAGATGTACATACTCATACATGCATAGATTGAGATATGTTCAATTCAAACTCACAGTGTAGCTCAGACTGGCCTGAAACTTCTGATACTTCTACCTCAGACTCCCACGTGCTAGGATCACAGGCATCAACTCCCATGCCCAGTATCATTTTTATATGTATCGAATATTTGATTTTTATAGGGCTGGAAAGAAGGCTTAGTGGTTAAAGCACTTGCTAGCAAAATGAAAAGACCCAGGTTCTATTCCCAGAACCCATATAAAGCCACATGTACAAGGAGACATATGCCTCTGGAGTTCGTTTGTAAAGGCAAGGCTCTGGCATGCCTAATCTCTCTCTCTCTCTGAAAAAATATTTTATTGAGAAAAATGCTCTACTTATTTTGTATAGTGTATTGCTTTGAAGTACATATACATGTGGAATGGGTATGTTGACTTACTTACCATATACACTAAAAGTCTTAACCTGTTATGGACAATCTAACATTTTCTTTGTTTTTGTGGTGGTTGTTTGGTTTTGTTTCTTTCTTTCTTTTATTTATAAGAGAGAAAGAGAGAGAGAGAAAGACAGAAAGAAAGACAGAAAGACAAGAAAGAAAGAAAGAAAGAAAGAAAGAAAGAAAGAAAGAAAGAAAGAAAGAAAGAAAAAGAAAAGAAGAGAGAGAACTGGCAAACCAGGGCCTGAGCCACTGCCAGTGAACTCGGCATGTGCACCACCTTGTGCACATGAGCCCCTGTGCCCAATCTAACTTCTTAACAATTTTCATGCACATAATACATTGTGAGTAAACACTATATAGTAAGTATATTGAACAATAGGCTTCTAGGATTTATTCCTCTTATCTGACTGAAAAATTGTATTCTTTGACCAACACCCCCTTTCCTGTTCTCCAACCAAGCATCCCTTTCATACCTCAGCAATTGGTAATCACCATTCTTCTATTTCTGTAGATTCAAATGAATTGGTCTTGTTTTCAAAGGTTTTTGTTTGTTTGTTTGTTTTGTTTTGGTTTTTGTTTCTTGAGTTAGGATCAGCCCAGGCTGATCTAGAATTCACTCTGTAGTCTCAGGCTGGCCTCAAACTCACAGTGATTCTTTCACTTTATATTACAGGTGTGAACCACCATGACTAGCCTAAAGTAATTAAAAAATATATTTTAAAAATGATTTATTTTCATTTATTTGAGAGAAAGAGGTAAAGAGAGAAAGAATGGGCACACTAAGGCATTGAATCACTGCAAATGAACTCCAGACACATGTGCCACCTTATGCTTCTGGCTTATGTGGATTGTGGGGAACTGAACCAGGGTCTTTTGGGTTTTCACGAAAGTGCCTTAACTGCTAAGGCATCTCTCCATTATAATGTACTTTGATCATAATCCCCTCAACACCTTCTCTTGACCCTGTCAGCACCCCTTTCTGCTGAAGCCCTTCTTTTTCCCAGTTAAGTCCACCCTCTCGTTTTGGACTCTTTTCTTTACTGCATGTGGGCGTGACTCGCTGAATTTAATTCAAGTTGCCTGACTAGGCACGCCACTCGTGCCTGAGTAATAATGGGGAGTTAATCGTGGCTGAGAGAGCAGAAGATATTTTGTGTAGTGGCAAAGCAATGGGTAAATGAACTATTTTTGAGGTCACGTGTTTCCCTTTCTGTACCTAGTTTTTTTCACTTATGTAAACGACCTGCAGATTAACCCACCATGTTTCACATTACAAAATTTCTTTATTGCTTGGGCTGAACATTATTTTGTTGTGAATATGCTATATTTCTTATAATTGTCATTTTATGAAAACTATTCCATGATTTATAGTAGCCAAGATACAGGATGCACCTTAGTCTTAAAAGTTTACGTTCACATGTCTTTCATAGTCCCCGAGTAAAGAGAACTGGAGCAGGAAGAACAAGGGACAGAGAGGAGGAGAGCAAGGATTTAGTGAGGCTGTTACAGAGGAATTTCGTATCTCCATTTTTTAATCTTGTATGCAGTTGGGAGTAAATATTTAACCTAAAATCTTAGAAAGGCAGAAAAAAAAAAACTTAAAATAGTGAAATAATTCAAGCAAATGAAAAGAGAATTTGAAGCTGGAGGGGTGGCTTAGTGGTTAAGCTGTTTGCCTGCAAAGCTAATAGACCCAGGTTTGATTCCCCAGGACCCACATTAGCCAGATGCACAAGGGGGTGTATGCATCTGGAGTTCATTTACAGTAGCTATAGGCCCTGGAGTACCCATTCTCTCCCTCTCTCTCTCTCTCTCTCTCTCTCTCTCTCTCTCTCTCTCTCTCTCTCCCTCTTTCTCTGTCAAATAAATAAAAATAAAAATAAAAAGGAAAATTTGTAAAGTAGAAGGAACAGGATGGAAAAAGGAAATTGAGGCAGTGGACTAGCCATGGAGTCTGGCATTTGCTAAGGGTGATTTATGCTCTTTTCTTTCCTCTCACAAAAAGCCTGCAAGCTTTTCATTTTTTATCTTATATCTCAGAATACTCAGCCTCAGAGAATCAAATGACTTTATTAATGGCAATGTGATGAAGCCATCATCTGTAAATATAACCATCTGATTTTAGTTTGCCAGAATGACATTATGTGTTTTAATATATTTCCTATTCTTGGTTTATTATTCCCTCAGCTTTTCTCTGAAATCTTTTTTTTTTTTGTCTTTGCCTTCCCAATCAATACAGTTCATAACAAATAAAAATTTCATTAGGGGTAAAGAATTACAGAGCTTCCAGGAATAACAGCCCAGAAACATTAATGCATAGCTGACCTTGCATGTAACCCTGATGATAAATTTAAATAGAATGACTGGCTTTAAATTCTGAGATTATAAGTTTTAAAAACATTAGCATCCTCTCACACTTGAATGTATGCCAGTAGTTTTGGGGAAGAGGATTAAATTTTTATCAGTTGATAGACCTTAAAATAATATTTCAAAGTTAAGTGTTTATTATAAGTAATATTGAAAATCTTAATGTGAAAGGGTTTTTTGTAGGTATTCTAAAAATGTACTTGTTACTTCTCTACATGAACTACTAGGCAAAATTAAAACATAAAATTGGAAACCTGCCTTTGTGCACTCTGTGATAAATCCTCCTGGTGAGATTTATACCACTTTTCCTGTATCTACTAGCTATTTAAAACATATTGGGGGAGATCTTGGATTTATGACATATCAATTAGGAGGATATAAGTGGATTTCTAAAGATTTTATTGAGTACTCATAAGTATCCAAGGTTTATAGTTGTGAGAACAATTTTATCTCTAACCAAACAAATATTTAGTCAAAAGATTAGGTATAAAATCCCATGAGACTAAGCTCTTACATATCAGTTGGGGTGAGACATACGTATACTTTCAAAGACAGTAATTTTGTATTGGTCAACATTTACTCATTACCTAGTAAGTGCCTTTAATGAGATCAGAATGAGGCTCAGACAATGAAGACAGTGGTATTCATAAGCTGTATGGTTACTGCCTCTGCCAGTGTTTGGTGCTGCAGGGAAGGTGCCATGTGAAGCAATTTCACTCCAGGAAGTAATTGCCAAGACAGGGTATGGTCGGCATCCCCTGCTGAGGAGCTCCGCTTCTGCTAGCAGTGGCAAGTGAGCGAAAGGCCTTGCCAAGAAATTCTTTGAGAAGTGGCATTTCAGCACAGTTTTGAATATACTAATTGAATCTATGTCTGTGTGTGTGTGTGTGTGTGTGTGTGTGTGTGTGTGTGTGTGTGTGTATGTTTTAACCTAATATCCTAACTCAAGAACCCTTCATTATGTGGTGATATTCTCTAAATGGAGTCTTAAAAGTCCAACGTCTTGTTTCCTGAAAACACTGTAGCTTGAAATTCTGGGAATCAGTTTAAATTTTGTATTTTCACCTAAACTGGTCTAGTCCTCTTATATCACTTTCTGCAGAAATGATATTGTTTCCATCAAATGTGAACACCGCTTCTTTTGTTAATGATAGAAACATTAAATTATTAGATTTTTCATCCCATGTAAATACAAGCACTTAGGAAAGAGGTACCCAAAGCGCCCAAGGAGGTGTGACTAGGATTGCCCTAGCAAGGAGCTCTACACCGGGTTTGCACTTCATAAGAAAGAAGTGTTGTGATAAGTCACCATACCTTCCCAGGTTTACTTGTCTTCACAAAAACCTGTATATTGCTCCTTTTTCTTTTTTATGTTTATTTATTTATTTGAGAGAGTGAGAGAAAGATGAGATGGAGCAAGAGAGAGTGAGTGGGCACACCAGGGCCTCTAGGCACTGCAGGCTAAGGAACTCCAAGGTGCATGCAGTACCTTGTGCATCTGGCTTATGTGGGTCTGGGGAAATCAACCCTGGGTCCTTTGGCTTTGCAGGCAAGCACCTTAACCACTAAACACTCCCTCCAGGCCCCTGCTCACTTATCTAAGAAAGATATTATTTAATCAGCCACAACACTTCCCTTGTCTAAACCTTGCTTTTTATCTCTGGAAGTTTGTTTTGAATGTAGAGACCAGGACAATTTTCCCTGTGTTGGCCCTCCAGTTTTATATAATCACGACTTTTGACAAGTCCTAGTGTACTGTCCTAGTTTTTAGGCATGTTTCTACAGTCTTTAATTTCCAGAAAAGCTTTTCTATTGTTACTATTATTATTAATACCAATATATTGGCTTAGGCATATCCATGACAGCATTGAGTGAGCCGACAAGTCCCTCCAGTGCTACTCTCTTCTTATTATGTCAGTTTCCTTTATATTTCTGTAGGAGGGACAATGCAAAAATACTATACATTGACTTGAACTATTCTGGAAAATAGTCAAGAATGAGTGCAGTTAACTTTTTACAATATCAAATAGAATAATATTACTAGCAGAGTCAATAATTTAAGAAAGTTATAAGACCTTAATCATGCCTCCCAATCTTATTACTTAATAAAGGCAATAACCTAGACTCAGAGTCTCAGTGCCCAAAATTTACTCATGATGGATTCTTTTTTTTTTTAAATGTTATTTATTTATTTTTGAATAGAGAGACAAGACAGAGAGAAAGAGATTGAGCATGGGCATCCTAGAGCCCAGTGACAATGGAAAAAACTCCAGACAAATGTACCACTTAGTACATCTGTCTTATGTTGGTTATGGGCAATCAAAACCAAGCTTTCAGGCTTTATAAGCAAGTGCTTTTAACCACTTGGCTATCCCTCTGGCCCTTCTAATTTTCCTAATTATTTTAAGTATTATTCTGCAAGGAGAGAGAGACAGAAAATGAATGGATGAACCAGGACTCCTTGCCACTGCAAATTACCTCCAGAAGCATGCACCACTTTGTACATCTGACTTTACATGAGTATTGGTGAGTTGAACTAAGTTCATTAACCTTTCAAGCAAACACACTTAACTATTGAACAATCTCTCCAGCCTGTTATTTTTTTTTAATACAGTAATTCTACAGCATGATTTTCTCACATCTTGAATTCATATTTACCCTTGTATGTGTGTTTTTTAAATATTTTATTAGTTTTGTACTCACTGAATACAGTCCAGTTGATACCATTGTTAGCTTCCTGCCTGTCCTGCCCCCCTCTGCAGGGACCCTCCTAGTTGGGGAATGTGGGTCTTGCATTGTGGGGTTAGCCATTAGTTATGGGTAGTAGGCAATGTCTCTGTATATCATGACCCAACATGTGGCTCTGACATTCTTTCTGGCCCCTCTTCCACAAATTTCCCTGAGCCATGTTGGGTTCATATTGGGTCTGCTTCAGTGATGAGGTGTTGGGAGCCTCTGTGTCTCCGGATAGCTGGTATGGTAGGAGTTGATTGTTCTCTGTGTTTATCTCCTTCACCCATGTGCTGGCACCAGGTTCACTATGAAAACTCTTGCTTATTTCCCTATTTATTCTTAATTTCAGCTAGGGCCCTTTTGGGGTGTGATGATGGGGTGCTTCTCTCCTTAGGATCTGTGTCTGTCTGAAAAAGAGAAGCAAGTTCTCTGATGAGAGTAAGTCAGCACCAGATAAATAGGATAACCATTGATTTTTTTTTTTTTTTTTAGAGAGAATTTAATAGGTGTAGGCCCTCTTGTAGCCCACAATTGTTGAGTGGACTCATTTTTTTTTAATATGATTCTGACTTATTTCCCAGCTCCAGCTATGCATTCCATTTGAATGAGCAAATCAGTTAGCCAAATCAAGAGCAGTTGACTTCCCACCATGGCTGTACACCACTATTGCACTTGTGTGAGCATCATGTCAGGTTGTTTGCTGCTAAATAGGTTAGACCATGAGTTGCTTGGACAGGTATTTGTCATTCCCCCCATCACCCATGTAGCACCTTCTGGCACTAGACAAGAAAGAATAAAGATTGTTTCCTTTCACATATTCTATAAAAAATAAAACAGTTTACTTAAAACTAAGAAATGAAAAGATAGAGTTTCCAGGAAAAAAAAAAAGGAGGAAAATTACATCTAAAGCAATTTCATAGTGTTCCTGACCTACCACAGCTTAATGCTGCAGCTGAATATGAAGTCTGGCATTTCTTTTCTTCCACATTTTGTAACGTTTATACCACTGCAATGGGCAAAATGCAAAGGATTAGTAAGCAACCAAGCAAACAACGTTATTTGAATGGAATCTTGCACTACTTTTATTTTTTTGTTTTTTTAATTTTTGTAACTCTTTTATGAGTGAGAGAGAGAAAGTGATTGGGAATTGGCATTCCAGGGTTTCCCATCACTGAAAGTGAACTACAGATGTACGCACCACCTGGCGAGCATGTGCAACTTTTTGTGCTTGTATCATCTTGTGAATCTGGTTTATGAGGGATTTGGAGACTTGAACCCAGGTCCTTAGCCTTGGCAGGCAAGCGCCTTAACTGCTAAGTCATCTCTCCAGCCTTACTTTTATTTTTATAAATCACACTTCAGGGGTAAAAAAGTACTTCTGACTGTATTTAGACACATGTTTTGCAGTGCTAGTATAGATTTTGTGTGGGAAATGTAGAAGTTTTGCTACTATTAGTACTTACCTTAAAGACGATTAGTTTACATTGCTCTCAATTACAGCTGGCTGAAATTCTGAAGAATACTTTACTATAAGTATTACAGTAATAGTCATTATAGTATAGTATTGTTATAGTATTGTAGTATAGCAATTATAGTATAGAATATCAGCAGAAAAATATCATCAATCTTCTTAAGGCATATTATCCACAATGTCCATGTCAGCATAATATACCTAATATGAGTTGTTGTTTTTTAAAATTATTTATTTATTTATTTGAGAGCGACAGACACAGAGAGAAAGACAGATAGAGGGAGAGAGAGAGAATTGGAACGCCAGGGCTTCCAGCCTCTGCAAATGAACTCCAGACACGTGCGCCCCCTTGTGCATCTGGCTAACGTGGGACCTGGGGAACTGAGCCTCGAACAGGGGTCCTTAGGCTTCATAGGCAAGCGCTTAACCGCTAAGCCATCTCTCCAGCCCTAATATGAGTTTTTTAATAATAAAGTGACATTTATTTACAAGTGGGAAACATTTGCCACAATGCATTCACCACTGCTTACAAAATGACCAAAGCCAAAATTCAACTAATATATATCACATTTTTCTGGCTATTTAGTAGACTATGAATATTCAAGTCTGCTCAAATTAATTTTTCTGTTTATTAGGGACCAGGGTACATTTTTAATTGTAAGTAGTAAGTCAAAAATATTTATAAATTGTCGGGAGCCATTTTGGCTGGACTTGTATCCATAGCCCTGGGCTTCTGGCTGCAGGACATTAGCAAAACTATAGCAGCCTTCCTGCAAGTAAGATTGTGTATCTTCAGTGCCCGGAAGTGTCTGGCAGCAAGACATTAGCCTAACCATAACAGCCTACCGGTAAGCAAGACTAGGTATCTTCAGCCATTTGGCTGGTCCTTTGTACTGAGAAATGATTGTAATGCAAAAACTCTGTAATGGGAGGGTTTTTTGATAAGGAACTTGTAAACTCATAAAATCTTTGCCCATGGAAAAACTGTTTGTAAAAAAGATATAAAAAGGAATGCTGTGAAATAAACCATGTCTTCAGTCCTGGCTTGAGGCCTTGCTTCAGCCCTGGACTGGAGTCCATGCTTTCACTCTTTCTTCTGTCTTTCCTTAATCCTCACTCCCCATCAGGCTCAAACCCTTTCATTCGGCAGGCTCCGGCAATAAATTTTATGAAAGTTAAGATAATATTATTAAATAATGACCGTTACATCACATTTACAAGTTCACATCAAATAGTTAGATATCATTTAGTCCTTAGGATAGCTAATTCTAAAGGGAAGGATTAATTTATTTTTCAACAGATGAGGAGAAACCTGCTGTTGGAAATTATGATTAAAACGTAACAGTCGCCTTTTAGTGAGGTGGGCAGGAACTTGGTATGCTGTGGGAGGTGGTGCATGCAATGCACAGGTCTCTCACTAGCCTGGCTTGGTCATTTCAACCTGGAATAAGAGGAAGAGCTGTCATTCCTATGCATCCTGTAGGAAAGGCTAAACCTTATGTCCATCATTGTTAAATATCAAGTTTCTAACACATTAGTAACTAATAAAAATTCTAGTGAAAATAAAACATAATTTATAGCATTGAATGAGTATCTAATATCAAACAATTCATTGTTAGCAATATGAAGTTGAAAACTAACACTTCACATTTAATGAGTAACTAAGATGCCTGCTTCCAGAGATGGAGCAATCAATTCCTTTTATTTAATATAACATCAGCATTCGTGGCACTAAAAATTACACTGCAAACTTCATCTTTATGTAAGTTATTAAACACTATTTTTTTTTTTTACTGAATGCTGTATTACTATTTGATTCCAGCAAACATAATGGCTTAAGAGGTGCCTGCTAGTTCATGCACAGATGTGTAGGTGAGAAGGAAGGGCACGGCATGTCTGGCTCGGCTCCTGAGGATCTAAGAGCTGAAATCAAAGTATCAGTTTGGCAGACAGTTTTGGAACCAAGATGGGAAGAACCTGCTTGCAGGATTCTTAAGATTGGTTGAATTCAGTTCATAAGCATTACAGAACTGAGGAATAACATATTTTGTTAGTGGCTGTCAGCTAAGGGTTTCCTCTGCTCCCAAAACTACTCATTCCTTACCACCTGGACTGAACCAACCCCAAGCCAACAGTGGGCAGAGCATCTTACATCAAAGTCCTTACACTTTGCCTTCCTCCAGCTCCCTCTGTCTGACTTGCAAAGCCAGGTCCTTATATCAGGCCTACCTGGCTATCATCCTTTTCCACCACAGGTTGACCTGTATCCATAACTTACACCTGCAAGAGTGTCCGGGGCTGGAAATCGTGGGGGTGTTGTAGAACCCCACCTATCACAAATGCCAGCTATGCCTTCATCTCTGAACTGGTGATAATGGCAGAACACAAACAATTCCCAACTGACAAGAAAATTTGAAACATTTCAGTGAGAAGGCTTCTTTCCCTCTCTTATATTTTGCTTTTGGATCTCACAAAAGGTCTCAAATGAGGGCAAGTAAGAATACAATTGCATGGAAACTGAAAACCTATTATATAACCACGTTTCTAAGAATTTCTAGGGAACACAGCCCTCACATAGAGAGCAGGAATTGCACTAATGGTGGGGTGCCAACATAGAGATGTTCCTGGGCAGTATGTGGTCCTCCAGAGACTGGCAGTGATGAAACAGATGCTGCTATCCCTATCAGAGTCGAGTGCTGGTGAAGAATGGAGTCATGGAGTGGAAATTCACAGCCTGTGCACTTCCATTTCTAGCTATTAGTAAAGTGACTGCTGTATTGACCCACAAATATCTATAGAAATGTGGTAAGTCAATCAAAGGGTACAATTGATGATCAATGTGGTCCTACTTTTACACAAACAGAAAAATTAACATGTAAGATTGACTGAAAGGAAAGGACACACTGGTGTTTTATAGTTTCAATGGGAAAGTGGTAGCAGAGGTGGCTTTGTTTTAAACTTTGAAAGATCATTTTAACATTTAACTGTGTCTGCAAGAAAATTCAAGATGACCCAACAAATTTTATGGTGTAGAGTAATATAAAAATGATGAGGCTCAATTGTTTGGAATTAATCCATGTTGTTAAATTTTTGATTAAAAAGAAAAACCTCATATCATAAAGAAATATTTTGTTTCTTCTTGTATTAATAAGGAGAGACTGATTCACTGGCTCACCAATGTTAGGTTGCCCTTTGTTTCTCTGGTCAAGACACTATAATGCAAACGATCTCTGGGATTTCTGAGACTAATGTCCAGCATTTGAGTCTCAGGGGAGACCCTTCAGGGGTCACTGTTGGATTCACTTGGGTTTGTCCATCATGAAATGCAGCTGATGTACCATGAGAAGCCAGATATGTAGAGAGTCCTGAAACAGCTGCAATCAGTTTGCCAGCCAGTGTCCAGTGTTTGGGAACAGGCTTATCATTAGACACCTTGGAGGTTAGCCCAGTTGTGTCTTTGGTTAAACACAGCACAGACTATCTATAAACAATCTTATGATGACCAAAGTTATGCTAAGATGAACCTCTTAAATCCATGAACAGTTGAATGATAAAATTCTCAGCTGTTATTATTAGTGTCCTGGGATTTACAAGGAGTTGCCACAAGCTGGGTGGCTTTATTGTCTTTGGATAATTTTTTTCCTGTATTTTTCTGCTCTGTTGGGTGACGGTATGTGAGTGTCTTCTCCTTGATCCTTGTTCACCTGCTGCAGAGATGACTGGGAGGAGAAAGACAGGTGTAGTTTCTATGGACCAGCAACCAACACCTCAAAAGAAGACAAGTGAGAGGAATAATCATCCTGGTCACTTACCCCCCATCAGATGGTCTCTGCAGAGTCATCTGATTCTCAGTTGTCTTCCTAGCTTTTTAACTCTGTCATTTCTATTATTCTTTGCTTATTTCAAACACAAGATGCTAATTTTCAAAATCTCTCCCTCTCAGTAATTTATCTGGAATCAACTTGAATGATTCAATAAATCTCTTTATCATTTAGCTTGTGTTACCTATTTTAGCCCTCTGCAGACCTTTAAGACATAACAAAGGGACATTTATTTTCAGCTGGTTTTGAAAATTCCTTCTTCCTTATCAATGACTGCTGCCTGGTGCCTACTAAAATTTCCAAATAAATTTTGATGGCTTTGAATCCTATACACTAAAAGAATAAAAAATAAACTTCTATTTTAATGAAGACAGGAAGTATTTAGGCATATGGTTTTTCTGATATTTCAGATTTCTGTATTAAACTACCCTAAATATTGAAGAACATTCTCTAATGTAAAAATTTTGAGTTAAATAACATAAATATCTTTTTTAATGAAGAAGCAAAATAAAGTCACTTAATGAAATGATAGGACCTTGAAATCCACATAGCCTTCTACATGAGAAAATGCGAGCTTAACAGGGACTTTCATCAATGGCCTCATCCACTGTGTTTACGAATTCATGACAAGGAATTAGAGTTTCTATTCTCTGGGCTTAAGTGAGAGTAGAAACGCTGAAAGGTTATTTTTTAAGATAGAAAATTATTACCACACCATTTAAAATTAAAAAAAAATCTTTATTTATTTATTTGAGATAGAAAATCTTCAAGTCAACTTCAAATGATGTCAAAAATAAAATGTAAGTTAAAATGTGAACAGTTTTAGTACTATCTTGTTATAACACAACTTTTCTATGCCTACAGCAGCTGGGGACCAGGTTGAGGAAGTGATAGATGAATCCTAGGAATAAGGTTAAGGAGGAGTGATTCCCACTAAAGCTAACATGCAAGGCAGCGTCATAAAATGAACCCCACTGCTATACCGCCTATAGAACTCACCTTTACATCCCTGTTAAACGCACTATGCCATAAAACTTAAGACTGACTTCTCTTTATAAAATGTTAGAAGATTGAACTATAATTAGTTAAATTACATAACTCTTGTATCTCCTCAGTTACAAGGAAAAGTTAGTTTGTGCTTAGTGTCTGCATTAACCATCAATATAAATATGCTATTTCCATATGATAGACACGATTTTTATAAAATTACAATGGAATATTGAAAATGTATTGTGAAGGTAAGTATTTTTCATTATCACTACATAATGGAGACACCTTTCATTTAGATTACATCATTTCCAACTGTCCATAGACAGCAGCCTCTTATCTGTAGAAAAATCCCCTACAAGAAATTGTAGAAACATTAAGAATTAATAGGAATCTACAACACACTCCTGCCCTGCATTCTTAGTATAGGTATTAGCATTCTGACATTGGAGCACTTTGTGTGACTATGAAAGGTATTGCTTCATGTCGACTGTTTGTACTTACCTCTGGGGTACAGTGGGCCCTGCATGTCCATAGAAGATATCTTACAAGACACCCTGTAGATCATTGAAACCCCAGCAATACCCAACCCTATGTAGATTGTATTTTTCTATACATACAAGCCAATTATATAATATAATTTATTTGTAATAAGTGATTAATAACTAACAATAAATTAGAAAAATATAGCAATGTAGAAGATATTAATGAAAATAATTGACTCATCAATTGGTTGTTTCACTTAATATTTTAATACCTTAGTTGGCCATAGGTAATAAACTTTAGAAAGGGAAATCACACATTGTGGGAGTGCACAGCATTGGTAAACGGTAAGAGGAAATACCTACCAAACTGTGTTAGACTTGAACCTATTACTAAGGTGATATTACATAAGTGTAGTCACCTTTACCAACTATACTGCAGTTTCCTCATTGGTAATAGAGCACTTTTTAGATAATTTCACTGGTATAAGATCTTTGATGAACAAATATTCAATGATTAATATCATTAAACACTATATTTTTGAAATGCTATTTGTTCATGTTAGATTGTGTTCCAGAATATAGGTTATATGAAATCTCTATTTAGCATCATGCCCATGTCTAAACTAGTAGATTTCTACGTCTGAGTTATATGTTGTGTAATATTTTATTACCAAACTTATACAAGTGTCATATGTAATGAACTGCTGTGCTATCCAGAGTCTGAGCAAAGGTCAAACAAATCGAAATCCTTTATACCACTGTCTGTCTGATGCAGAAACGCTTGTAATTACACGATTTTATTGTTGCCTTTCCATGTCTTCATACCATGAGACAAGTGATCAGTCATCGCCTTTGACCCTGACACTTTAGATAGTGTTATTTATAAGTGTTCCTTCTATTCTTGTGTGCCTGGGCATATCTAAATGAACATTCATATTTTTGAATACAGTGAACATTAACTTTTGGAATTTTATTCTGAATGTGTACTTCTATCACTGAAATGCAAAAAAGGGAATTTATGGAGTAGCATTAATAACTATGAATTTAAGTATGACATAATTGGAGATTACATTTGATTTCTACATTATCATTTTCTTCATAAGAAGATGTGATTAAATAGACCTAAATACAAACACAAACCTCAGAATTATTTTCTAAATTACTGATTAAACACTATTGTTTCAGGCTTTCAGTCACTATTTGTTTATAACATTCCTAATCATTGTTAATCCAAGTAAATCATATGTTTAATACAATATGTAGATTCCACAGGTTTAGATGTGTTAACAAGTAGTTTATTTCAAGTGGCTGGTATAGCAATGTTCTGGTCACTCTTGAGTTTCTGAAATGTCCTGAAGAGGCACCTATTCCTGACCTTTCAATATCACTTCTTTCTAAACAGAGTGGATATTCCAGCTTTCATATAGTCTTCACCCCATAGTACATGTTTCATGACTAAGATACAAAGGGTGTACAATACTCTTCATTTATCTAGGGCATATAGGATGATATACTTAAACATGTGGATACACTTGCATAGTCACCAAGTTAATGAACAAATGAAGATGGCTAACTTTTCCTTATGCCTAATTCCTTCCTCACCTGTTATTTGCTGAAACTTTTTTATGTCATGGTGGAGTTTACAGTCTCCAAAAGTTGTGTGTGCCCATTTATATGTGACTTCTCGCATTCCACTAGAAAGACATTTTAAATTTGATCCACATCTATTTAGAAGTCAGTCATTACTTTCTTTTACAGAAGCTGTTGTAAAAATTGTGTATGAGGAGGCAGGGAGGTGAGGCCAGCCTGGGAACCAGGCTCACATAAGAAGTCACATGTGGCCACACATTCCTAAAATGCCAGCACTCCATTAGGAAAGCAGAAATGAGGGACTCCAGGGGCCTGATGATTCACCACAGTAAACAAAAAATGGTAAGGTTCAGTGAAAGAATGTTTCTTCAGTAAATAAGGCTAAAGAACATTAGAGAAGGTCACTTGACGCTCTCCTCTGACCTCTCAATGTGCATACGTGGGGCATACGCCTCTGCATACACTGCACACACCACGCATTAAACACACCACCATCATTGTATGTTTACCCCATAATTCAGTCATCCTGCATTGGTGATAATTTCTAGGGGCTCTGCTCAGGCCTGAGAATGCTTATTAATGTGTGTGGAAAATTTCCTTCAGGATATTGGAACTTGATGTACAAAAAAACATGCACAGCAAAATTTGTAGTGTAGGAGATTCTCATACAGAAAGAAATGACATGTGGAACTAGCCCTTTATATTTCATTAAAAAATAAACAAGTAAAATTGAGTCATTAAATAAAGATGAGAAAAATGATAACAAATATTGATACTACATGGTAGGCTTGTGTATCTCTATTAAATTCTCACTTGGTGGTTGTAGATTATGTACAGTGAAGTGTAAAAACACATGACTTTGTGGTCTTCTGATAACTGTTTTATTGTTGGGTGGAGATGAGGCTGGACAAGTCTTGAGTCCCTAATGAATGTGACATTCTCCTTCTTTCTCTCATTGGAGAAGGATCCTTCTCTTCCTGAGCCACAGCTTCCCTCCCTTGCTTATTTTCCAATAAACTCTAATGCCCATTTATTTCCCACTTTGTCCTAAAATGGCTCTTAATATACTATAGATTTCACCATGTCTTTGTCTGCTATACTTCGTTATCTAGTCTATGTTTTAGTGCAACAAAAGAGCAACTTCCATTTATAAATTAATAGTAATTAACTTATGCTTAGTTTAGCTTTTAATCATGTGTAACACAAATTTACTGTTTAATAAAATAAGCTGACTTATTTATGATGTCATAAGGGATAATTACTTTCTAATAAACAATCATTAAAGTGATAGAATAAATACAGTAATACAGTACACAAATAAATATTTCCTCAAAGTAAATGTTATAAGTTGAACATCACATTATATTTTGTGGTACCAGAAGAAGAAATTGCTGAAAAATATCTGAGTGCATATTAGCCATACAACCCAAGTAGTTGACCATAATTATATATACTGACTAATTGTGACCTTTATTTTTTTGCAGCTTTTTGTATATCTACTCAATTATAAATTTCTACTCTAATAAACAAAAATATTTAAAATTATTTGAAATTATTTTTGGAGTACTATTTAGGGATGTTTCTATAATGTAAGGTGGATTTCATTTTGTTCAGTTAGACTTTTACCAATTATTTTTTTATTAATATTTTAAACAAATCAATATTTAACCATATTTTTCACCCCAATCACCTTGACCTATCCAGTCTCTGCTCAGTGTAGCAAGTGAGGATGGGTATTTGTGTTTTACTTAATTGAAAACACTATTGCATCTTTAAAACAAGCCCTGAAAAATCAGTAGCTATTTTGCTACTTCAAACCATTGTATATATGAATATATGGCTTTTATGTTCCTGACAACATAAGCATTTCTTTTCTGAAAGCATTTCTTACAAGGGCTTTTATTTTCAAAAAGCCGCTTACTTCATTAGCAAAAGAGAAGGCAAATTAGTTAAAAATGAATTAAAGAAATATCAAACTCCTGATGCCAGAACAGTGAGAATGTTGAACAATGTTCAAAGGCCCCTTTAAGTGACAAGGGGGATGAATGCTTTTCAAGGCCATACGTAGCTTTGGAGAATGCAATCATGTTTTTCTTTGCTGCATTCAAATACCATAATGGATCCTGCTTCAGCGAGAAATAAATATTTCTAATAAATTGAATAGAACAAAGAGTATTATCAGGAGTATTTAGGCAGTTACACTGGCATGGTTATGCAAGGGAAGCCCAAGGCATGTTTTCTCTATAGGCAAGAAATAGTACAACTTGTTCAACACCCATATACAACGAATTCATAATACATTCAAACCATGGAGGACCTATCAGCATTCTTCTGAGAAGAGCTATTGGGATTAACTGTGTTTGAAATGCTAATTATTCCATGAGAGGTCAAAAATATTGATAATTATTATGATAAATCCTATATTGTATTGGTGTTTAGGTTTGATGAGATAACTGAATATTTATGTCAATGATGTATCCATAAAATATGTTGTTAATAATAATAAAAAAAATATTATTGAGATGGCATCTAAGATATTTAGCATTGTTGAAGCATGTTTAGGTAATCAAAAATGGTACACAAAATTTACTATAAAAATTCAAGTATTATGATATGAACCTAGTCTATCAAACCCTAACTGATATCAAATAGGTCTTAATTGATTAGCCTTATGTGAAACCATAAAAATGCATTTCTAAGCATATCACTTTACTGAAAACCATGTTGCTATTATTAGAATTATTTCAAATGTATATTAATTTTATTATATTTTAGTATTTCATATCATATGTATGAAAAAACTTTTACTATTAGAAAAAATGAGGGCTGGAGAGATGGCTTAGCCATTAAGCGCTTGCCTGTGAAGCCTAAGGACCCTGGTTCGAGGCTCGGTTCCCCAGGTCCCACGTTAGCCAGATGCACAAGGGGGCACAAGCGTTTGGAGTTCGTTTGCAGAGGCTGGAAGCCCTGGCGCGCCCATTCTCTCTCTCCCTCTATCTGTCTTTCTCTCTGTGTCTATCGCTCTCAAATAAATAAATAAAAAAAATTTTAAAAAAGGGAAAAAAAATGAAATAATAAATGAAAACATAAAAAAATTATTCTGACATATCCAACTGTGAAAAAAGTCATTAGCATAGTTGGTAAATTACATAAGTGATCAGTTATACACTTGAGCTGGACATATCTAACTTTAAGATTGTAATAGGATTACAACTGCATGTGCTGTATGCATATGACATAGTACATAGATTCTCTGACCTTGTTAATAATTGATTACAAATGATGAACTATGCATTTAAGGACAGTCAGTCATATCCTGTACCATTCTGTGCCCCTCATACATTTATCTGAGGCGTGAATAATCCAACAGATTCATTTACTCCTTAGACAATTTAGACAACTTTTTTATTTCTTGGATGTAATGAATTCTGTGCTTTCTACGGTTTCCCTTAGTTATTCCATATGTCAGTGACCAGGGCTAACTAAAAATGATACATTTTCTATTGTTATGGTATCTCTGAATATTTGTTTCCCATGCCAAGAAGATTTTATAATTCTTATTATAATATAGATTCCTCCATACTTTCATTATTTCAAATGTTTTTAAATTGTTTCAAATTGTATATGATTTTTATATGCCTAACCAAAGTCAATAATCTGTTTTTAAGTAATATAAATAGAACTTGACAAAGTATATTATATTGAATGGGGAAATTTGGTATTAGTTTTAAGAGTTTAGAATTATAGCATTCAGCATGCTATACAATTTAAAAATCTCAAAATCCAAATTACATTGGCATAAGGAATGAATGAAAGTTCTAGCCTCAAGATGAAATAGTTCAAAGATTTGTGCCGTACTTTATAAAAATATTGTTAATAGTCTTATTTATCTCATCTAGTCATTCAAATTTTTATTAAAGAAATTAATTTAAAAATTAAAAGCATTTAGCTAGGGTAACTTACTTGCTCATTATATACTACTATATTTCTGTTTGAAAACTATTTCTGAAATAAACTACACTGTCATTAAACGCTCTTTTAAAATTTTTCTATGTAATCAATGTTAGATATAATTAAAATATATAGTTAGAAGCAGGGTCATTGATATTTTATGCTATTCTATAAAATAAATTAATTCAAACCACCTCTAATGACACATCAAAGAATCCTTTATGGTTCCAACAGTGTTGTGAGCAAATATAAGTTCTTTTTGAACTTCCTGAAGCATGTATTTAGTTCTTCAAATGTACATAATTTACAACTAATAAATCATCTAAGAAGACTCCTTTCTTCTGAGTGCTTACCTACTGGAAAATAAAAATTAAGTAAGCACTATTGTTCAGCTCAACTTTTCAGTTGAATTGCATCTTAAGAAATAAAAAGTTGGGTTGGGGAGATGGCTTAGCAATTAAAGGCACTTGTTGGGAAAGCTGATGGCTCGGGTTCAGTTCCCCACCAGCCATGCACAGCCGGGGGTCTAGAGTGGCCCATGCATCTGGAGCCCCTTTGCCATCATCCAAGATGCGGGCATGTCCAGGTCCAACTTTTGCCTCCACCTCAAGCACATATACAAAGCAGTCAAAAAATACTATAATTTAAAACAGAAATAAAAACATTAATTCTAAACATTGTTAATCTAGTCCTCTTAAACATTCTAATACTACAACTAAATTTGGCTTGTTTGTTTTTTTCACTTATTTATTTATGCTTTGGGGGATGTATCTTATTATGTAGGCCCATCTGTTTTCAAACTCATGTTCTTACTGCCCCAGCCTCCCAAATGTTAAGGTTATAATCACAATGCTCTAGATATGACCTTTCAATTAACTGAAAACCATATTTTATCACATTTTTAAAACATTTAAAACTTACTTGAGAAAAATGAAGTGTATAATTTGACAGATTAAATATATATTATATATATTTAATGACATATATACCAATACTGTTTTAAAGAATCAAAATCAGTTTGTTTTTTTTAACTCTTTAGGCTTTTCTGGGTCTTCTATTGAATTTTATTGATTTGCATGTCATGTGCTAGTTAACATGCTGGGTTTATTTAATTATTTTCAAAAATATAGTCCTTTAGTTTAATTTAAAAAGAGGTGAAACTGAAAATAGTAGAAGAAAGAGTTAAGAAAATTTCAAGATAATAGAGACAACAAGGACTTTCTAAATTAGCCATAATTTGCTAAGAAAATAATGTCAAGAATTATAAAATGAAACTTCATGAAATTGAAAAGCTTCTATGCAGCTTTTGAATTAGTTCATACAGAATATGAGAAAATACTTGTGAGCTATATGTATATTAGAGAGAAAATTAATATTCAGAACATACAAAGAAATCAAAAAGCTAAACAAAACACTAAATCCAATCAATAAATGACCTAATACTATGAATAGGCATCCTACAAAAGGAAATACAAATAAAAGAGAAACATTAAAAAAGTTCAACCTTATTAGGTGTCAACAAATGAAAATTAAAATTTCATCCAGACTCCATCTCACCCCAGTTAGAATGACAAGCATTGACAATAAAGATAACAGCAATTACCAGCAAGGTTGTGGGCTAAAAGAACCCTTATTCTCACAAAGGAAACATAAACTAGTTCAGCCAATGTGGAAAAAAGTATGTAGGATTCTCTCAAAACAAAAACAAAACAAAAGTAAAAACATCATATGTCCCACAGCTCTCTCAGAGCATGGGGCAGTGTAAGCTGCAAGGGGAAAGTACCAGGTATCAGCACACCTGGGAGGCAGTGGCTGACCAGGGACAGTTCCTGACGGGGTGAGCCCGAGGGAGAGGCGAGGCTTGCTGACGAGCAGAGAGAGCCCACCTGGCCAGTCTAACCTGTGTGAAGTCCATGGCCATTGAAAACCAACCATTCTGTTCACACTTACTTGAACTCCAGAAACAAAAACCTGCCCTCCTCCCAGGAAAAGACTCCTACAGGTAAAGTGTCAAAGAATGACAAATGTAGAATGACAAAAAAATGCCAAAGGATAACGTTGCAGTTAAACAAAGCAGGAAGCAGTGGTCATTAATATATCCAACAAAGCAAATTAGGTGCAGACAGTTGCAGACGATTCTGTTTAATGGACTGTCCATACCCTTCCTGAAAACTAACACTTAATAAACTCTTTCAGCAATGTTACAGGACACAGAATTAGCATGCAAAATCAGTAGTTTTCATATATTCCAACAGTGAACGGGTTAGGAATTTAGGGAAACTATTCCACTCACAATACCAAAATTTAAGTATTTAGGAACAAGCCTTCTCAAGGATGTGAAATAACTCTACAAAGAAAAAATTATGACTCTCAAAAACAATTAAAAGGAAATAATGGAGAGACCTTCTCTTTTACTGGATTGGAAGAATCAATGTTGTGAAAAATGGATATAGTCTGAAATCTCTTGATTTATTGCAAATTTAGTCACTTTCCAAAAGACATTCTCAAAAGTCAGGTAAGAAGTCTAATAACACATAAAGAAACACAAAAGACCATGTATAGTAAAAATGAACTCAAGCCAAATGAGCAGGGTTAGAGGTATCATGTTTCTTGACCCAAAACTATATTGTAGAGCTGTAGTGACCAACACAGCATGGTACCGAGACAAAAGCAGACATATAGCCAGATAACAGAAGAGCTAGACATAAACCCACACAGCTATGAGACGCTTGATTTTTGACAAAGGTGTCATTAACATACACTGGAAAACCAATAGTCCACTCAAAAGATGGTACAGGAAAGATCTTGATAACCATCAGCATAGAAAAGAAAAAAGAGGGCTGGGGAAATGGCTCAGCAGTTAAGGCATTTGCTGCGAAGCCAAAGGACCATGGTTCAACTCCCCAGGACCCACATAAGCCAGATGAAAAGGGGGTGCATGCATCTGGAGTTCATTTGCAGTGGCCAGAGACCCTGGTGTGCCTATTCTTTTGTTTTTTTTTCTCTCTCTCCCTCTTTCTTTCTCAAATAAATAAATAAGTAAACAAAATGCCTCTGTCCTGTCACTGGTGAGAAATGAATATGTATATCCAGTCCATTTCTTAAAAAAAAAAGAAAAATGAAATTGATTCACACACCTCATCCTGCATAAAGACCAATTTCAATGGATCAAAGACCTTAACATAAAATCAGAAATGCTGAAAATGCTTGGGGAAAATTTAGTCAATATACTAGAAGCTTTAGCTGTAGGTAAGAACTTTTTTTTTTTTTAAGAGGACTCCAGTAAAAGAAAATAATTCAAGAATCAATAATTTGCACTACATAAAAATTATTCGGAGCAGAGGAAATTATCAGCAAATTAAGTAGAAAGCTTACATAATGTGAGGTAACCTGTGGACAGTTATCACTCAGCTAAGAGGCTGTTATCCAGAGTATATAAAGTGTTGCAAAAAGTTAAATAACAAAGGGAAAAACTGCTAATCAATAACTAGGCCAGTGAAATGAGTGGGCACCTCAGAAAAGAAGAAACACAAAGTTCCAGAAGATAATTTTATTAATTTATTTTTATTTAAAAAGAGTTTTTATTTATTTATTTGCAAGGAGAGAGAGAGAAGAGACAGACAGACAGAATGAGTGTTCTAGGGCCTATAGCTGCTGGAAACAACCTTCAGATGCTTGCCACTGCTGGCTTTCCATGGGTACTGGGGAACTGAACCCAGTCATTAGGCTTTGCAAGCAAGTGCCTTAGCTGCTGAGCTATCTCCCTAGCCTGCAAGTTTCACTTTGGTGAGTGTTGACTTCCATCAAAAGAATCCTTACCTGGAGAGGTTGGTGGTAGGGCTCTTCAGCATCTGAAAAACAGGACAGCTGAGAATAGGTGAACGTGAACCTGGAATGGCTGGCTGAGTTACAATGCTGCAAAGCTCTATTTCAGACTGCACTTCAGGAGCCTGCACTGTTCTTTTAGATGGGCAGTTCTACTATGCATGGCCCAGTGGCAGAGCCAGCAAATTCTTGAACTGTCCCAATGAAGTGAGCTCTTATGAGGACTTCATGGAGCACCAGTTTGTACAAATTGATTATTCATTAGCAATGGCTTAATGGCCTTCACAAATAAATGTTACTTTTGTAAAATGCATTAGCGTTCTGAAAATACAGACCACCTTTGGATATTAGTGACATATTTATCTGTCTTTTCTTGAGGTAAAAACATCTCTGGAGTTATAATGGAATAAAATGGAATAGAATAAAATGGAATAAATGGAATAAGAAAAAAAATCGTCAGTGTTTTAAGCATTTATATATGTATATATGTCTGTATATTTAAAGCAAATGTATAGCCTTGTGATATATGCATATATTATAGCTAATGTAGAGTTGTAAAACTCTAAGTTCAACATTCTGTTTTGCACTTATATAATAAAAGGATAACTTGAAACTTGTATGGACTTAGTTTTCTCTAGCTATCTTTCTTGAATCATTTTCTGTATCAACATGGAGGCCAGAGTATGTCAGTAGAAGATAATCCATCTTATTCATTCTCAGCTCCAGTTATTCTAACATTAAGTTTCAAGCGTCTTTACTTTATTCTCATGTGTTCTTGGTTACCGGGAACAACACAACTCTTCTTCTATTAGATGGTAACCGGATTTAAAATAGGATCTTGCCCCAGCCTGTCTTTCATTTCTTCAATGATGCATTAATAAGCAGTTTACACCACACTGAAGTTTTTAAATATGAATCAAGTAGTAATCCTGCTACTGGCATTTTAGTCAACAGACACTGTTGTAGGCATTCTAAAGTATTATTTAACCTGTGCAACAAAGTGAGGACGGAGGGACTGTTTAATAACCGAGAAGACAGTAGCTTAGGGCAGTTACATGACTGTACCCTGAAGAATTAAATAGATAGCTATGTTCTAAATCAGCAGAATGGAACAGGCACATCTCAGGTTCCTCCAGTAAACATAGCATTAGCTCTTGCTTCCTAACAGACATGACATGCTCAGTAACATCTGAGACAGTGTATTATACCAGGGAAGATAGCTCATAGAAGATGTAGTATATTCATTTATTTAATTTTACCTATGAGAGAGAGGGGGTGGAGGAAGAAAGACAGGTGGGGGGAAAGGGTGTGCCAGGACCTTCAGCCTATGCAAATGAACTCCAGATGCATGTGCTACCTTGTGCATATTGATTATGTGGGTCCTGGGGAATTGAACATGGGCCCTTGGCTTTGCAGACAAGCACCTTAACTACTAAGCCATCTCTCTACCTCCTAGTAGATATTTTTTTTAATGTTCAATATATTTAGCCATTAGGGAAATTCAAACTAAAACCCATTTGAGAGTTCATGTCATTTCAGTCAGAATGATTGCCATTGCGAAAAGTAATGACAATAAGCGATGGTGAAGTTGTGCTAAGAGGGGACCCTAAATCAGTACTTCTGGGATTATCAACTAATGCAGCCAAATGGAAATAAGTACACAGATATTTCAAAAACTTAAAACTTGGACTAGAGGGATGGCTTAGCAGTTAAGGCATTTGCCTGAAAAGCCAAAGGACCCAGGTTTGATTCCCCAGGATCCACATTAGCCAGATGCACAAGGGGGTGCATGCATCTGGAGTTTGCTTGTAGTGGCTAAAGGCACTGTTGTTCCTGTTCTCTCCCCCCCCCCCCCTTTCTCTGTCAAATAAATAAATAAAAATAGAAAAAAAAAACTTAAAACTTGAGTACCATAAGACCCAGTCATACCGCTTCTGGGCTTGTACCCAAAATACTCCATATTCTCCCATAGGAATACTTGCAAATCCATGATCATTGCTGCCCTATTCATCATACTAAGGAAATGGAATAAACCTGTATGTTCATCCACTTTGAATTGCATAATCAAAAGGTGGTACATATACGCTATTAAATTTTATCCAGACATAAATAAAATTTTCAGGAAAATGTACGTGACTGGGAGAGGTTAAACAATGTGAGCTAACCCAGAATGGCACAAATATGTTATTTCCCTATGTGTATGGTAACTTTTAATGTTTGCATATAAGCAAATCAGAAAATGTGAGGGTGAATATCGACTATGGATAGGAGACCACGGGAGAAGAGTAAATGGTGAGGAGAAAGGCTAGGGAGAAATGCACATATAATATTAAAGTACAAAGGCAGTTATTATGGCGGGGCAGATAGAAAGGGAGAAGGGAAGGGGAACGAGAAGGAAAGGGAACAAAAACAAAGAAATTTCTATCAACCACAACATAATGAAACCTAATTTTTTGTGTGCTAATAACCAACAGATAATAATGGCAGCCACTGAGAAAAAACTTTAATGTAGTTCTGAGTAAAATCAACATGAGCCAGAGCAGATACCTGATCCTTCAGTCGGAATCTCTCTCGTCCTGCTTCTACAGCTTGCCTCAAACGACTTGGTTAGGAATTTTGAAGTAGCCATCGGCATCCACAAATGATACAAAACAAAATCAAACCAGCAATATTTTTGAATTCATGTTAGTGTGACCTCAATGAACCTATATGCTGAGAAGACAGTATAAGAATATTTTCATTTCAAATCAATTATTAAATATGTATGCATAGTTCAAAGTACACAAGGTTACTCTTCAAGGGTGAATAAATGTTTTGATTTGCTTTGCCTTTAGATATAGTTATTAAATTGATATAAGAAAAGTCATGTAAGTATGAATAATCCCCTATAGGTTCCACTCAGTGACATAAACTATGTAATTAAGTTTTTGCCATGTAGCCAAAAAAAAAAAAAATGTTTATTGAGCAGAGATGGAATAGTTAAGAAGATCTGAAGCACTTTGGGCAAAGTACTTTTGGGAAAAGTTGAGGGATCTTACAGTTTTCCACCCAAAAGATGTGGGGAGGGAAGAGTTTTAATTATTATTTGATAGCAAAATAGTCTTGTCAATTAGTATATGAAAGCATTATTGGTTCATGAAATGTTTTAGGTTATATTAGATAATAATATTTAATCTCTAATCATTATTGTTATTATATATTAAATGTTGGATTTGGTGACTTAACTTTATCCTCTTGATTAATTTTCTGATCAATCCTGTTATAGGACCATTTTTCATAATATATTTTACAAATAAATTTGGTAATATTTTGAGGAATAACTTCATCATTTTTATGTGGTACCTGTTATGATTGTGAAAGTATGACACATTATTCTTCATTGCAACTAATTTGTTGGTGTGCCACAAGTTCATAGGTGAAAAGTAAGACTTCTGCTATTTTGTTATTTTCTGAACAGTAAACAACATGGACTGTATGTTACTATGAGTTTCTTTACCCTGTATCCCACAGGGACAACATTTGGGACCCAATTTGATGCAGCAAACACAGGAGTTTATGTTACAAAAGGAGGCATTATGAACCTTAGGAACCTTATAGTTTATGATGGATAATAAGACAAGATGTATAGCCTTGGCTCTGGAGAGAAACTTCAGTTTTATTTTATCAAGTGTACTTTACATTATTTTAGTTTCCTCTACCAGAGGAAAATGGGCCCTCAAAGCCATGACTTTTCACTACACAGCTATCAGGCAGAGACACTCTGTACTATAAGGGAAGTTAGTGCTCTGCTTGAAAAATATGCATCATGTTGAATCTCACTCCCCAAATTCTAAATTTCATTTCCATGTCATACCTCCATATGTGAATTTCCTGATGGGTATGCCACACCCTCACCAGCATGATCAATGAGCAGTTATAGGCAGAAGAACCTGATTTAAACCTGGGAATTCTGAAGAAGGTATCTCTAAGAGGCTAGCTGAGGATATTAAATAAGGGTTTAAGGTTGTTTGTGCACTTAGCATTAAACAACCAATGCACAGGGAAATCAGGTTTCTATGTTAGGGATTTGAGAGAAATTAAGAAGTTGATTAAGTGAGCTGTAGTCAGACACAATCTCTCTCTCTCTCTCTCTACTATCGTGATTTTCAAAGGGTTTCATCAGTATCTGCATGGAAGTCAAAACAATTGATAAGGGGAAATTAGTTAAGTATAAACTTCAGCATGTTCCATCTTTACAATTGCACTTGTTCACTAATAAATTAATGACACTCCGGCTTCTACATGCAACAAGGAATATAAAGAAGATACATTTAAAAGGAAATTGTTGCTGGAGAGATGGTTTAGTGCTAAAGGGGCTTACTTGCAAAGCCTAATGGCTTGGGTTCGATTCCTCAATACCCATGTAAAGCAAGATGCACAAAGTGGTGCATGCATCTGGAACTCATTTGCAGTGGCTGGCAGTCCTTGCATGCCCATTCTCTCTCTGCTCTCTCTGTTTGCAAATAAATACATAAAAATATTAAAATGAGATTTTTATGTGTTTAGATATTTGCATGTGTTTCATTATCCTTGGTTTAAAATGAATAGGAAGTAGAATAACAGCTGTTGTCAGGAGAATTACTAAAGAGGAAAGAATATAAAGGCTACTGGTGGTATGCACATTTATTATATTATACATATATACATACATGCTATATATAATATACATATATACTGCATGTATATATTATTTCTATGTGGTTTTTATCATTGATGTTTCTTTAGCATGTTTTTAATGCATTTTTTTAGAGTGAGAGAGAGACACACACACACAGAGGGAGAGAAGAGATAGAGACTTGGCATGCCAGGGCCAGAGCCACTGCAATCAAACTCCGGATGTTTGTGCCACCTAGTGGGCATGTGCGACTGTGCACTTGCCTCATCTTTGTGTGTCTGGCTAACATGGGATCTGGAAAGTAGAACATGGATCCTCAGGCTTCACAGGTAAGCACCTTAACTGCTAAGCTATCTCTCCAGCCCTAACATGTTTTGTTAAGTCAGTTGACCACTTTATTATGACGGCTTTGTCAATAAGCAAAAACTCATTTTTAAGTCTAGCTTTATTTTTACTTTCTTGCTTTTCAGAATCAAAATTAAATCTCTGCTTTTGATTCTCCTGGACAACACTATTTTCATCTAGTTGTTGTAGTTTATACTTCTCATAGCAGTTCCAAGACAGCATGGTTCCTGAGCTTTTGAAATGACAACTATATAGATAACTTAGATATGGGAGACATAGCAGTAGAAAAAGTTACATACCCAAGAACATGATCAGCTGTTTGGTTTTTACTAGCCCTACAAAGAATCCTTTCTTGAAAGCTTAAGCAACACTGTAAATGAGCAGCCTTGTTGCCTGTTGACCAAAGATTGGAAGGAAATAAGGCTACTGTGAAGAAGTCATAACAGTGGTTAAAAATGCACATTTATTCTGCATAGAGACTCAAAATGAGATTTATTCATTCAATACCTCCTTCCCAGATTGATTACTTTGTTTAACTGAACAGGCTTAAACACAGAAGCATTGCCTGAGTGTGACTTGGCCAAAACATGGAGGGTATAAAAGACTCGGTTCATATTTGAGGACAAGGTGAAATGATTATTGTAACTGAGTCCTTTCAGAACAAGAACTTAAGAGAAGTGTAACTGGAAATGAACTAGCACAAATAATATGAAGGTATTAAAAAATGGGTGTTTGAAGAATATAAAATGAAAATTTAGTATGTTAACAATATATCTGGGTACCTGAACCAGGGCAGTGGACATCGACACTGAGGATACTCAAAACATACCAGAGCAGCAACCACAAGCTTCTGAGATCTCGACACGGACATAGACTTAAACACTCCCACCAAGGCTCAGAAAGCTTTGTGCAAGAGGGTGCAGAAAGATGGTAAAGCCACAGGATGGGAGAGAATATCCAGAGGCTTTGGCTTTCCCCTGTGTCTGACTGCTACTCTCACAAAGTACAATCCACAACCCCATGGTGAATGTGAGCATTCCCACAGAGGAGGGCCCTCCGTGAAATGGGTGCAAGGAGCAGTAAAATAATGATACCAATACATGATGTTTCCATACAGAGTTTCTAATTAATAAAATAAAATAAATTAATGTCCCTGATGTATCGGCAAGGTTTTGGTGCCTTATCAGTCCTATGGGAGGAAGGGCAAAATGGTGTTCACTTGAGAAAATGTATACTCTAGGAGCAACAAATTTATAAAAGTTGAAGGAAAAACTAGGTATAACCTTAAGAGGTTGACAGAGGAGAGAGAACTCTGTCTTTTATTCACGGAGGTATGGACTCTTGCTGCCTTTAGAAGCCTGCAGCTCTACAGTGTACCCCTAGGATATTTGTTCTAAAGCTGACAGATTGCTCAGTTGCTGGGTGCAGAAAAGACTTTGCTCCCCACAGTACAACCATTTAAATAGAATCAAACAATTTTCTTCTTTGGTTCTTGACTTTTTGTAAAGCATTACATAAAAAGTAGAAAAGTGCTCTGAACTCAGCAGTTTGTGCCTTAATTCTTGAAGGCTAGAATAAGAAGGGGAAAGGCTACAATATTTTTTCTCAACTTTTGGGGTATTCTTACAGTACCTGAAGTTGGACATAGATTTTCTGGGAGTTGTAAATATGTTTAAAATCAGTGAGCATATATCATACTTATAATTTACATATTTAATAATTACTCTACCTTATTATATAAATATATGTATTTGCACACATATAAATATACATGCATTCAAATATAAGTGGGTTTAGGGTGCATGTCAATGTGGAGTTGAGAATAGTATCTAAAATGAAGTATCCATTGTCACACAGGAAGGAGACCAGAGATGTTCCTTAGTCTAAAGCACAAGTAGAAAGGACCAGTCAGTTTCTGAAATAGTGTGTACAGGGTCATACAGATTGATATATTTTTCTTTACAATCAAGTTCTATAGATCAAGAATTCAGAATACTTGATTAATTTGATTAAAAAAATGATAACAGCAGTCCTCTCTATAGAAGTAGATCACATCCTATTACTCTAGAGAAACAGTTCTCTAGATAACATGGCATGGCATGAGGTTAGTCATTTACTTACAGAAACACAATGAGGTAGAATAATCCATATACCTCACAGGAGATGTACTCCAATACCCCAAGTTATAATTTAAAAAGGGGATATTTAAGGCAACTGGAACTTTTTGCTTAGTAACCTTGATGACTAGCATCTTAGTAGGTCCCCAAACCTTAAAGGTTTTAACTTGATTGTAAACAAGTTCCTTACTTAAAAAGAATGCAAGCCAAGTTCAGGTAATATGCTGTTCCCTAGCCAAATATACTGTGGTGGTTTGATTCAGGTGTTCCTCATATACTTAGGCATTCTGAATGCTAGGTTCCCAGCTGATGGAAATTTGGGAATTAATGCCTCCTGGAGGGACTGTATTGTTGGGGGCAGGCTTATGGGTATTATAAGCATTGTCCCCTTGCCCATGTTTTGCACACTATCCTGTTCCTGTTGTCCACCATATATTGGCCAGGGGGTGATGTCCACTCTCTGATTATGCCATCGTTTTCCAATGCCATCATGGAGCTTCCCCTCGAGGCTGTAAGCCAAAATAACCTATTTTTTTTTTCCCAAAAGCTGTTCTTGGTCAGGTAATTTCTTCCAGCAATGCAAACCTGACTGCAACATGCACCATCTGTGGAGAAAACATTCCAAAAGCCTTTCTTTTGCAGTGATAGCAATCCAAATTATGTTCCTGTAAAAGCTAGCCTGGTTCTCAAACACTGACCTACATTCTAAGTGTATTATTCTACTATGTCTTCTATGTGCCAGCTGTAGATGGATGGGGTAGAATTCAAATTATCTATATGCTAGGTTTGATGATTACCAATCTCAAGAAAATGTTTTCTCAATGAAAAATAGTAATGGTCTTCACCCTGCTACCAGCCAGAAGCGAGAGTTGATATACATAAGCCATGACATTCTCAACTGCAGGTTATGCTCACCTATCTGTGTGAATATGGAAGATTTAACGTGACAAACTGTGTCAAGCATATCTGTCACAGATAGACATAGACAATCAGGGGGACCCTCGGTTCCACCATGAGCTAGACATTCATGGTTCAAGAAAGTTTCCCTAGACTAAGAGATCTTGAACTTGTGTACCACAAAGCTGAGAAACCCTAGAAGGCAACCCAATAATGGCTAAAGACCTCAGCCGCTATGACTCACTGCAGAATTTTCTTTCTAACTCAAGATCTCAGAAACCACATTCCATATCACAGCCTAAGAGTCTGTGATTGTTTAGCATTCACTGCCTTTCTTACTGCCGAGGTTCTGTGGAATTTCAGGCGCATGTGCTGTGTGTTCACCTTTGTGAGGGCTCTGGATGTCTCAGTTCAGGGGGCAAGGCTTGTGCAGTAAGTGCTCCACACACTGCTCACACCCCTTTTGTTCTCAAAGGGCATGAGAGAATGCAAGAGCAGAGAGTGGCAAGGCAGGCGTTGGTCCGCTGCTCTCCAGATGTGAAGGGAGTGGTTCCTTCATGACCTCACAGTGGCAGCTGCTACCTCCACAAGACATACACATCATTGAGCCCATCAACATTTTGACGCAGATAGTGGAGGAGAAGAAGAAAGAATGTGAGATATCAATATAGAAGAGGGCTTATTAGAATTGGGATGGGGTGGTAAAATATTGGGGATAATGGAAGGGCATTATGATCCAAATTACAATAAGTTCATGTATTAAACATAAATAATGTGAACCTCTTCCAACAAGACAGTGTCTCAATCTGTTTACACAGATCAATTTGTTTCTTCTTCATGTTGTAAAGTAAGTATTTCTTTTTAAATTTTTGTTTATTTTTATTTATTTATTTGAGAGCAACAGAAAGAAAGAGAGAGACAGAGAGAAAGGGAGAGAGAATGGATACACCAAGGCCTCCAGCCACTGCAAGCAAACTCCAGATGCATACACCACCTTGTGCGTCTGGATAATGTGGGTCCTGGGGAATTGTGCTTCTGATGTGGGTCCGTAGGCATCACAGGCAAGCACTTAAGTGCTAAGCCATTTCTCCAGCTCCTAAAGTCAGTAATTTTAAAGTCATCTAAATCATGATTTTTTTGTTTGTTTGTTTTGTTTTTTGTGGTAGGGTATGGCTGTAGCTTAGGCTGATCTGGAACTCACTCTGTAGTCTCAGGGTGGCATTGAACTCACAGCAGTCCTTCTCTCTTGACCTCCCAAGTACTGGGATTAAAGGTATGTGCCACCACTCCTGGCTAGACCATGATTTAAAAAAAAATCTCTAGACATTTATTACTGATATTCTGGGCCACAATAACAAATAAATATGCTAAAAAAATTTAAAAAATGAAGCCTGGGCTAAACAGATGGCGTAGCAGTTGAAGCACTTGCCTACAAAGCCTAACAACCCAGGTTCAATTCCCCAGGACCCATGTAAAGCCTGATGAGCAAGGTGGCACATGTGTCTGGACTTCATTTCCAATGGCTAGAGTCCCTGGTGCACCCATTCTCTCTGTCTTACTCTCTCCCAAATAAATAAATTAATTAAATATTTCAAAAAAATGTAAAGCCAAAACAGACATATGTATTAGATGGAGATCTATGTATGTGTGTGTGTATCTATACATACTCATTAAAGCAAGTGCAGGGATGTATGCTTGCAAGTTCACGTGATTCCGGCTCGATCATTTGAGTGTGGTGACGGCAACCACTTTCACAGCCAGACCCTACAGCAGAGTGTGGGAAGCCAACTCCTCATGTCGAGACAGTGGCAAGAATATGTACTCATCTCAGAATAGCCAAGAAAGGTAAATGAGGTGAAATTCCTGATTTCAACTCAGTTGACTAGATTTAGTAAATGCACAATGGTTGTTAGTTGTAATTTTAATACAATGAAATAGGAAAGACCTAAGTTCCCATTCACTAGTAAACAAATTATATAGCATTCCAAAGATCAGTATCTATCATACAATTGGAAGTACTGCATACATAGTTTCTCACATTTATTCCAACCTGAAAATTCTGTTGTGTTGTAGCTATGATTACATATGAACTTGTTTATGAAAGATAATCATCAGAATGCCATTCAATCATGAGCTATTACCAGAAAAATTACTATTATAATTTTATTATTATTTTAATAAGCAGGTTAACTAATCACATTTATTATTTTGATTACTAGTTCTTATTTATCACCATGAGACCTGGTGTTTTTCAATCATTCCATTTCTTTCTCAAAAGAGCTCTTAAGTACTGATATTATTTCTCTTTTATAAATGAAGAATTTGAAAAATGATGGGTTAATGAGTTGACTAAGGTCATATAACTGCAAAGTGCAGAAAATACAGTCTGAGTAGTGAAGGACCAAAACTGCAATTTAAAAACAATAAGACAATTAGTATGGTGGCTATGATTATGAAAATTAGTGTTTTCAATATAACAAGAATATAATGCTTAAAAATTCTAATACTGTCAAATACAAGGACTGTTTACTTTGTTTTCTACTTTCTTCTATAAAATGAACAAGTTTTCAAATGATTCAATAATCCCATTCTATGATTACTTTTGATAATATCTTTGTTTTATTTCCTTGAGTCATGGTCAGTCTCCAGTATGAAGGGATGGTATTTAAAAAAAAGTGTTATCACTTGGCAACTATAAAATTCTTAGAATACAAAAATGTGAGGTTGGGCTAGAGAGATGGCTTAGCAGTTAAGGCTCTTGCCTACAAATCTGCAATTCTCCAGGTCCCATATAAGCCATGCACACAACGTGATGCATGCATCTGGTGTTGGTTTGCAGTGGCTGGAGGCTCTGGCATGCCTATATTCTCTCGCTTTCTCTCCCTCTTTCTCTCTCTCAAGTAATCATTTTGTGATCATTGTTGTGATAATGTTCATATACAGTGCTGACCTCTTACATTGCTTCCCATGTGAAGATTACATGGTTGATAGATAGGGCGCTGACGGGGGATCAGCTCTACATGAAGATCAGGTGTATATATGCCTTTGAAAACACATAACATAGTATGAACTTATCTAAAAATGTCAACAGCCTCAACAGCTAAAAATCTGGCAAAATCTACGTGATCCCTGTCCTGAATGCTGGAACAATTTTTGCTTTTTAAATTGAAGTGATGATTTCAATTTTGTCTGAAAAACCTCAATTATATGTACCTCATTTTTTTGTTTTGTTTTGTTTTGCTTAACCCAATGACAGATACAAAACAGAAATGTTACCAAAATAAAATGATCACAAACCAGGACTGGGTCATGTTAACACAATGTAATTTTGTTTCCATCTCTTAACATGAAGCTTTGAAATGGTGCCCAAGTTTTCCAAATCACAGGAACAATGTTAAATATTACCAATGTGAGATTGTCATACAGATATTTAGTAACACAGACCTCTGGCCTACTTAACTAAAGGCATATTGTACCAAAATGTAGGTCTTTTTTTTTCCTCTCTCTCTCTGTCTCATATATATATATGTACCATTGCTACATTATTTTCTAATAATTCAGGAAACAAAAGTAAAACTGGAACCAAAATCTTGTTTTGATGTTATCAGAAAATGCAGGGCTTCCATATTATGAAAGTATTAACTACAACTTGCTGAGATTATATTCATCATCTAATTTCATCAGTGAAGAAACTACTTTTCATGGAAGTTAAAGATCAATTCAAAGGCAGCTAAGTGGGGTGTGTCTGAGTCGCACTGATTACTTTAAATTCTGACACCCATATTTGTGCTCAATAATACAATGTGTCCTTATAGAAATTCATATTCATTTCAGTAACACTATTACTTAGAATATTTTAAAATGTATATAAGACATGGAGAAAGAAGATAAATTTGGGAAGAGGACCAGCAGGAGGCAGGGTCAGAAGAGGATGGTGAGACCATGTAGGACAAAAGTACAGGGTAGAAATGTATAAAAGTGTACGAAATAAGATGTGGCAATAAAATACAGAACAATAAAATATAAAACTTAGATACAAATAAAATAAAAATGTGATACAGTAATAAAAATTGAACATGGGTCTAGAGAGATAGTGTGGTGGCTAAACTGCTTGCCTGCAAAGTGTAATGACCCGAGCACCCATGTCAAACCAGGTGCACAGAGTGGCACATGCATCTGGAGTTCTTTTGCAGATGCTAGAGGACCTGGCATACCCATTCTCTGTCTTTCTTGGAGGAGTGATGCTGCACACCTTTAATCCCAGCAACCATGAAGTAGAAATAGGAGTATATCATTAGTTTGAGACCACCCTAAGTCTACATAGTGAATTCCAGGTCAGCCTGCTCTAAAGTGAGACCCTACCTTAAAAAAAAAAAGAAAAAAAACCACAGAAAAATCAAAATGTCTAAAGAAGAACTAAGGGAACTTATATGGACCTCCAAAGTAAAGGAAGCACCTATGGACCTACTACAACATGAGAATAACTTCTGAAATACATGCTTTCCACACATTTAGCTGTGTTTGATTTCATAGAGAGGGTATAAATAACACCAGAAATAGAAATAAATTACTATGAAAGTCAAGAAACAGAAAATATTGTATAAACATATTTCTTCTAAATTGCTAGATAAAATATTTTATATGGGATGCAAACATATTTTTGACTCAGCTTTGAAGAAAGTGAAAGCTTTATAAAATAAATTTATATACAAATATATAGTATAAATTTATAAAATATAACCCATAAACAAGAAGCTCTGAAGCCCAATGTTCCCAGAAACAACAGAGAACATTTCCCAAGCTTGAAGTTATTTTATTTACAAATTATTTAAATATTACTATTAATATGTATTATATAACCTTGTTATTTCAGCATTTTTCATGTTTATTTTATATAATCACCATCTCAACAATCCAAAGTACTAACATAAACTTTATTTAAATTAAATAGAGAAGCATCAGAATATCTCAAATACACGATTTTATATCACAATTTTTGATAGCCAAGCAATTTAAGCTGTAGAGCCTAAGGTAAAACAACAGATGACTTTGGGACACTTAAATTCTAGGCACTACAAATATCCCTTGGCACTCTTTTCTCCTACTCTTAAATTATACACATGTGAAAGAGTTTTCTTAATGTCAAACAATTAGATGAAAATGTAGGCATAGCCATATTAACATACCCAGTGCAAAATTCCTATTCACCATTACTCATCACTAGTGCAACTTCTCATGAAAATACTGTTGTTGCAGTCAGGTTCGCATTGCTGCTAGAAATCACATGAACACAAGAAGCTTGTGGGAAAACAGAGGCTTATTTTAGCTTACAGGCTCGAGGGGGAAGCTCTATGATGGCAGGGAAAATAATGGCATGAGCAGAGGATGGACATCACTCCCTGGCCAACATAAGGTGGACCATAGCAATAGGAGAGTGTGCCAAACACTGGCATGGGGAAACTGGCTATAACACCCATAAGCTTGCCCCCCACAGTACACTGCCTGCTGGAGGTGTTAATTTCCAATTGCTATCAGCTGGGAACCTTAGCATCCAGAACATCTGAGTTTATGGGGGACACCTGAATCAAACCACCACATTCTTCCCCTGGCCCTCATAAACTGATATCCATACATAATGTAAAATACAATGCACTCAGTCCAGCTTAAAAGTCCCCATAGTTTTTATTAATCCCAATGATGTTCAAACATCCCCATAGTCCAAGATGCCTTAACTAAGCCATAATACCAAAAATTCCCCCAAAACCCATAATGGCACAAAATAAGAACTCACACTGCAAAAGATGGCATTAAGCATAACAAATAAATACTCAACCAATACAAGATGTAAACAGGGCAAATATCAAACTCTCTAGCTTCAAGTTCAGCAACTCTAGCCAGTCTAGCCAAGTCTTCAAGTTTAGTAATTCAAACCAACAATAAGTTTCTGTAGTTCCAACTCTGCCTCTACAGCTAGGCTACTCACAGTCCTGGAAAATGTCATCTGGAGCTACTAGGTCTCCTTGACAGCCATCTCGTGGTCCTGTCATGTCCTCTGGGTCTCCACTGCAATCCACTGTTCATCCTCTTGGCTCCATGGGGTCTCCATGCAGGCATCCAGCAAACCTGCTTCACACTGCCCATGGCCATTTCCAAAACACAAGACCATGTTGCAAACTCAATGACCCTCTCTTTCCTGCATTTCTTATACTCCGCCATACCAGGTAGTATGCCAATTTGTTGATCCAGGGGGAATAAAGCAGACTTTGAAGAACAGAATGCTCCTTTAGCACTCAGGCCACTTCAAAAGTCTACATTCCTTGGCTTGCCCCAGTGCAGGTCAGCTGGACCAATCTCCATAGTTGTTATCTCTCAAGCAATTTGCAAGTGAATGCGCAGCAATTTAGGCCCAAAGAATTTTTTTTTTCTTTCTGTGCCATATCACTCTGCTGACATCAGTCCATTTCTATGCAAAGCAACCCTGTACAAGTTCTCAGGGCATGAGCATAACAACAAGCTTTTCACACAAAGTTCCTCTAGTCAGAAGCCAAACGTCCCAGTCCATAGTTCTTACTTCATTCAGGTCTTTCAATTCTTGCCACCAGAGTCCATCAAGCAGTACTTACAGCACTACAAGGCGTCTCTTAGGCCAAGGTTGCAAATCCTTCCAAATTCCTCTTGAAAAGCAGCTCCAAAAGACCAAAGCTACACAGTCAAGTGTTTAGCAGCAATCCCACTCCTTGGTACCACTTTACTGTTGCAGTCTGGTTTGGACTGCTGGTAGAAATCACCCAACTAAGAGCAGCTTGTGAAGGAAAAAAAAAAAAAAAAGAGCTTTATTTTGGCTTACAGACTTGAGGGGGAAGCACCATGATAGCAGGGACAATCATGGTATGAGCAGAGGGTGGACATCACCCCCTGGCCAACATAAGGTGACCATAGCAACAGGAGAGTGTGCCAAACACTGGCATAGGGAAACTGGCTGTAAAGCCCATAAACCCGCCCCCAACAATACACTGCCTCTTGGAGGTGTCAATTTCCAATCACCATCAGCTGTGGAACCTGGTATCCCAAACACCTAAGTTTATGGGGGACACCAGAATCAAACCACAACAACTATTTATATACTTGTGGAATAAAATGTAAAATGCATAATATTTCAGTAAGTTTTCATTTTTTTTTTTTGTTTTGTTTTGTTTTTTAGTTTTTTTGAGGTAGAATTTCACTCTAGTCCAAGCTGACCTGGAATTCACTATGTAGTCTCAGTGTGGCCTTGAATTCACAGTGATCCTCCCACCTCTGCCTCCCAAGTGCTAGGATTAAAGGTGTGCGCCACCACACCCAACTTCATGTTTTTTTTTTTTTAATTAAATTAATCTTGGTCAAGTTATTTTTCTGAAGCTGTAAAATTTACTAAAAATTGCATTTTTTATATCAATTAGTTGGAGAAGTATAACTTGCTGTGTAAGTAATTTGTAATTATAGAATACTCTCCCAATGAATTCTCTTCTGTGTGTTAATATTTGATCATAATCTGGATTGCAGTGATCCCGGGGAAGCCGCGCGGCATTAGGTGCCCCCTTTACCGTAACTGTGGGAGGGCCCAGGGAGAGAACGAAAACTCACTCCTGCAGTAAGTTTCTTATGGTGGAGTGAATGGATGTTAGCGGCATAGCTAAAGCCTCTAGACAGCTGATGAAATCAAAAGAGAGTAGCTGACAGGGGCCCACTAGAAAGAAGGGAGTGTCAGACAGAGAAGGGATTGGGGGGGCTGTCACTTTCCCTCTAGCTCTGAGGAGAAGTAAATTGCCCAAATGTACAGAAGGCTTCCAGACAGGAAACGGTGGGCAGCTAGCAACATCTGAGCAACTCATTCCTATGGCTTCGTGGCAGTAAACTCGGCCACGTGTGATCTTGGGAGAAAACCCGCAGCTGTAGAGGAGATCACAGACCCAGCTGAAAACTCAATTTCGGCGCGCTGTGCTCTGGAGCTCTGGCAGCCAACAGAAGCTCAGCTTCCCTGCTGTGACCCACACGTTCCCATCGGCTTTAACTGGTTATAGTCGTTTGTCACTCTGCAGCAGAAGCAAGCAAGCAGAGCAGAGGCAGCTGTCTCTGATGCAAGGCCCTCACCTGTGCGTCCCTTGCGTTGCTGTCCTAGGAAGAAGTAGCACCAAGAAGCGCCCATGCTTCCTAGAGAGACCTTGGGAATGGCCGCTCACTGCACCCAGTTAAAACAGGAAAAGTGAATAATTCTGTCTTTGCCAACTCCCAGTCATGTCCCCAAACAGCACACAGAATAGCAGGATAAGTAAATAAATAAATAATGGATAAGAAATCTGGCCAAAATAAAACATCTAGCAAGTTAATACTTCAAGTCACAGCCCATCTTTTCAGAAATTACAGATGCATATATTTGATTTCCAGATTCTTCGAACTATGTGACACATCATGAGATACACAGATTTCTAAACATAAAAAGATATATAATTTAAAATAGACCTTACGATTCGCACACCCATGGGACTGATGATGTAGAAAGGATGAACTAAGTGTATGATGCCCAGGAAACTCATTGATTCTTCACATAGTTCAACAAGAAAATGTCTCTGGCTTACTCAGCAACATGATGGTGATTATTCAAGTCTGCTGATTTTGATGTTCAAGCCAACTTTTAAGATATTTTTAAATATTGGGCTACAGCATATAATTTTAAAAAGATTCCTATTGTGAAGTTGAATTTAAGAAAACAATTATTATTTCTGTATTGATATTTGTAAGAAGTACAATTCCAAAGAGGAAATTAGCCACAACATAATTCTGCTCTCTGCAAAATGTAGTTACAGTTCTTTCTAAAAATCAAAAAAAAAAAAAAAAAAAGTAGCAGTAATCAAAAATCTAGGGATGGAGAGTTTGCTTAGTGGTTAAAGCTCTTGCCTGTGAAGCCTGAGGACCCAGATTTGATTCCCCAGAACCCACATAAACCAGATGCACATGGTGGTACTTGCATCTGGAGTTCATTTGAAGTGGTTGTAGATCCTGGAGTGTCCATTCTCTCTCTCTCTCTCTCCCCTCTCTCTCTTCTCTCTCTCTCTCTTCATATATATATATATATATATATATATATATATATATAAAATGTATGTATGTATAACATGTATATGTACTATATATATAAGTGCATGTATACATATATGTTTGCCTTTCTTTCATGTAAATAAATAAAACATTTTTAATGTAAATCTTGAGCTGGGGAGAAGTTTTAGCGGTTAAAGGTGCCTTCTAGCAAAGCTTGGTAGGTCAAGTTCATTTTTTTTATTTTAGTAATGAACAAAACCGTGTGTGGTATTTCCTAAGGAATTTGTTATTATTTAAGAATCTGAAAGTATACTTAAACATCTAAAATATCATTTAATGGTCCATTTCCTTTTAATATTAATTTTAATTTAATTATAACAGGTTATTCTCTTTGATCTCCTCACCCCAGCTCCTGTCACCCTGGAGGCACTCTTTAGTGGATTACGGTAGTCACTGTGGGGCCAGCCTCAGGATATTCCTACCCACTATTTCCTCTACCTCTTCTGTAATATTCCTTGAGCCATGGAGGCCTGTTGGCAGTCTGATTTAGTGTTGAGTCCTCTGTAGTCTCTGGATTTCTGTTTTGATAAGTTTTTATTCATCATTGTGTTTGTCACCATCAACCTGGAAGAGGCAGCATGTCTCAAGGTGGAAAGTCTTCTAACTTCCTGTCTGATGATGGATATTGGTTCTTTTCGGTTTCTCTGTCATCTGTAAAATGAAGCACATTCTCCAAATATGAGTGAGAGTAGTGAATTAAAGGGGAATACACAATTTGAAAGGTTTTTATTTTTCTTAATTTTTGTTGTGAAAACCCACTCTTCTTCAGAGGTCAGCTGGGGGCTTCTCTCTGAAGTCTATGAGCTTCCTTTCAATGGGATTCTGACTTGGTTTCCAGTACCAGATAGGAGTTCTCTCCCACTGAATGGGCCTCATGTCCGTTCACAGAACAGTTGGTTACCTGCAGAAGCTGTGTGGCACCTTTGTTCAACTGGATCATTCCTCACCAGCTGGCTGCTGTCCAGGTCTGCAGGATCTCCTGGTCATCGGTGCTGCTGGCTCTTCCGGCAGCTCCCACAAGCTCTCCAGCACTGGAAGAGCTAGCTGGCCGGGAGCTAGTTTCCCTTTAAGTTCCAGCATGATATTCCAGTGTCCTGTGAATTCAGCCAGTGGTGTCTTCGGGAATAGGGTTTTACTCTGGAAATTAATTGGTGTTTTGGCAATGGCCTGCATTTTTCTTGGGACCTCATAGGTACCCCTAGCCAAAAGCTTACTGTGGGAGGGGGCAACCCAATAATGAGACTGGGAATGTATGTCCACATTCCTGTTGGTCACCACCATTTGCACTCACCTCTGATTGATCCCATTTGGAACCACGGACAGCAGTATGCATGTGGCATTTGTCTTTCCATCCTGCGGGACCTCACTTTATGGATACTTTTTAAACTCCTTCCATTTTTCAGCAAATTTCATTATCTCAATTGCCATTACCACTGAGTAGAATTCCACTGTTTACTTGTACCACATCTCCATTATCCATCCATCAGTTGATGGGCGTCTGCAATGATTCCAGTTCCTAGCTATTGTGACTAGAGCAGACACACACATGGCTGAGCAAGTGTCTCTGAATAAAGAGTGGGGTCTTTAGGATGTATGGCCAGGAGTGCTCTAGCTGGATCAAGTAGTGGATCTCTTTTCATCTGGTGCAAGCCTCCAGACTGCCTTACTGGTTTCCATAGTGACTATAACAGTTTGCACTCCCAGAAGAAGTGTGTAAGCATTCCTCTTTCCCTGCAGCCTTGTCAGCATTTGTTGTCATTTGATTTTTTTGGTGAATGCCATGCTGACTGGGGAGAGATACAATGTTGGAGTTGATTTAATTTGCACTTATCTGATGACTAAAGATGTTGAATATCTACTTAAATGTGTAATAGCCATTTGCATTACTTTCTTTGCAAATTCTCCATTCAGTTCTATACTCCATGTTTTGGTTTGGTTGTTTGAATTTTTTACTGTTTAATTTGATGAGTTCTTTATTCTAGGTATTAGACCTTTGTTGGAATTATAGCTGGTAAAGATTTTCTCCCATTGTGGGGTTTGTTTATTAACTCTACTGATGGCATATCTGTACAGAAGAGGTTCAGTATTGTGAGGACTCAGTGCTTGAGTGTCTATGTAATTTCCTGTAATCCCAGGGTTTTATTAAGGAACTCTTTCCCTATTCCTATATCATGAAGCACTCTACCTGCTTTTTCTTCTAGTTGTTTTTTTTGAGTTTCAGGTAATATATTGAGGCACTTAATCCGTTTAGAGTTGATTTTTGTGCAGGGTGGGAAAAGAAAGTCTAATTTTATTCTTATGCATGCAGTTTTCTAATTTCTCCAACACCATTTGTTGAAGATAATGTCTTTTCTACAGTGCGTATTTTTGGCCCCCTTTTTTCAAAGATCAGGTACCTATAGTTGCTTGGATTTAGAGATGCATCTTCTGTTCCATTGATCTGTGTGTCTGTTCTGTGATAGTACCATGCTGTTTTACTTACTATGGCTTTGTCATGTAGCTTAAAATCAGGTATGGTGATACCACCAGACAGATTATTTTCTTGAGGATATTTTTCGATATACGAGTTCTTCTGTTTTTCCATCTGAATTTTGAGACAATTTTTTTTTTCTATCTGTGAAGAATATTGCTGGAACTTTCACTAGAAATGCATTGAATTTGTACAATATTGTAAGTAGATAGCCATTTTCACAATATTAATTCTTCTTCTCCATGAGAATGGGAGGTCTTTCCAACTTCTTGTGTCCTCTTCAAATTCTTTATTCAGTGTTTTGATGTTTATTTTATATAGGTCTTTCACTCTCTTGATGAATGATGTTCAAGGCATTTAAAAATGTGGCTATTAAAAATAGAACAGCATTACTTATCTCTTCTCCATATCTTTAATCTGGCCTATAGGAATGTGACTGATTTTTGTGTATTGATTTTGTATCCTGCCACTTACTGAAATAATTTATCACCTTTAGGAATCTTTTGTCAACTCTTTTGGAATATCTATGTCTATATCTATATATCTATATCTATCTATGTATCATCTATCGAAATATATATATATATCTTGTTTGAGTTCTTCCGTACTCATTTCTATCCCTTTCATTTGTCTATCTTGAAGCCATTATACACAAAGTGAATCTGGAATTGGTTCGCAGCAAGAAGAGGACTTGGAAAATTCATATTCTCTCTCTCTGTGTCTCTCTCTTTTCTCTCTCTCTCTCTCTATCCCAATCTCCCTCCTTAAAAATAAAGAATAAGGGCTGGAGAGATGGCTTAGCGGTTAAGCGCTTGCCTGTGAAGCCTAAGGACCCCGGTTCGAGGCTCGGTTCCCCAGGTCCCATGTTAGCCAGATGCACAAGGGGCGCACGCGTCTGGAGTTCGTTTGCAGAGGCTGGAAGCCCTGGCGCGCCCATTCTCTCTCTTTCCCTCTACCTGTCTTTCTCTCTCTGTCTGTCGCTCTCAAATAAATAAATAAAAATATTAAAAAAAAAATAAATAAATAAAGAATAAAAAACAATTTTAGGGACTGGAGGGGTCACTTAGTGGTTAAGGATGCAAAGCCAAAGGACTCTGGTTCGATTCCCCAGGAACCATGTTAGCCAGATGCACAAAGGGGTGCCAGCATTTGGAGTTCGTTTGCAGTGGCTGGAGGCCCTGGCTCACCCATTCTCTCTCTCGCGCTCCCTCTCTCCCTCTTCCTCTGTCACATAAATTTAAAAAATACAAAAACACCCCCCACAATTTTATAAAAAAAATAGACATACATATTTTTAAATTACCTCATTAACTCCAACGTGGAAAGAACTCCTTTAAAGTAATAGTAAATGATCTCATACTAAAATTTAGTTTCCAGTAGAAATCAGTGAAATTTAGTCATATATTAGAATATGTCTGTGAAATGATTTTTCTGTAAACAAAGATATTTTTTAGACCATAGTCAATGTCACTATAAGTGCTTTGGTACCAGCTTTATGTCAGCAATTACAGAGGGAATTGCTTCCTAATGCTTGGGTGAATCCCACACCACAAACCAATATGTTCCTCCAAGATAGAAGCTATATGGTTTTCCTGTCAAGATATTACTTGGTCAGAAAGAAATCATTAATGGATGATTTTTCTCAGCAAAGCAGAGAAAGATGGATGGAAAAGGGAAATATAAAAGTTCATAGGAAAGAAGTATGGAGAAATTTGAGAGAAAAGAATGAGAAGACTAAAGAAATGAGAAGGGGAGGGAGGGAGGGAAGAAAAGAGGGAAGAAGACAAGGAGAGAATAAAGGCAAAGAATGAAAGCAAACAGGAAAGAAGTAACACAGAAAGCCAGAAAGAGAAAGAAGGGGGAAATATCATAAATGTGGTGATGTGATCAATTTGTTAACATGATGAAATAATATAGATGGTTTATAAAATACTTATTAACATATTAGCTCTTTAATAGAGGCATCATAAATGTTTTATAAATGTACAGGCTGGGGATTTTAAACTATATCCAAAACGTTCTAATATGCAATATGTATTTTTGCTAGTATGTCAAATATAGATGACTGTTTTGTTATCTTCTGTAAAAAATAGGAAATAAAAAAGATAATACTATCTCATTGAATATTTTGATTGATTGAACACACACATACAACACATGTAATGAAACAAATCCTTAGAACCATGCTTGGACATAGTAAATGCTCAGGACTCAGTGATGGCTTTGTTGATATTTTTATTCTACTGTTATACATAATTATGATTAAGGCAACATTAACTTTAAAATGTCTGCACAAAACTTCACTTAGGGTGGCAGTACCTTATGTGAGTAAATGGATGTCCACTCTATGACCCTCATTCATTCTAAGGGGAGGTGACACCTCCACTGGAAACTGTTTCATATTATTGTGGCATCTGTCCCACAACTGATCTATTTAATTGAAACACATATTTGGGAATTTATATATTGTGGTGGAATAGATGGCCCCCAATCTATTCAGTTTTCTTTTAAATTATTTATTTATTTATTTGAGAGCGACAGACACAGAGAGAAAGACAGATAGAGGGAGAGAGACAGAGAATGGGCGCGCCAGGGCCTCCAGCCTCTGCAAAGGAACTCCAGACGCGTGCGCCCCCTTGTGCATCTGGCTAACGTGGGACCTGGGGAACCGAGCCTCAAACTGGGGTCCTTAGGCTTCACAGGCAAGCGCTTAACCGCTAAGACATCTCTCCAGCCCCTATTCAGTTTTTTATTTGTTTGTAGTTTCTCTCTGCAGACACCTGGCTGGAGGCAGTGTCACTTGGTAGATCTTAAAGTGTGGCAGTGGGTTTCAGATTTCAATCTAAAGATATGCAAAGTGTGCCTAGCTGGAGTTCCTGAAGTGTGCTGTGGCTTTTGGTTGTAGGCTTATGCTTCTCTTTGTCTGCTTGGTCCTGTGAAGGCAGGCCAGCTTCTTCTGCCATTTATGGAACTTCCCCTGATCTATAAGCTTCAATATTCCCTTCCTCCATAACTGTGCCTGGTCTGGAAATTCATCTCAGCGAACTTGAAGCTGTCTGCTACACATATCAATTTACACTGCTGAGAATTCTATTCATTCTGTGGATATCATCATTTTCTTAGAGCTTGAGAAAATTAATGATTTGCAGCCAGTTTATGATTTTAACAAAAGTACAACTTGTACTGATAAGTTTTGGATAGAAACATTTGTTCCTATCTGCATAAATATTTCATAAACAGCAAAGAAGTTGAAGAGGAGAGTTTTTATCTGCCAAACATTTTTTCAAATTTTGGTGATGAGTAAAGTCTGAGTTTTTTGTTTTTTATAGCATTGTTAAATTTCACAATTTTATCCTATGTACCTATTTTATCCAAAGACTATTGATTGTGGTGCATTCCTTTAATCCCAGCACCCAGGAAGTAGAGGTAGGTGGATCACCATGAGCTCAAGGCCACTCTGAAATTACATAGTGAATTACAGGTCAGCCTGGGCTAGAGTGAAACCCTACCTCAGAAAAAAATAATAATAAAATAAAATAAATAAATAAAATTGTTAGAAGGTACCTAATTCTGCTTCTTCTCATCCAGTGTTATAATACTCATTTGAATCTCAGTTTTGTGGTGACCTATTTTGATCTCCATCTCATGGCCTGAACTTTCTCACAGTACTCTGATTACAGTTTCTAAATGTTATTTTTTTCCTGTGATAAAGTATGTCAGAATGAGGTGTGAAACTGGCTGCTTTGGTGTCAAAATCTTTTTATCACTCTATTTGCCACACTTAGCAGTTCATCTGTATTTCAAAGCTGTATTTCAAAGAATGCCCAGAAGAGCATAATCCCAAAGTGGGACTACAAGAGGGTGATAAAGGGGCGGTGACGATCACTTTCTGCAGAACTGCCCATCCCGATTCTTCTGCTTGCTTTCCATTTGGCACGTGCTGTTGGATATTGTACTAGTCCACTTTCCATGATCATAACAAATGAGCTAGTCCACTTACGAGCAACGAGGCATGTTTTAGCTCATGGTTTTAGTCTTCAGTCGGCTATCAGTCTCCCTTGTTCCTTGACCCCCATAACAAGTAGCTCATCGCGTCTGAAGCATGCAGGGAGCAGAGCCATTCACCTCAAGGCCTGAGAAGAAAGACAAATAGATGGAGAGCTGGCTGCAGCAAGACAGGCCTATAACCCAGCAACAAGCTGCCTGAGGCAATAGAATCTCATGTGAGAAGGAAGCCTACCCAGCACAGTGAGCTAGTGGGCAGCCTGAGGTAGACACAGAGACAGAAGGAGAAAAAGACTCCATCCCTTGCCAGCATGACGATGTAGGCTACTAAGACTTTGGAATAAGGTCCTCCATAGAACTTTCCAGGACCAGAGTAGTGCGGCATCCACATTATTCACAAATTCTTTAAAACATCTTTGTTTTTGTATAAATCATTTTGTATCTTTCATCACATTTCCTAAAACGCTGAAATCTTTTTGCTTCAAATTGCTCAATACAAAACAATTCCCAAATAGTCACCATGTGTGATTTTCTTGGCTGTTACTACTATTTTCATATTTATACATTGGTGTCCCATGCTTCCTCTTTTTTTTTATCTTGCAGTTCACACATACTTAGGGAGAATGGGCTTGACTGCTTTCACACCATATTCATTTTCAATTCTTCTTTATTTCTCAGTGGGTCCATGGGCATCTTGAGGCATGTGTGTGTAGGTCCACAGTCATACACCCAGAGTAGTGAAAGCTATGATTTACATGAGGGCTTGTACCTTTCTGCTCAGCAAAATAACCCAGAATTTGTCCAAAAAAAAAAAAAAATCTATCTGGTTCTAATGATAAGTTTATGCTCTTTGTTCTCTTCACAGCTCTTTCCTTAACGCTGCTCCATCCCAGATTCATATATCTTTTGGTTGAATGAGGATGATATCTTCCAGATAACTGATGTTTTGCTGTTGGTGCCTGTTTTTCTGTTTTATTACATAATACAAATGCCTGAGAAATATTCTTCTTGATCATTATTTGAAAAGGTGAATCATTTGGATCACATGTGCTGTGTAAGGACCTGTATTTGGGCTGCTATGAGGAGGGGTATGTCTGTGATTGACTTAGGCCTTCCAAAGAGGTTTTTTTTTAAAAAAAATTAATTAATTAATTAATTGTTTTTACTGACAATGTACATAAATGTAAAAAATATCCCATAGTAATTTCCTCCCTCATCCGACTTTCCACTTTGAAACTCCACTTCTCCATCATATCCCCTCCCCCTCTCAATCAGTCTCTTTTATTTTGATGTCATCATCTTTTCCTCCTAATATGATGGTCTTGTGTAGATAAGTGTCAGGCATTGTGAGGTCATGGATATCCAAACCATTTTTTTGTCTGGAGGAGCACATTGGCTCCTACATTCTTTCTGCCACCTCTTCCACAATGTACCCTGAGCCATGGAAGGTTTAATAGAGATATTTCAGTGCTGAACACTCCTCCATTCCTTCTTATCAGCACCATGGTACCTTCTGAGTCATCCCAATGTCTCTGCCATCTGAAAAAAAAAAAAGGTTCACTAACCACAAGTGAGAATAGCATTGATATATGGGTATGAACATTAAGAGAAGTGATTACTGGGCAGTTTGGTGAGCATAGTGCATACATTTAGCTAGACAGCAGCAGACATCACATCCCTAGAACACATGACTACCCTTTTTATAGGTTTTTCAGTATCAGGGATGTATTTTCTCCCATGGAAGTGGGCCTCCAGTCCAATTAGAGGGCAGTTGGTTTACCCCATAACAGACATGCGACTATTGCACCCAGTGGCTCATTTGGTGTGGCTGGCAAAATAAAAGGTTTGTAGTGTCCACTGTTGAGTATCTTCACTGGTTATTTCTCTCTATCCCATTGAGCTGCATGCAGTGTGGCTTTTACTAGCTTCCTGTAAGCTGGTCTACGAGGAGGAGGTTTTCAGCTCAATTCTGTCAGAATTTCTCAATGACATTGCAGCCCAAGTATGTGGAATCTTTAGCAATAGGGTCATACCATCTATTCCTGGTGGGAAACCAAGAGGTTAAGTAGAGACTCTAGCACAAGCTCAGCTCTGAAACATACTTTATAGTAAACACAATGAATTTACACATAAGTAATGTAGAATGATCTAACTGAAACATGGGCATGATTTTCCTTTTTGCTGTCATGATTATACCCCATTTTATTAACTTTAATTTTCCCCTGTGCTTCTTGGAAGATAATCAATAAAGAAGGAAAGTAATTTGTAAATCTCAGACTTACTTTTTTTTTTCATCAGGACAGGTTTTGATGCAGAGAGATGATCATTCTTCTGTTACTTATACTGTCACAAAAGCAAAGCAACATTAAAAACACTTCTCAGTGATACAGAAGGCAATCACTATTTTCTGCCCCATGTTAATTCAATAGTTAGAAGTACCTGTTATTCAACTTCCACTGGAAACATTATAATTCTATTTTCCTCACAAAACACAAAATCCATTAATTTATTTAGTTACTTACGAATTTCTTCAAGAATTAAAATTTGAATACTCTGGGAAAATAGCTTTAACCAAACAGGTAAGGTCACATTTCATATTCTACTTTTGTCTTTGAGAATGGAAGAAAAATATTTTTAAATAAATGAACGAGTGAAGAAATAAGAAAAACTTATCAAACAAACCTATCAGATATCTGTGTGTGATATGCACAGAACTTAAACAAAATGGTATAATAGAATGAGCCTGAGTGAAGGGACCTGTGTGAAGAGGGGCTTCTATACAAGGCAGAGCTATTTTCTCTGGGATCTGAATAATGAGATTCTACTCAATGTTACTTTTCTCTAAAGGATTATGCCTAGCATAGGGTAGGGCTGTTGCAAAATTCCCAAGGCATGGAAAAGTTTGTTATCTCCTAGAAATTTAGAGAAAATCAGTGTGCCTAAATTCTAACTATAAAAGTTTAGCCTTGCACTGAGTTTCAAGTATGTAGTAAGTCAAGTGTGTCCTCCCAAAAAATATGTCCAAGACACTGAAAATTGTGAAAATTACCTCCTGAGAATAGTCTTTGCCAAAATACAGAATGGCACTTCATGTGATTGTTGCACATTGTCCACAAGGCCTGTAAATCCAGCCACCTTCCACAACACGATAGAAAAGATATGGACAGAAAAGGAGGAAACACAGGTGCCAAATCAGATGTTAATATGAAGAGAAGAAGAGACTGAACAGAGGTGGCCACAAATCAAGAAGCAGGAAGGCTTTAAGCCAAAGAAGCCAGCAAAGACCACCAAATATTGTCTACAACATTTCCAGAGATAGTGTAGATGCACCCCGCTTTTATGTGCACCTCTGAACTGCAGTAAAAAAGAAAAGAAAAGAAAACCTTGGTTATCTTAACCAGTACATTCTGGAGTAGTTTTTAATGACATCCTTAGAAAATGCATTTAGGAGGTGACTACTTAGAATATTGAGAACATTTGAAGATGTGAAGTGAATATAAGGGATTTTGAGTTTTATCTTCATTGAGAGGGAAAGACATAGATGTGATTAAGTGGGTGTCATAGAATCATATTGGCTATCAGCTCATGCCCATCTATGGACAACTGTGTGCTGTATCCGGGACTCTAATACGTTAGCTTTCTCAGATCTATGTAACTGGGAACAAAGCTTTTCAAGCATATAGGCCTCATTTTTCCTCATCTTGTTGGTAAGAAATCTGATGTACTAGCTTATAGGTCCATTAAGGGTGTGCAAAGGGTTTAAAATTGCAATTATTTTTGAACAGTTTCTAACATGTAATAAGAATTAAACATTACTTTGATAATTTGTGAAATTTCTAATTTAGTTTAGTAGAGGACAATAATTAGGCAGGATCAAACATGGTGTGTGGATCACAATTAGAGGTTGTATAAAGGCAATAATAGAAGAAATGAACAGATTATAAAATATTGTGAAAACACAATCTGAGCTACTGGAATCTTGCAGGTCAGGGAAAAGGAAATGTATGGGGAAAAGTAGGTTTTCATGTTGAGTAATTTTGTAATATTATGAACCTTATAAGAAGAAATGATATATAGTCTTTACAAATTTTCCTAAAAGGTTTGGCAATGGCAGTCTATGTCTAAGCTCCCTATGCACAATGTGTAGCTTCTTGCACCTTTTGCATAGATAGTTTAGATTCATTTTTTTAATATTTGAAACTACACCTTATATTTCAGGTAAACTTACATAAAGCCAAAGGTACACAAGGCAAAAAAAAAATCAAAACAAGGAATACAATGCATACAACATAATAGGTGCTTAAAGTACCTACTGAATAAATGAATGGATTTAAACAGACATTTAGGTCTTGTATTTTAAGATTTTGTTGGGAAAAGTTATAATGTGAATTCCTTCTTCACTGAAAACAAAGAAAATGTGAGATCATTTAAGATTAAATATACAAAGTGTCCTCAACAATAGAATTAAAAATACTAACCAATTTTAATATATTTGCCCCTGCAACCAAAATTTATGAATGTAGCTTTCAGAACTTTTTGCAAAATAATGTGTGCTATCAAATGAAAAATTAATTATTTTCAAAATGTCACCCACAGAAAAGAAGTCACAGAGCAGATGAACACTTAATTAGTTTTGTGATGCATTTCTTGCATTGGATTTTTTATTCATTATTCAGTTAAAAGTAGGTTTTTTTATGTAACTCAATTCTTTACAAACTCAAATTCTGACAGGATTTATTTATCAAGTTGAATCAGAAACAAACACTCATTACAGATATGTAAGAAAGTGAATTCCCACTTGCAAAACATCAGACTTCCTTCAGATAGTATAGGCCACGTCTTCAAAAATGAATGTGAAATTTCAGATTGCAAGTTGGAACAAGATAAAGCCGCTTTCCCCTCACTCTCAGGAGACCTTCATCCTGAAGGAACTAATTACCAATACCATCTCATCACAATAATTACTCAACTAGATGCACATCAATGAGCCACTGAAGAAGTAAATTGGCACACAGGAGCCACTTCTGCCTGATGCAAAGCCTGAGCTTCCAAATGCTCGATCCTAGGAGCATCTTGACAGGCTGCAAGAGCGACAGCACCCAATGTCATATTAGCCCTTAAGTCATGTGCCAGAACACTGTCTTAGTAATGACTGAGGTGACGTCCATGAAGCCACTCATTCTCAACACCTCCGAGTTCTGTCAGCTTCAAGCAGTATTTCGGAAACTATTTTGTTTACTTAACAGCAAACAAAACCAAACAAGAATGTATGTTTCACGGAAAAGAAAATCATTTTATACACAAATACAGATACCTAGGCATGGTGGTATGGATCTGTAATGCCAACTCCCCAGAGGCTGAGGCAGAAAAGTTATTTGAGGTAAGCCATTGCTACAAAATGAGAACCTATATTTAACCAACAAACTATATAACACATACATACTAAATATGTTACTGTTTATATACATAGATAAATACATTTATACATATATACATCATATATATATATATATATATATATATATATATATATATATATCCAGGACACTATTTAAATTTTTATTTGAGAGAGAAAGAGAGGAGTCTATGAGTACACCAGAGCCTCTTGCCTTTGCCAACTAACACGAGACTTATATATAAGCCTTTGTGTGAACAGATGTAACTTTTAAATGTCAATATGGTGTTGTTAAACACAGATGACAGTATGAGGCCCATGAGGTACTGAGTCATGAACCTGTAATATAAAAGTAGCAGAGGCCAGGCGTGGTGGCACACGCCTTTAATACCAGCACTAGGGAGGCAGAGGTAGGAGGATCACCGTGAGTTCGAGGCCACCCTGAGACTACATAGTGAATTCCAGGTCAGCCTGAGCCAGAGTGAAACCCTACCTCGAAAAACCAAAAAAAGAAAAAAAAAAACTTAAAGTATCACAGGCTGTAGGACAGAGTGAGGGTCAGTGCTCAGATGAAAACCCACTTTTCCAGGGCTGTCAAGATTTATGTAATTTTTACCAGTGGTATATTATCATATTTTGAATGTTTTATGATAACAAACAAATGTGAATAAAACTAAGAAGACATGAAAATGCTCACACTTAAAATTATTCCTTAGGACTCGGGTTGCAGGTTGAGGGCAGACCATTTTTCAAAACATGTTTTAGGCCCCAGACTTGCAAAACTAGAATGAGAAACTCCCACTTGCAACGTCACCCCCAGGTGTGCCTTTTCTTTTGAAATACTCAGTACTGCTACTTAAGACTTGACGATCTTTAAAAAATAATGATGCACATGTGAATGTATAGTTTTGCCTGTGGATATGTATGTACAATATGTATTTGTATTGTTGCATGTGTGTGTGTGCGTGTATGTGTTTCTTACAAAATGTGCATTCACTGCTTACAATCTTTTGCATCTTGCTGTTTTCACTTAATAGGATTTCTTGAGCCTATCATTTGAGACCCTGGGTTTGATCCTCAGGAAACAAAACATCCCCAGGTAGATCATTTAGTATCGAAACATAACTAACTCCTTCACCATTTGCATCTTAGGAGATATACTTAGCGTTATTATTCTGTTTTGGTTGGTTGGAATCCATGCTTCATGGGAGCACAGCGGTGAACACTGGAAAGGAACTTTCAGTCAGCACCCAGTCCTGTGGCTCTTCTAGCCAGACAGACTCCCCTGCTTCTTCTGAGCTCCTTGGGGGTAATTTCTTTGATCTGGAAATTTGCTTTTTCTTCTGTGCCTAGAGGAATGAGAGGTGTTTTGCACAGGCACCAATTAGCGCAGTGGCAGTGGGCTGGGCTGGGCGCACACTCTATGGCTTCAGGAGTGCGTCCTCACCCTCAGCGTCACAATCCCGCTGGCCTTCCTTAGTGTCTGCATGGTCAATTCTCTATTCATCGTGTATGCAGGGTATTGCAATTTCATTTACATAAAGTAGTCTCCCTTTTGTACTTTCCCATCATGCCATTGTTCAGGGATGGGTTTGCTGCTCCCTCGGCGTGCGAACTTCTGATATAGAATGTCTCTTTCTTTTGTGCCACAGACGACCCCCTTAGACGCCTTCATAACTGAAGGTAGAGGGAATCGCATCTGGCAGGTAGTTTGGGTTTACAAATACCTCCATTCACAATATGGAAGTGTGGCTTCTGTCCTTTCTAGCTTCTGTTGCGGCTACTGCAGGTTCTGAAGTCACTCTGATTATGGTCTTTGGTTGGGGATCTATTCATGCTTTCTATTCTGTGAATTTTCCTGTGGTCCCGTGATCAGCAATTTCTGTCCTATCAGGGTCTATTCTTAACTGTCATGCTATGGACAATATTATTGTACATTTTTCATTTCTAATACTTAGGTTAATAATAAGCTCTATTTCAAGTTTTTTTTTTTTCTTTTTCTTTTTTTCTTTTTTTTTTGCCCCAAGGAAGTGATCTTGCTTTCAAGACTTAGTGAGATACTGGAGAAAAAACATAATATGTGGTAAAAACGGTTTTTCCTTGTCCCCAATCACTCTCCAGTATTACTTTTTTCATCATGTGGGATGTTCACAAGCTGTCAGCAGTGCATCCTAGACTGTCAGATACTGTAAGGAATCCAGCCAACAATTTAGGTTATTATTGTGTTAGACTGTAAACGGCCACTTCACTTTGCTCTCCAACAATGACAGAGTGAATGTCTCCCACTCTTAAGTCCGAGCAAGCCAGTAAATATGAAAAAAAAGCAGTACCAAGAGACACTCTGAAGTTTTTCTCCTCTCTGTTTCTTTTCAGAACTCTGCTGCTGTATCTGAACCACACAAAAGCTCTCCAGCCGGCACATGAAAATCCCACTGAGAGTTACACCCCTCTTGGTGCTGGCAGAATGAGCCACACACCTCAGAAAAAGAGTCTTCTAACTTGCCTAGACTTGGGATGAGAATGTTTTTCTGATGTGAAGTGGTGCTAACAAGCACAAGGTTTTGAGCTATGAGCATGGTCTAGGATGGGGCATTGAAACATATGGAACAGTTCTGGAGAGAACAAAGCCTTGCCTGAGAACCTTAAGGACTTTCCACAGCAGCTGAGTAAACCAAACTAAAGCAAAGAGAATTCTGGGTTTGTTTTTTTGGCAAATGGGACTCATACAGCAATATTCATTGGAAACCATAAAATTTTTGAAAGTAGTGTTAGAAAAAAGCCATTACTCTCATAGAGAAAAGAACTACGCCAATACAGTAAGACTTAAATGGGTTTCTGTCATTCTTGCAAATGGAAATTCATTCAAAAAAATCCATGTGATGTTTGGAGACACTTACTCCCAGCACTCAGGAGGCTGGCATGGGAGTATTGCTGAGAAGGCAAACCCAGCCTGGCTTCAATAATGAGATAGACATAAATAGTATGACGTTGCCTCTCAAGACAACATCAAACAGAAAATTCTTCAAACATATGTTTTCAGTTACATCTTCCGAAGTGACCACACACGTGGACAATGAAGAGCAGCACAAGTGTGTCCCGCACGAGACCGTCATGAGCCAGGAAGTGATTTCTAGTCAGGACACACCTTCCAGCCATAGGACGGGGATACCTGGCCTTGTCTTCTTGGAATTTCAGGATTGCCTTGGATCAGTGATGGCAGGGTCCTTTCTGTTTTCCTATTTCCAGTCACTGTCTCATTATTTCATTTGCGGGCAGAAGAAAGTTAGCTTTTTTTCCCAGTGGTCTTTCATGGGTCTGTGCAGCAGGACACATACCAGAGGTCTGGGAGATCATAAATTTCAAGGACTTGAGCCTGGTGTCATGACTGAAAGGGTCGAGGAGCCCTAAGATGACTGTAGTATATACTGCTCTGAGGAAGGCTGTGACTAAGTCCAGCTCTCTGCTGACAAGTGAGAAGCGAGTCATTCCCGTGATCTGTACCCGGGAAGACTCATTGATCTGTGTATACAGATGCATGTGGACGTAAAGTAGAACCATAGTGACCACTGCCAAGGCAATATTTACAGTATATCCATTTCAATGTGTGTGGTATTTGGAATTATCTCATTTCCATGCCAAGCATGCCACATAAAACCTTCCCAACACATTACTATGTGGCCTCCTTACCCTGAAAAGCACTCTGGTTATTGATCTTATAAAAATTCCTCAGGGGCTTGAAAAATAACTCAGCAGTTAAGGCAATTTCCAGCAAGGTCTAATGACCCAGGTTCAATTCCCCAGTACCCATGTAAACCAAAAGTGGCACATATATCTGCAGTTCATTTGCAGTGGCTAGAGAGCCTGATATGTCCATTCATTCTCATTAGCATTCTCTCTCTCTGTTTGCAAATAAAAAATAAATAAAAATACTTTTAATACCAGAGGGATGTTTTCAGTCCATGACAAAATGGGATTTATCTTTGATTTAAAATTAGTATCTTTTTCTTAGTCTCATAAAAGGTTAGGGTTAAGAGAGAAAAAGATAATACCAAACTTGTCCTTACTTAAGTATGATATCTAGTCAATACTTAATATTATACTTCTTTATTTCTCATTATGAATTAAAATTAAATCACCCTCCACCAATATCAGCTAGTTTATGTGAGGCCAGGGACAAATGGAACTGATAACTTTCCACTGTACAATAACCACATAGGCCTAAGAATGTGTGGGCCAAGTAATCAGAGAGATGACCTTGAATACTTGTCTTAATGAGATATTCAGTAAGAGTATGGCATATATTAAAGAAAATACTCATTTAACGACTTTTTGGATCACTGATAAAACAAAAACAACAACAAACTCAATTTTCAGTGGAACTGAGTAGCAGAAAATATTTGAAATTCACCTTTTGAACCATTAATGATGCCCAGAAGGGACTTGGGCTAAAGCTTGTAGATCAGGACTTAGGTTGCTTCAACTTGTATGTCCCCAGAGCCAATCACCTCTTTCCTTTGTGATTATAGCTTTTATTTGCTCAGTGGTAGAACCTATGCTTAAGGCTACACAGACATTGTTTCATTTAACCTTCATAGCTACACTGTGATGTGAGGTAAGTTATTATTTACACCAATTTATCAATGGAATTTTCTTAGTATGAGGAACTAAATGTCTCTATAATGCTGCTAATAACTGGTAGGGATTTTACTCAAAAACAGTCCTGTAAAACAAAAGTCAGTGCTGTGGAAAGTATGATATCACTCTACTCCAGTTGTTGTTTTTTTTTTTTTTCTATCTTTTATGTGTTTTTTTAATTTTTTTTATTAATTAGTTTTGTATTCAGCAAATACAGTCAGTTTGATACCATTATTAGGCTCATCTGTGACCTTCCCCCTCCCATTGGCCCCTCCTTGTTGAGGTATATGGGTCGTGCATTGTGGAGTTAGCCCTCAGTTATGGGTAGGATAAATGTCTCTGCATATCATGACCAATAATATAATTTGGTAAAATATAGTATAACTAATCAGTTACTTACCCTTTATATGGCTCTGACATTCTTTCCGCCCCCTCTTCCGCCAAATTTTCCTGAGCCATGTTGGGTTCATTTTTTGTCTGCTTCAGTGATGAGGTGTTGGGGACCTCTGGGTCTCTGGCTCTCTGATTTGGTAGGAGTTGATTTTTCCCTGTGTTGATCTCCTTCCCCCTTGTGCTGGTATCCAGTTCACCACGAAAACAGTGCCCTTTTCCTAGTTTCAGTCGGGACCCTTTTGAGGTATGATGTTGGCTCTCTCCTTAAAATATATTCTGTCTGAAAAAGCAAAGCAGATTCTCCAACAGGGAGTAAGTTAGCACTAGGACAAATGAGATAACCCTTACTTTTTTTTTTAAAGAGAATTTAATAGGTATAGGCCCTCTTGTAGCCCATTATTGATGGTAGCTTGATAATGGACAGTGGGCTTATATTTGGATATGGTTCTGACTTGTTTCCCAGCTCTAGCTATGGGTCCCATACCACTGAAGGGATCAGTTAGCCAAATCAAGAGCAGTTGGTTCCCCACCATGGCTGTGTGCCACTATTGCACTTGTGTGGGCATCACAACAGGTTATTTGCTGCTAAGTAGGTTGAATGCTTGAACAGATATTGATCATTTTCCCCCAGTCACCCATGTAGCACCTTCAGGCACTAGATGCGCGGATTGTCTGGGGATTGACTCTCTTCCAACTTTCATCCATGCCATTCCATTTTATGTGTCAAACACATAAGGTGTCTTCAGCAGTAGAGTCTTACCACTAACCTTTTGTGGGTCATCAAGTACTCTGACAGAAATTTGTCTTTCTTTTAGGAAACCTTGTAGGTCTCTGCTCAAAAGCTCATTGTGGATGATAGCCACATGATGGTACTGGGAGTTACAGGTCAGTGCCCACTAAGAAAAGGAAGAAAAAGATAACTAATATAAAAGAGTTAGAGGAGAGAGAGAGAGAGAGAGAGAGAGAGAGAGAGAGCACAGAAGCTGTAGAAGATTAAGGTTAGTCTTCATCATACCCTCTCCAGTGTCTTGTGGTTCAGGTGTTTCCTCTAAGGGCATAGTGAAGGTTCAGCCATTTGGTCTGCCTTTTAGGAAGTAGAATTTTATGGTACCATTGCTGTTTGGGTCTGGATTTGTGTTTACCACCCCTCTATTACCCTCCCCTCCCTCCCCACCCATCTTAGTGTCTAGTCCACAAGATCTTTGCTGGGCATATCAGCATCTTGGGTAGATTCAGGTTAGGTGCTGCAGATGAGTGAGATTATGTGGCGCTTTTTTTTTTTTTTCTGTGATAGGGTAAGTTCACTGAGAATGTTCTGTTCCAGGTTCAACCATTTTTCCTCAAATTTCGTTGTGTCATTTTTTTCTTACTGCTATATAGAATTCCATTGTGTAGATATACCACATCTTGGTTATCCATTCTTCTAGTGATGGACATCTGGGTTGATTCCAGCTCTTAGCTATTACAAATTGAGCCACTACAAACATGGTTGAGCAAATCTCTCTGGCCTGTGGTTTGAAGGTTTTAGGGTAGATGCCCAGTAAGGCTATAACTGAGTCTGTTGGTATCTCTATAGTCAGCTTTTTCAGGAGTTTCCATATTGCTTTCCAAAGTGGTTGTACCATCCTACATTCCGACCAACAGTGGATGAGTGTTCCTGCTTCTCAACATGCTCACCAGCATTTATTTTCATTTGATTTTTTGATGTTTGCTATCCTTATAGGGGTAAGGTGGAATCTCATCATTGTTTTAATTTGCATTTCCTTGATGATTAGGGATTATGAACGTTTTCTTAAGTGTGTGTTTGCCAGTTGTATTGCTTCCTCTGTGAACTGCCTGTTCCATAGGTTTTATCTTATGTTTGTTTTCCTTTTAGACAAGGCATGGTCTCACTCTAGCACAGACTGACCTAGAACTCACTCTGTAACCCCAGGCTGCCCTTGAATTCACAGAGATCTTCCTACCTCAGTCTTCAGAGTGGTAGGAATAATTTGGGAAAATATAGTATAACTAATCAGTTACTTACCCTTTATATTCTAATATTTCTTTTTAGAGGGAGTGTATGTATAATAATATACTGACACAGGCTATTCTTGTGGAACATGGTTCATAATTCATATATCTACTAGTATCACCATGGAAAACTAAATTGTGAACAATGAAACTTCATGAATTTTGAATCTGCATCATCTCATCACATTTTATCAAAAACACCCTAACATATAAAATATATTAGGACTTTTAATATATTGCTAAAATAACAATAAATAGTGAAACAAAATTTATGCAAGTACAGTAAAGTACTAAGTTAAAAAAACAAAGTTATTGGATATGGAAAGATATTTGTTAATTTAAATATAAGTGCATCTGTCATTTCTGTTTAGAATACTATTGCTTACCTAGGATTAATATCAATGTAAAACATTTTACAGTATTTGCTGAAAATATGTAAGAAAACATTTTCAGGGCTATAAAATAATGGAGATACATTCTTACTAAGCATAAGAAAATCTCTGACATATTAGCTACAGCTTAACAACAATCTCATTATCCATACATGATAATCTCTTTGCATTTTGTCATAATTCTCAAATTGTTACAATTTTAATAAATACTAAATCATATTTGTGATTTTTAGATTAAATATAAAATGAATTTTAAGTATATAGAGGAAATATACAATAAAAATATTGTGTCATTGTAAGAGACATGACACCGTATGCTTTTCCATTACTGGACATTTTTGGGTGTGTCAGAAGTCAATGAAAAAGAAAAACAAATGCTGAAATGGTCAGAAGGCATCATCCACACACGAGGCTTCTTTCTAGAACATGAGACATCAATCAGGCCAGAGGAGAAGGCTGAAGAATTCCTGTGGACTCTAACATTTTTAATAATTCTATTTGTAATGATAGAAATAATAATAATCATGATAGCAATGATAATAAAATATGTAAAAGAGTTTTTTTGAGTACCAATAGAAACAGTCTCCTTTCTAAGACTGTCTTTTGTCAAGTATTATTAGAATGTGAAATGCCCTGTATAGTCTCATATGTTGGGATAATTTGGAAGTTTGTGGCATTTAGGATGTAGAGCCTCCCAGGAAATGTGGTTGATTGGGGGAAAGCCTTCAGGTTCTGTAGCCTGACCCCCGGCCCGTCTTTCTGCTTCCTGACTGCAGGCACACTGTTAGGCTGCCTGGTATTCCTGCTCCCATGCCTCCCCAAAGATGATAGGCTGCATCTCTTCTTAAACTTAGGTCAAAATTAACCCGTCCCTAAGTTGCTTTTATGAGATTTTTTTTTTCAAAGCAATGAAAAAAAAAGTAACAAGCACATAAAATTGGTAACAGAAATGATGTAGTGGACTGCAGAGGTGGTTTGGTAGTTAAGGCATCTGTAACTGTTCCAGAGATCAGTGTCATCAGAGAGGAATCTCGTGCAGTTCATTGGGGCAGTAGGAAATGTTTCTTTAGGGTAAGACCTGATTATTTGAAGGCTCCACCTGGCACAAATACAAATTACTTGCAAAGGGACATTAAACTGAGAATGTTCCTGAAGGCGTTCCCTGCCTGGGGAAGCGCGGCGGCTCCTGGGGGTCAGAGGCTCGCCGTGATAGAGCCTGGGGCCAGGCCACGCTCGAGCCAGACATCAGAGAGTTGAGGCTGGAACCAAGGTTCCGGATAGCTACTGATGCTAAAATGTGTGTCAGGAGCAAAGAGGCTCCGAACAACTCTAGACTAAGAGGCATTAGAGAACCCAGGAGTGTGAAGATGCCAAGAACGTCAGATTTCTGCAAAGGAAAACTGCAGGCACAGAGTAGACATTCCCAAATGAGAGACTATATATGCTATAGGAAAAAAAAAAAATTGAGGTGATGGGTTTCCAAATACTATAGGAGCCCAGATGATTTCTTCATTTGCCACAGATGCCAGCTGCCAGTAAGCTGCATGGATGGATGTGTTTTTGCCCTGCTGCGTTTCAGTGTTTCTTCTATGGCTCAATCTTTCCTTGCTTCATTTGTTCTTTTTGGAATGGTTATGTTTATCATGCATTATTATACACAGGAACCATTTGGAACTTTTCACAGTGTAATGACTGAATAACTATGGGGACTTTCAAAGTTGAATTGAGCTCATTTTACATTATTAAGGGCATGAAACCGCTGTGGAAGCAAAACATTGGAACGCTGTGTTTTGAGTGTGAAATGACTCCTATAGGCTCATGCACTTGAACCCTTTATCAACAGTTGGATTTGCTTATTTGGAGGAGAAGGGTCACTGCACACAAGCATTATGGTTTCTATTCTAGGTTCACTTCCTGTCTGTGTTTTGCTTCCTGATTACTTTTACACTGGGACCAACTGCCTCACACTTCTATAGCTGAGTTCTCCACACAGTGGTGGATTGAATCCTTTTCTGTACTGTAACTAAAATAAACTGTCCTTTAATTAATTTCTTTTGCCATATGTTTTGTCATAGAAATGAGAATGGTTAATTAATACATCAAATAATAAAATTTATGACAAAAAGGTAAATTTGTTTTTATGATAACAGATAGAATTAAGTTTAAGACTTTCTTGGAATTATTTTGAAATTCCACATTACTGTTACTTACAGTTACATCAAATTGTGAAATCTCTTGTTATCTTCAGTGGCTGCCTTTTGATTTGTTGGAACTCCAACTACCAGATTTTATGAGAAATATTTCATGATCATTTAAGAGTAACAATACAGCACTCTTCCATAAAATGCTAATAATTACATATAAATCACAATAATGCTTCAGTCTCTATCATGACTTTTCAAATGAATTATACTTGGTAATTATGTCCAGGGCTTCTCATTGCTACAGATATTTGTATTTGAAAACCTGAACTCTTCTAAGATATATTAAACATTACTGTGTTCTTACTGAGTAAGTGCCTGTGGTGGTTTGAATTCAAAATGTTGTCCATAGCCTCATGTGTTTGTGATTAAGTCTCATACTTAATGCACAGTGAGTGAGCCTGTGGGATGCAAAATCTTTGGAAGAGGTGTATTGCTGGGACCGGTCTTGAAATTTATAAATCCAGTCAGTCCCAGTGGGTGTTCAGATCCCACTCTCACTGCTCCCCCCCCCCCCCCCGTGACAGGTGAATAGGTAAACCTTGGCTCTTTGATCCTGCCATAGTTTTTCTACCATGAAGAAACCTCTCCCTGAAAGTACAATACAGATTAAAGCCAATCCTTCCCATAATCAGCTTCAGATTATGTGTTTTGTCCCAGTAACCAGAAGGTACATATATAATATTTATGTTGGCTAATAAGAAATAATTCTAGCTTCAAGGAAATTGAGTCTAACCCTAACTTCAGATTTCATAATACAAATGTATGAAACATAGCATGGTCACCAAAAGTTCTGAAGATCCTTACATGACAGGAGTAAAGAAGGCCATTATGTTTTGTAAAATTAAATGTTGTCGAGCAGGGTGTGGTGGCACATACCTGTAACCCCAGCGCTCAGAAGGCAGAACTAGAAGGATTTCCATGAGTTAAGAGGCCAGTTTGGGATTATGTACTGTTTGTTAGGTCATCATGAGCTAGAGTGAAACCCTACCTTAAAAAATAATAATGATAAAAATAAAAGCCAAAAAATTTACGTACAAAAGTATTCAAAAATCTGGTTTTACATCAGCCATACAATGACATATTTGTATCACTGTAAGTTTAAAATATAATGAAGTATGCTTCACTAAATTAGTGAATTATAAAGTTTATAAAGTCTTGAAGATACACTTATGTGAATGCATCATTCATTTAATAAGCATTTATAAATATCTATTCTACTATTCAGACCCAGGGATTGACCTGTCATCATAATTCTTTACTCTTTTTCTTCTTTTGCATTTTTTATTAAGGTCATTGACATATTTCCAGAGATGACCTGGAATTGCCTGTTTGCCCAGCCGAACCCCACACTTACACCTGCCTCATCCTGCCTAGCGTTGGGGTAAAGGCATGTTTCATCATGCTCCGCTTACTTGTCTTAGGTAACATTAAATGCTTATTCCAAAACCAGGCAGAGATGCTTATTCCAATTTAAAAATTCCTGGCTAAAATAAAGTTACATGGCTGACTGACCAAATTTGAGATCACAATTATGGCCATGAGATTAATAGGGCAATAAAACACCTAATATTATTTTTGTTATGATAAGTATGCAATTTGATGAGCTATGTTTTCATATGAGTCAGTAGCAAAACATAACCTAGCATTATTTTACCGTAAAGATGTCACATTTTTATTGCATATTTGAATATCCTAAATAATTATCATGGATCCATACATAATGCACCTAGTTATCAAATATGACATACTTTTGACTTCAAAGTTTTTAAAATTTCAAAACTGAGCTTTATTGATTGTCTTACTAAAATAGAGTTAAACTTCTATGACAAAACAGTAAAGTGAAATTCCACAATTCCCTATACTTTAATAATTTATATTCAAGTTAAATCAAACGTTAGCATAGATCAAAATTTCACTGCAAATTTATTCCATTCTCATTTTTTAAACAACTACATTCAATGATTTATACACATAAAAAGCAATAAGCATTCATTCTAATCATGAGTTCTACATTTTATGAATTCTTATTGTAAACAAGATGAAGTGAGTCAGATATTATTTCAGCATTCTCCAAGACTGTTTATGACAATATGCAAATACAGGTTAAAACTGCATTCAGCAAAATGTCTGGTGCTTCAGAAACTATCCCACTCTTCAGTGTCAAGGACATCTAGTAACTTCCTAGGGATCTGCTACTGAATATAAAATGGAAAGGTTCTGAATTTTTGTTCAAAGTTATCTGCATCTGCTGGTTTCATGTTTGATGAGTGACATTATAACCTTGAAAAACATCCCTCAACTATAGCAAATCTTTTTAATGTGGACCTTTGGTGACTAGAAAGTTAGCAATTACATGGTGTTCCTCATGTTAAAAATGTTTCAAAGTGATTCCACTGGCATTTTCCTTGAGGTAAGCATTGAGGTGAACTTGACTCATGCAGGTCCATAGGCATGCCAGACTTACTGCTTGTAGAGCTGGAATGTTTATTTATTCTCATAGTAGGATTAAGATGCTCATTAACCATTTTATGAGAGAGTCTTAGTGTACTTACTCAAAATAATTGTGAAGTTTCTTGTTAAAAAGCCAATACGGAGGGACTGGTGAGATGGCACACTGGTTGAGGCACTTGCTTGCAAAGCCTGAAACCCTGGGTTTAATTCCCCAGTAAAAATGAAAAACCAGGTGCACAAAGTGGCATATCCAGCTGGAGTTTGTTTGCAGCAGTAAAAGGTCCTCACTAGGAACAAAAAAAAAAAAAAAAAAAAAAAAAACCTATATGAGGAAATTGGCCTAACCTAGGCCAGCTGGAGTTGCTGACATACCTGATAGGCAACTCAAGACCCAGACAATAGGGATGGACAATTTGCATGGAGGGGAAAGAGAGGAAGGGGGAAAAACAAACACAAAACTAATTCCAAAATGAACTGATGCCATAGAAACCTTTACCCTTGGAGATAGACTAAACAATATAATCCCCAACATGTATTATGGGGGTACACCTGAAAAGAAGGGCCTTGGAGAGTGTGGGAATTTCTTTTTTTTTTTTCCTCTGGCCTGTAACTGCCAGTACCAGAAATTGATTGCTACCACAATGAGCTGTTGATCTGAGATACCTACAGGGTCCCCCAAAGAAGACAGGTATGTACAAAGCACTTGATTACCTGCCTGAGGCAAAAGGTGTTAAGGACATATATTACCAACTCAGAGCATGAAGAGACCTGGCTGGAATCCAGAAGAGAGCCGGTCCCCAGACAGTTAGTTAGTGCTGGAAAGCACTGCATGAGCTACTGGGGGAAAGCAGTCAACCACAGTCTGAGCAACCAGAGGTGTAAGCTACTCAGAAGCAAACACCAAGACAGGAAGTACACCAGTGCAATAGCGGCATACAGCCTAGGTGGGTAACCAATAGCTTTCTGATTGTCTAAAGAGATCCGCTCGGTGTAAAGGAACCCATATCTGGAAGTGGGAACAAGATCAGCATCCTATGGAGACACAGAGATTATGATCTCCAGTGTCAAGCTGTCACTAGTCTTTGGCTAAAAGAGGAGTTACATACATCAAATTCTCCCTGAAATAAATATAAAATAATAAAATTTATCCCATTTCAACTATGCTGACTTCATTGTCCATTGGAGAATCTGTTGAGACATCATGCCCACAGGAACTCCATTCCCCCCAAAATTAACTGATTGCTGCTACCATTAGGCATAACCCATACGCCATAGGGAATACCTGCAGCCTTACTGAGAATGGTCCCCAGCAGGGGTCAGAGACGAGGAAAAAGATGGTACCAACACGTGATGTATCCATACAAAATATGCTGTGAAGAAGAAGAAGAAATAGACACCACAAATACATCCTAAAGAATGTGTGTGTGTGTGTGTGTGTGTATGTATGTGTGTAAACATATGTGAATTTTATAAACAAAGAAAAAAAATAAGAAATATCTATCAACCAAAAAATGTGCCCATCACCTAAACATATTCATTTAAAAGGAGAGGAAGAAATTTCAGTAAAATTGACTTTTGTGAGAAAATATGAAGTATTAACTCTCATCATCTCAACATTATACATTATTTTTGGAGGCTTTGTTAAACTCATTTGTTTTCATAATGCTGAAAATAAGATTAATATATCTGGAATCAAAATGGAAGTTACATATAAAACAACAGTTGTACTTAGAGTGATGACTTCATAAACATAGGAGCCTCAGTATCACTGGATCCGTTTTATTAATATGTATGGAAACAATAAGACCATGGTCACGTAAAAGGTAATGCTATTTTTTTCCAATGGTTTTATTAAATTGTTTAAGTTAAATAGTTTATTGTTTAAATATGCACAGCATGTTATCAATATATTATGCTTTAGGGGCTGGAGAGATGGCTTAGCAGTTAAACACTTGCCTGTGAAGCCTAAGAATCCCAGTTGGAGGCTCAATTCTACAGAACCCATGTAAGCCAGATGCACAAGTTGGTGCATACATCTGGAGTTTATTTGCCATGGCTAAGGGCCCTGGCGTGCCCATTCTCTCCCTCTCTCTCTCTCTCTCTCTCTCTCTCTCTCTCTCTCTCTCTCTCTCTCTTTCTCAATCTCTGTCTCTCTCCCTCTGTCTCAAATAAATAAAAATAAACCAAAAAATTAAATATATATATATATATGTATGGTGCTTTAAAATAAGACTTCTATGTTTTATACATACACGTGTGTGTGTGTTTGGATTCATTTATAATTTTAATGTATCTTTTTTTTTTAATTTTGTTTGGTTCAATGTGTAAATACGTGACAGTTATTCTTTTGGTCTTTTGTATTGTTTGAAAAGTAACAATCAATGTTTCACCTAGTTTCCTTTTACCTGTACATTGGCTTTTTATTTTACAGAGTTGTCAAAGCTGTTTTGTAGGGAGAAAATGAAATATACAAAACAAAAATATATGGTTAGTGAGTAATAAGGGTTATAGACATAATTTTAAAACAATAAAATATTGTCATCTAATACAAAATAAAAACTTAAATCTGGAAAAAAATACAAAAATTGCTGATGAGGACCATTTTCAAAGACAGTTGTAACAAAGAGTTTGATAAAAATTATCTACTTTGAATACTAAATAGTCTAGAACAAATTTCAAATACTTACTGTGACTCCACCTGCGTCTGCCTGCTGCGGAGAGCACAAGGGTGGTGGATGTGGACCAGTCGCGACCACCTCGGGCCTCTCTCAGCCAGCGACAGCCACGCTCACAGGCCAGGCCTCGAGTTACTCAGTGCACGTTCCAGGTTTTGAAGCCGACATTTTCTTGTCTCCTGTTTGATGAAGCTCTTGAGTGCTAAGTGCTCTTCCAAAACATTTACTAAAATAATTGAGTAACATTCTTTCTTACTGTTTGAAAATAAAAGGCTGAGTTTTCCCCAGAGTCAAAGTCTATCAAAGGACAGTCAAAGGACTGTCTCTGGTGCCCAGGAAAGCTCACCGGCTGCCAGGTTACGTGGGCATCATCTGAGGAATCACTTGGTGCAGCCCTTTGATGGGACCTAGAAGTTAAATGGATCATCTTTGTACCAACACTACAGATAATTCTCCCATGGAAAAATAAATCCTACCCTAATTAAGATGACATAAATTGGTATCATATGCATAACAAATCCTGGTGTAAATGACATTCTATCCTTTTTATCATAAGTACAGCTTTACAATATGTGTTGTAAATATATGCAAAAAAGTTTGAATACGTAAAAAAATTATAATGCTACATTTAAATGATGCTAACTTTAAACTTGTGTGACTTTAATGTTGGAATTTTTATTTTATTTATTCATTATTATTTATGAGAGAGAGAAAAAGGAAGACATGGAGAGAGAGAAAATGGGTGTATCACAGCCTTCAGATGCTGCAAATTCTCCAGATGCATGCACCACCTTGTGCAGCTGGCTTACCTGGGTCCTAGAAATCGAACCAAGGCTCTTTGGCTTGTAGGGCAAGCACCTTAACTGCTAAGCGATACCTAAATCCAAATGTTGAAATTTTATGCCAATAGAATTTTCTAGTATAATGCATTATTCTTCTCAATATTTAACAGTGGCAAAATATATGACAAATGATGCCACATCAAACAGCAGAACACATTCCTTTGCTCTATACATTACCTTTGAAACACTTTTAATTGTCAAATGAAATGAATTGTTTTGTTTGTAAGAAGTAATTTGCTATTGCATGATGAGCAAATAGTTTGGGTCAAAGATTTTTTTTTGACTGATCATGTTTGGATTGGATTTGTCCAATTGTGTCTTAATGATGATGTAAGGACCAAGTCTGAGAAGCACAAATAAACATGACATAATGAAGTATTTGGTGAAATAAATCAGGCTGAAAAATCTTTCCTTTGTCAGCAACTCTAGTAATGCTTGATTGACTGCATCAGATTGTGAAACTTAATTTTCAAGGCTAAAAAGTGAAGTAACTTATAAATCAGTCTGATCTGCTATTGTTTTCCTCTACGAAAGTATAAACTTCAACTATTTCTTATTCACAAATCAGTATTTAAAATAATCGAAGTATTTTTAGAAAATCCTGTTATATTTCTAGGTAACATAACTATACCAACTTGGGTAATGATATGCATTCTGTATTTTTTCACACTTATTTCTAATGACATGATAATTGTCACTGAGCAGTCATTGTAAAAACAAGTCAGTTTTTCTGCAACTGCAATAATCAACAATAATACCTTTCTCTTTCTCCTCCTTCTATCATCTTCTGTGTCATCCACCTCCTTGTTCTCTTAGCAGGTTGATACCACACAATTTATGCAAAACCCAAGAATTGGTTTCTGACATTCTCTACCCTACAGCCACTTTGTATTGACAACTCTCTTTTTTTTATATTTTATTTTTATTTTTAAAAATTTTTGTTTATTATTTATTTATTTGAGAGTGACGGACAGAGAGAGAACGAGGCAGAAAGACACACACACACACACACACACACTCACAGAGAGAGAGAGAGAGAGAGAGAGAGAGAGAGAGAGAGAGAGAGAGAGAGAGAATGGGCATGCCAGGGCTTCCAGCCACTGCAAATGAACTCCAGATGTGTGCGCCCCCTTGTGCATCTGGCTAACATGGGTCCTGAGGAACTGAGGTTCGAACCAGTGTCCTTAGGCTTCACAGGCAAGAGCTTAACTGCTAAGCCATCTCTCCAGCCCTAATTTTATTTTATTTTTTACAGAGAAAGAGAGAGAGAGAATGGGCACACCAAGGCCTTCAGCCACTGCAAAGGAATTCCTTGTGTAGCTGGCTAACATGGGTCCTGGGGAATAGAACCTGGGTCCTTTGGCCTTGCAAGCAAATGCCTTAACCACTAAACCATCCCTCTAGCCTGGCAACTGTTTCTTAAAAATACTTTTGAAATCTTTTTTTTTTTTTACCCCTACCCTTTTGTCATTACCAAGAAGATACTAATTGGGATTCAAGGCATCTTTTCTAAGCAACATCAATATATTTTGTTAACTACCTGCTCTTCTGGCTTCTAAGAATTCCCTGTCCAATGTAATCTGCATAGGATGCTGATTATTCTAATTAAAATGGAAATCCACTCTTTAATGTGCCTATTGTCTACAAAGTAAAGCTCCTTGCTGCTTCTTCCTGCCATGACCCAGTGTCTTTCTGCCTCTCTGCTCTGGTCCTATGTTTATTCTATGCACTTAATGATTTATCAGTACTTATGCTTATAATTCTCTGCCACTTCATGTTGTGTGTGTTTTTTTTTTTTTTAATCTTGATTACGAATGAAGTTCTCTGCTCAAACTGCTTCACCTCCAATGTGCTCCTTGATAATCTTTTTTTTTTTTTTTTTTTTCAAGGTAGGGTCTCACTCTAGCTCAGGCTGACCTGGAATTCACTATGGAGTCTCAGGGTGGCCTTGAACTCACAGTGATCCTCCTACCTCTGCCTCCTCAGTGCTGGCATTAAAGACGTGTGCCACCTCGCCAGGTTCTTGACAATCTTTTTTACCTGTTTATTTGTCTTAAGATTCATGTGATGTATGCCAATCGCTAGGTACAAGGGTTGTCTTTCCAAAAGCATCTTATCAATCTTTAGCTCTCTGAAAACCAGAGCAACACAAAAAGGAATCTAATACATCATATGAGTAAATCCATGCATTCGAATAAGTATATCAATTCCAACATGTTTATCCACATGGATAGAAAATCCGAATAACTCAATTCAGTCTTTATGATTCAACCAGATGTTCATTTAGTCAGTTGATGTGACCAAAAGAGGCACAGATAATATGAAAACTCGTTAAGATCAACTGAAAATGTGATCATACTGTGACTGATTATGTAAGTGCATTGCAAGAATACATTTGGGTTATCTGATATCACATGGGAGACTGTTCTTCGTTCTGAAACGCAGCCCTTAAGACCTGTGCTGGGTCCTTTCAGGTGTGAAGGTAAAGCCTCATGCCTTCTCAGTACTGAACGCTACATGGCTGGAGACCTTCATTCTGTTATACATGACTCTCCTGTGCTAACATGCCTTATCTTTAATTACACTTATGAACAGAAAAAATTTATAATATTCATCAAATAGCTTAAAGACAGAGTATTTTGCTCAGTCTTGTATTCTTTATTAAAAATTAAACACTATCCAAGATAAGCTTTAACATGAATAAGAAAAATATTTATATATCTGGAATTCAATCACCCATTGATTTCACAGTCAGTGCGATTTCCAATTTTTTCAGTCCAGTGATTTTCTAATCTTATTGTCTCTGGACTTCTTTGGGCTACTAAGGTGTAAAAACTACTGCAGTATTTGCTCACTGGTAGTGAATATACCTTCCAGATAAATGATTTTTTTTTTTAATGGCAGAGGACTTGCCTTTTCATATCTTACAGGTAATAGAGCTTTCATCAATAGAAAAATGAGGGTTACATAAAATCTTCCTACCACTGCTCAGATTCTATTCAAATTAAATGGCTCTCCAGCAGCAGTTAATATGCCCGCTGAAGTGTTGCAAGACTTCCAGCGTCAACTCAGAGCCATTCTTTTCAGTGCTCAGAATACCCTGTGGAGAAGGTGTTGATGTTGGAAAGAAAAGCTTATTTCAATTCAAAGAAACATATTTAATTCATATGGAACTTCTTTGCTCTATTTGAGTGACGCATCGTAGGAAACATGAATTGGAAGTCAAAGAACTAAAATCTGTTCTCAGCTATGTCACTGTCTTGTTGGCTTTAGGTTAGAAGAAGTCACCAAGGCAATTATCTTTCTTTTCCACTGCGAAAATTGGGACAATTTCTCCTGTAGACAAGTAGTGGAAATTCAAAAACTGTTGCATCTTTATTAAAGATTTTTTTTTTTTTTCTGTAAGAAAATAGATGTTCTGGTTAACTGAGTTAAATGATTTATTAAAACAATATTTTCTTTGCTCCATATTATTAATTACATTTTTTGTATCTAGGGTTAAAGTTGTGAATGTAAATCTCAGGATATATCCCATCCCCAGAAAGTTTACAGGTCTGAACAGAGAAGAATGTAATTACGAGGAAGATGGCAATGTCTCAAAACTAGGCCCATTGGAGAGGTGATGACAATGAGAATGACAGATGCAAAGGGTGTGGAGGAGTGATGTGGAATGCAATTTTTTAGACCAAGTAACCAGTGCCTCAAGACCCGCATGGGCCCATCAACATGTTGTTGTGGATAACGAAGACGCGATAAAAGAAGAGGGCATCAGAAAAGACAAACAACTAATTTTAAAAGAAGTGGTTTAGGCTAAAGGGAAGGCTTAGTGGTTAAAACGCTTGCCTGCAAAGCCAAAGGACCCAAGTTCAATTCCCCAGGACCCACATAAGCCAGATGCACAAAATAGCACATATATCTGGAGTTTGTTTGCAATGACTAGAGGCTCTTGAGTGCCCATTATCTCTTTCTCTCTTTCTCTCCCCATCTCTCTCAAATAATAAATAATTCTTTTTTGAAAAGAAGTGGTTTAATAGATGGGAATGAGGAAGGAGAAACAAAAATGTAATGTGAGGAGATAATAATCTGTATCCATTACCTACATTATGAAAATTATGAGTTTAAAAATTAATAAGAGGCTGGGCAGATGGCTCTATGATAAATGTGCATGTTTGCAAAGCCTCCTGGATTGAGTCCAATTCCATAAACATCATGAAAAGTGGGACTTGAAAAGGTGGAGCCAGCATCTATCATTCTATTTCTAGTGGAAAGAGGCTCTGGTGCACCCATCACACACACACACACACACACACACACACACACACACACACACACACACACTAAATAAATAAATATATGGTTATATAGATATAGATATACACACACACATGCATACATACACATATATACATACATGGCCCAGCCTGACATATAGCATAAAACATATTGGGGTCAGGAAATTGTTTACCTTAGATACTTAAGAATGTTGATACAATAGGGCTTGTCTGGCTAAGGGAATTTGAACAGTAAACACCCATTAGTAGCGGTAGTTTGGGTAAAGGTTGTAGAAGCTATTGGTAGGCAAATGGAGTTGGATTCTTCCATATCAGAAACAGGAAGCCTGACATGAAAATTACATATGGAAAGATTCATCCTGAGAACATGAGAAAGTGCATGCAGTCAGCAGCTCCATTGGGCACTTTTATCAGTTTTCCCAAAATACAATTATATCATCTGGATATTGTGCCTTGGCTCAAAACAAAATGCTAGTAATTAGAGTGTTATTCATAGAGGGATAGAGTTTAATAGATGGTCTGAAATTAGTTTTGAGGAATGCCTATCATAGATAATGTTTAAGTAATAGTTTAGAAAGCTGATAAAGCAACAAGAACCACAACTGTGTCATATACCCAGGAAAATGACTTCTAGAACACTCAGCCTTGTTCTTACAAATACATCTCCCTCTCTCAGATGCAGCTCACCAACAAACCCTTTTCAGGAGTCTATCTGCAATGCCATACCTGTAGGCTGTTAGAACTTCAGGAAAGCTACATGGACAGGTTCACATATTCTTTGGGTTTGGGAAATAAAATGATTAGAGTACCAAAGAATTGCAAATGATGGATATGGACAAAGGCAATATAGAACAGATGGAATGGTTGGTCGACACTGGCTTGATTATCTGATTCTTTATAGCCATACTCAGGTAGCAAGGACCAAAGCTAATTAAGTATCGTTCCAGAGAATAAATCACAGTTGAAAACGGCAACATTGGAAATCAGGTTCACTCAAGGTTAGAGACAACAACATAGACTTTCCTGGTCAGGGAGAATTTTGGAAGGATGTGAGTCAGTAGGAGCTAGAAGAGTGTTAATGGTCTGTACAAAGTCGAGTGAAGTGTGTGATTAAATGATTCTGAGATCCCATGAGGATAAAGGAAGATCAGTGGTCATTAGTAGTAAAATAAGCATGGAGGCTATAGCTAGAAAGAAATGGAATGTTTAAAACATTTAGCAGAAAAAGTGTACTGGCCAGGGAAAGGAAAATGGGAAGTACAAATGGGATCCAGCAGATAGAGCTGATGCTATCTAAGGCTCCCTGAGTTAGTCAAGATTCTCTGGGGAAGAACTAACATGGCACATTCAATAGAGCACATCGTTGGAAGAGATTTCAAAGGGTACTTGGTTCAGAGCATGCAGTGTGTGCTGGCCAGGTGGAGGCCCAAGCAAGATAATGGTAGATCTCCCTTTGCAGATCCAGTAGCCTGGAAACCCTGATGAGCCATGGAACCGAAGAATTCTGAGGTCTGGAGTTTCCTCTCACGTGGATACGGTTGTTCTTGTTCTGTTCTAGTCACCAACTTATTTAAGCAGATGACTCTTGCATCAGTGAGTAAAACCTCATCCAGGGCTGGAGAGACGGCTTAGCAGTTAAGGTGTTTGACTACCAAGTCAAAGGATCCCGGTTTGACCCTCCAGGACCCACGTAAATCAGATGCACAAAAGGTGCATGCATCTGGAGTTCATTTTCAGGGGTGGAGGTCCTGGCGTGCCAATTCTCTTTCTCTCTCAAAAAAAAAATAAATTATATATATACACATATATTCCAAAATTCCCCTTCCAAACTGACTATCATGCTCTTGCAAGAATGGCATCTAATTTTTTTTATCATAAATATATTATTGTTCATAATTTCACCTTTTATTCTTTGCTGTGACCATCTAAATGTTAGAAGTACCCAGTTATAATATTGGCTGAAATCCCAACAGAATATAAGGAAGATTTTCAAAAGGAAGCTAAAATGAAGTTAGTCAACAAGTACTCGGAGCTTGGAGATATGGGTCGGCTTTTAAGGGGCTTGCCTGCAAAGCCTAACTACCTGGGTTTGATTTACCAGTACGCACAAAAACAAAGCAAGATGCACAAAGTGGCGCATACATTTGGAGTTCACACACATTCTTCCTCCCTCCCTCCCTCCGTCTCCCCCTCCTCCCTTCTTCCCCCCTCCCTTCCCCTCTCCCCCTCCCTCCCTCCCTCCCTCTCCTTCTCTCTCTCTCTCTCTCTCTCCCCTAGCAAATATTTTTGTAATGTGTTCTGAACAAAAGAAGTAGTATCAAAGGGTACAAACGTCGATACAAGTTATGGAAGCTAAAGGCAAAGGAAAACCAGGCAGAATCTAAATGACAACAGATGTGAAAAGGTGACATTATGACAGGCAGAATGGTGTTTTCGTGTTCTAATTTCCAAATGCTGTGACCATATGAGGTTACTGAGCAAAATAAAATTAATACTGCACATGGAACCATCAGCTGATTTTAAAATACAAAGATCATCCTGAATTATTCAGGATTCAAGGTAATAAAAATCTTTAAAAGTGGAATAGTATGAGAAGATGTGAAATGGAAGCATAAATTGAAGTTTTTTGAGACAAAAGGCACTAACCTGAACTTGTTTTGCTGAAGGGCAGACAAATAGGTCCTTCCTCAGAGTGTTGTGGACGAAGCTCAGCCAGGAAAATGCCTTCATTTTATCCCCGTGAAGGTTGCATCTGACTTTTGATTTCCACAACTTTAAGATAAACAGTTTCTTTGCCTCAAGTCTTAAATGTATTGTAGCATATTGGAGTACCAAAAGACACTTCCAATGTGACATAATCCAATTTTTTTTTAGAATCTTGATTAAATAGAGTTGTTACAAAGAACACTGGTACAGCGGTACTTAATAGTGTTATCATTGTTAACAAAAACTGACTTTTGCATTGACCTTTACAACCAACTGAATTTTTAGAGACCTGGTAATTTTTTGCAACATAATTCTTTCCCTACAGTATATAGTAAGACTAGATTATACACAGGGTCCTTGAGTTTACAAGTTACTACAAATAAATTACAGAATGTATTCAAACTATTGCTCGTCAAAAAAAAAAAAAAAAAAAAAAAAACACTTCTATTTTCTCATATGTGACCTTTTACTGAGGTCAGTGTGCTTTCCCACAAAACAGATGGAACTCTGAATAGGAAATTCAATAACTATATGTGGAACATTGCATGGGATAAAAGACTTTCTTGTTCCTTCTAAAGTGGGAAATCTACAAGGGGGTTGACCATTTACACCCAGTACTTATATCAGAATGTAGAGGGGCCTGACGCAGCAGAAACCACGCAGCCTTCCCAGTGGCCATGCAGAACCCCTCTCCAATCACAGAGTATCAGTGCTGAGCTGTGCAGCTGAAGCGAGACGTGAATTCTTGAACTAAGTCTTCCATGTTGACTTTGTTGACTCTGTAGTTCAGTGGAACAGTGCTATATGTGGCCTTGGTGACTAAAAGTAAAAACAGAGGGTGTAGTGAACAGTGACAAAAGACTACACAGACATACAACTATCAGCTGAGATAGGAGATGATTTGGTCCAGAAAGTAATGTTGCGAGGTAGCTAAGAAACATACACACACATAGGGGTGAGGGAGAAACAGTCAACAGACAGAGAAGCACACAGCGTGAGTACTGAGGGCTGGAGAGATGGTTCAGCTGTTGAGACAGTTGCCTACCAAACCTAATGACCTGAGTTCAATTCCCCTGTACCCACGTAACCCATGTGCAAAGAGTGGTGCGTGTGTCTGCAGTTCATTTGTGCTGGATGGAGGCCCTGACATGTCCAGTACACTCACTCACACTCGTGTGTGTGTGTGTGTGTGTGTGTGTGTGTATGTGTGTGTGTGTGTGTGTGTGTGTGTCTGCCTCCCTCTGCTTGCAAGTAATAAATAAAATATTCAAATCAAAGAAAACATCAAGAAAGGAAGAGACAAAACAAAGAAACCATCAAAAAATGAAGAGGGGGCGGAAAGATTTTCAGAGCCACATGTTGGGTCATGATACACAGGGACATTGCCTCCTACCCATAACTGATGGCTAACCCCACAATGCACAGCCCACATTCCCCAACAGGATGGGTGCCTGTGGAGCGGGGAGGACAGGGAGGAGGCTAACAATGGTGCCGACTTGACTGTATACACTGAGAACAAAACTAATAATAAAAAGGAATGTGAATTACGAGTTAATGGCACAAGGAATATCAATAGCCTAATTCTAAGCCATGGAGTGTCACAACTGCCTTTACAGCCGAGTAATGTACTCTGCCCATATAAAATGTATTGCCTTTGTAAGTGATTAATTACTTTATTGCCAGAAAATGCTTAAATATCTTTATGGGCTGTATGATGAATCAGTGTTTCTTCATTGTGTATGCATTGTTAATACATCAATTCGGGATATTGTAGTGTGTCTAAAAACTTTTCAACAAATATTTCTTTGTAAGTAGATCATATGAAGTCTTCTCTGCCAGCTATATGAATCATACAGTAGTATGTTATTAAACATAATCACCTCTCTGTATGATCTCAAACAAGAAGTCATTCTTCCTATCTGGTTGTGATTTTCTACTGATTTTCCAGTCTAATCCCTGCTGTCTCCTCTCCTTTCATTCAGTGGATTCTCATAACCCCTGCTCTGTTCTCTACCTCTGCGAGATCAGCATTTGGGGTTCAACACATGAGCAAGAATGTGCAGTGTGTATCTTTCTGCACCTGTGTTAGTTAACTAATCATTGTCATCTTCAGTTCTGTCCATGTTCTTACAAATGACTGAATTTGGTCCCTAACGTGGTTAAATCATATTTCATTTTGTAAAGACAACACATTTTCTTAATCCATTCATCAATCCGTGGGTATATCATTGATGCCATATATCAAAGTTCTCTGTGATACACTTATTTCATGTTCTTTGGATATATTTGTCTCCTTTTAAGTAGCTAACTTGTGTTATTTCTTTTCATATATATAGCAGTAGGTATTTGCCAATTACACAAATATTTTATGCAACACTTAAAACTTATAAAATGGTCATGCCTTTCAATGATATAGCACATAAGTATTTATTTAGTTAGTTTGTTTTTGTTGTTGTTGTTGTTGTTATTTTTTCAAGATAGGGTTTCACTCTACCCCAGGCTGACCTGGAATTCACTATGTAGTCTCAGGGTGGACTCAGACTCATGGGATCCTCCTACCTCTGCATCCAAAGTGCTGGAATTAAAGGCATGTGCCACCATGCCTGGCACACATACGTATTTATTGAGAATCTTTTCACTATACAACTTTATGCAATGCATAGCATTTGAAGTAAAAAATGAAACATATGCGTCAAGTGATTTTTATTTTCCTCTTTACTTGTGCTCTATAATCATGTCCTATTAAATAAAGGAAGGTATGGAAGAAGCATTTCAGTGATATTTATTACGGAATCAAACCTATTAAGAGGGGAAATATAAACCATATATTACCTTTGAAACTACCCTTTACCTTGCAGGTACTTTTTTATATCAATATACTTTCCTGAAAATCTCTAAAGGCTATTTTATCTTCATAAAAGATGAATGAGAATGTTCACTGTGGAATGCAGTTAAGGATTCTTTGTTTAATTGAAGTATACAGCCCTGTAGTTTGCATTGTGGACCAATATATGAAGGTTTTACATGATTAGTCTCATTTGTATCTCTAAGAGACTAAGTCAATTTTTGTTCTAGCCAGGGAATTTTCCATTGCTTTAAATATATGAAACTCACTGAAGGTGGAATTTGTTGATATATTACTGGTGTTGTGAGTGTGACAGATTGTCATATGCTCTGTGAAAAAGTCATTAGCCAAATGGAAATTTAGGTCAGCTAACATATCTGAATGATATGTAAGAGATCACTGGCATTATTGAAAATGTGACTCATTTTTCATCATGCAAATGTCAAACTTGATTCCTTATTCATTTATTTACAGGCATGTTCTAATGTTATCTGAATATGAGACCAGGGATGATCTGTCATTTCATAGCACTTTACTTCCCTGCATGTTTTCAAATTATTATGCCAGCAAGATTACATTTAAACTTTTCTTTGCATATTGAATAATCTTAAAAATAAGAGCATATCTCTGGACTTTTTTTTCCCTCTCAGAGCTGCACAAACCCTTTCCATGGCACCAGTGGTAGAACTACTAAGCCAGTAATTTGAGGATGCCAGATCTTACAATTTGAACTACAAATATGAATAGAATAAAAGAAAGTAGAAGAGAAGAAGAGAAGAGGCGAGAAGAGAAGGTAAGAGAAGAGAAGATAAGGTAAGAGAAGAGAAGAAGAGAAGAGAAGAGGAGAAGAGAAGAGAAGAGAAGAGAAGAGAAGAGAAGAGAAGAGAAGAGAAGAGAAGAGAAGAGAAGAGAAGAGAAGAGAAGAGAAGAGAAAAGCTGGAGGGATACCTTAGTGGGTAAGGCATTTGCCTGCAAAGTCAAAGGATCCAGGTTTGATTCCCCAGGACCCATGTTAGCCAGATGCACAAGGGGGCACATGCATCTGGAGTTTATTTGCAGCAGATGGAGGCCCTGGAGCACCCATTCTCTCTCTCTCTCTCTCTTTCTCTCTCCCTTTTTCTCTGTCAAATAAATAAATTAAGCTGGGTGTGGTTGCACACACCTTTAATCCCAGCATTCAGGAGGCAGAGAGAAGAGGATCGCCATCAGTTCAAGGCCACCCTGAGACTCTGGAGTGAATTCCAGGTCAGCCTGAGCTAGAGTGAGACCCTACCTCTGAAAACAACAACAACAACAACAACAAAATAACTAACTAAATAAAATACTTTAAAAAAAGAATAGAATAGTATGCACAGACTGTCATTTTCTCTGATTTTTAAAAACTGATGCACTAAACATGTGTGTATATGCAAAATTGCATGGATGTCTTTTAGTATTGGACAAACACACTGACATTAAAAACTTTGTCGTAAGAGTAGATTTGATGTCATGGAAATTTCCCCACATTTGACTTAGAACAATTACAGTAAGTCACTGTATATTTTTTGAAAAAGCCTCATTTTTAAAAGAAAGTAAATTCTGCCATTATCAGAGTATTCCGTGCTGATTACATTCCCTCACAACCTGTCTAGGTTGTTCCCTGCTTTGTGTTCTAAAATTGTATTCACCCCTCAAGACTCAGGCCAATATGGCCACGTTAAGTTTTTAAATTTCTCCATCTTCAAAAAGTAAGAAAAGCTCTTCTGTGCTTTCGTTAGAGCACCTTAGAGTAGGGGGCCTTCCACCTCAGCCTCCTGCCACACGTTTCCCCTTGTGATGTACCTGTGGCTCCTCCATGGTTAGGATCCCATCTCCTCATCCTTGCTCAAGGCCTAGCAGAGTATCTATGGCACTTAAATGAGCTCAGCAGTGTATTAAAATGTGATTCAAGTGAAGCGCAAGTACATTCTAAAGGCAATGAAATTTAAATATTAAATTTAATAGGAAAAGCAAGTTCAAGTTTAGTTCTGACTCCCATGTATATAACATACTATTGTAAGGCAGTTGTGAAACTCGCATCCTGAAGTTTTAAAAAAAGTTTTGTTTCCATAACTCTTTATATGTATTTTAGCTTAAAATTAGAAATACAAATGAGCAAAAAGAAAAATGATAAAATGAAATTTTATAAGCCACAGACAGCTACGATTAACAGTCAGTGTGCAATCCTTGAGTAAATGCTTCCAAACTAATTCCCCATGTGAATTTCAATGGATAGAAGACAAAAAAGGGCTGGACAGATAGCTTAGCAGGTTAAAGCACTTGCTAGCAAAACCTAAAGACCAAGGTTCAATCTCCAGAACCACCATAAGCCAGATGCACAAGGTGGTACATGTACCTGGAGATTGTTTGCAGTGGCTGGAGTCCATGGAGTGCCCATCCTCTCTCTATCTGCTTCTCTCATTTTTGCTCACTAATAAACAAAATATTTTTTTTACCAAGGAAGTAGAGAAATGTTGTCAGGTCTAAGATAGTGAATAGAAAGCTGTGGTCAATTCCTCTTATACTGCTATCTAGGGGACAACATCAATGGAAGATTTTCATCTTTATTGTTGACTGGCACCTCCAAGTTTTCCTCTGTGTGCAGTAAAAATGGAGTCAACTCAAGCTTCTAGATGGTTGTTATCCTCTTACAATTATTCCAAAACCACAATGAGAAATAATGATCAATTTGGCTAGATGTCTTTAAACTAGTGGCAAATTAATTTAGTTATAATATCCAAGAACATAAAATACTATCTTAAAATTACTCAATACTTTGTTCAAGGTGAAAGAGACAGAAGTATCTATATCTAATCTATATCTTTATCTAATGTATAGCTAATCTATCTATATCTACATAGGTACAGAGACATAGGCTAAATAGATAAAGATTTACAGATGTAGATAGATGATAAATGATAGGATAGATGATAGATAGATAGAGAATGAAGAGAGAAAATGGACATGATTATATACATTAATAAGGTAAGCCCAAAAATTCACTTAAGAAGATGCATATTAAATACTCTGAAATATGAGGCACCCTTGGTAATACTATGTTGGCTATAAAGAAAGCACAAATGTAATTCAATAGTTATTGATGTATTCAGATCATTTCATAAAGCACAGAAATATATCTGATAATAGAAAAGACAATTCTTATAAATTTATTTTGTCACAAAAGACACTTAAGTTTTTCCTGTGCGATACATTAGCATGCTGTGAATACTCACACACACAGCATTCTCTTTCATTTCTCTACGTCTGTTGAGTTATATATTTAAAGCACTCGTTTTACAACATAGAATGAAGTAGTGACTAACAGTGATTGATTGCTTCAGGACTGTTGATACAGGCCTGGAGCCTTAATTACCAGGAGGCTGAGGTAGAATTGCAAGTTCAAGGCCTACCTAAAAGTGAATTCAACATCAACCTGGGTAACTTACTATGCCACTGCCTCACAACAAAAATTGAATAAGATCTGCGATAAACCTCAGTGGTAGGTGCTTGTCCAAGGTTCTAGGTTCACCCCCCTTCTTAGCAAACAAGCTGTGCACACTTACTGACTGCATTTTCATGTGTTTCTCATATGCAAAAGAAGGTTTTAGCAAGACCAACCATTTTCTTTTGCTTCTCTTTTTTTTTTTTTGAATTAGGAATATACTTTCTAAGGATACATCATGTTCTGGTACCATCATTTCGCTACTCCATGCTCCCCATCTGCTGAGGACCCACCTCAATGGGGTTGCTGATATGCCTCATGGGTTGTGGGTTAAGCACTGTAAAACCAAAGGTTTATTTTTTTAACCATGTATTTTATCATTCATATTCCCAGAACAATAGCTTAGATGTTTTGGTTAGAAATTAGATTTTTAGAGTCTGGTTCCATTCTTGCCACCTGACAAAAATCTCTATTTTTCCAACATTTTCTCTCTAATCATATCTCCCCGTTGTTTTTCTGAATACTATTCTTATTTCAACTAGTCCAGCTTTATTCTTGTTATTTGGTAAGCTGATTTTTAAAATTTTCAGTAGCTCATTCATGAAGATTTTCTCTTACTCTGTTTTGTATGTTTGTTTGTTTTTTTTTTTTTAATTTATTTGTTTTGAGATAGGGTCTGACTCTGGTCCAGGCTGACCTGGAATTCACTATGGAGTTTCAGGGTGGCCTCAAACTCACAGCAATCCTCCTACCTCTGCCTGCTGAGTGCTGGAATTAAAGGCACGTGCCCCCACACCCGCTTCTCTTAACATTAGGTAGAAATGAGAAAACCTTTATCAATTATTCCTCTGTGAACTGTAACAACCTTTTCTACAATTGAACTAAATGTTTTATTTAAAATCACAATCACAAACATTGACATTTATTTTGCATGTATATACATTATTAGGTATTGAGTAGATAAAAATAGTCTAAACAGCTTTTATATAATCAGATGCACTAAAATTTTATAAATAAAAGGAACTAGATGGAGGACTGGGCTATTTATTAACTTATAACATATTTTTCAGTTCCAATTTGCAATGTTTCACTAATCTAAGTATTTGGTATTAAAATGTTTATATGAAAAACAATATCCCTGCCAGTGTAAAGTTATCACTTAAGAAGAAGAGTCATGGGCTGGAGAGATGGCTTAGTGGTTAAGCGCTTGCCTGTGAAGCCTAAGGACCACAGTTCGAGGCTCGGTTCCCCAGGTCCCACGTTAGCCAGATGCACAAGGGGGCGCACGCATCTGGAGTTCGTTTGCAGAGGCTGGAAGCCCTGGCGTGCCCATTCTCTCTCTCCCTCTATCTGTCTTTCTCTCTGTGTCTGTTGCTCTCAAATAAATAAATAAAAATTTAAAAAAAAAGAAGAAGAGTCATATTTTATATAATAAGTATAAAAGTGAATAAGTAATCCAGTAGGTAACAAATGAGAATCATTAAAAATAATAACAATCCCATGCTGGAGAGATTGCTTAGCAGTTAAGGCATTTGCCTGCAAAGCCAAAGGACCCAGGTTGGATTCCACAGGACCCACGTTAGCCAGATGCATAAGGGGGCGTATGCTTCTGGAGTTCATTTTCAGTGGCTAGAGGCCCTGGTACTCCCATTCTCTCACTCTCTCAATCTCTCTCTCTCTCTCTGTGTGGGTGTGTCTATCTCTTTCTCCCCCTCCCTCTTTCTCTGTCAAATAAATAATGAGTTTAAGTGTTCCATAAACTCATTATTTATTATGTTTCCACATATATTAATAACTTCCATTCAGTAGTTAGATTTCTATTTTTCTGATATATTATATTTAAGGGATTGTTATTTTCTTTAAATATTTTCATTTATTTATTTATTTGGCAGTAAGAAAGAGTAGCAAAGCCTGCAAAAAAAAATATATTAGTTGCTGTTTGTTGTTGTTATTGTTTTCAACTTGGAAACACCTGAAAACATAAACTGCACTCAGTAGTCCAGTTATTAAGCAGTCGAGCACCAGGGACAGAGGTCACAGGAGATTACCATGCTCAAGGATATGGCTATGTGAGATAAACAGAGCATGAGGTGGCTCTTGATTTGGTTGTTACCAGTATTCATTTATACAGTGCAAAGTTTTGAACAAAAAAAAAAGCCTAGCTAGATAACCTGGGAGGCAAAATTAACACTATATACTGCATTTACACAATGTAAATAAAAGTTGCCTGGTATGAAAGGGTGTGATGCTGCATTACTGCGTGACTGACAACAAAGGGTTTGGTCAAATCAGCAAAAAAGCTAGAAGGACCCTACATCCAAGTGCTAATAATTTAAATACAAAAGTGCTTCATGAAAACGTCTAATGAAATTTTAAACTGTGGCTGAGGAACTGCGGTCCACTGACATGCTAATGAAGTACTAGATGGGCAATTACGCATAGTGACCAAGGATTAGCCAGTGAGGAAGACTTCTACATTTGAATAGAAAATTAAATTCAATGAATATGTAATCTCTTCCTGAAAACTGTAGAAGCTTACCATCTGAGTATTTTTACTAAGAAAGTCTACATAGTAGAAAATAGAGACTGTAATATTCTTAAAAAATTGAAAATGTGTATCAAAAGATTTCGGTGTGTTTTATTGGTTGCAATTAGGCAGATGGAGAACCTGTTCTGATTTGGCCCCCTCACTAATTCAAAGTACTTCAGTTAATTCAATGATCTCTGTAAACCTTTAGTTCTTGTCTTTATTAAAATTGGAAATTTTAATATATGAATTTGCTGCTATTTGGTCAGGTGTCCTCCGCCCCTTTCCCACCCCCATTCCATGAAGCCCTCTCCTCTTTCCAGCTAGTGCTGCTTCTATTTTGGGGTCTGTTTCTGGTATCCCCACTCCACCGTTCATGTCAAGATGTTGATGCAGTTCTTGCAGAGGGAACAACAGCCACTATGAGGTCATGTATGATAAAGGAAACAGTCTCCTCATGTCCAGAGGATTGTGTCCTGAAGCACTCCTCTCCATCTTCTACCTCCTCTAGTCTTTGTACATGCTTGTCTGAAATATTCCCTGAGCCTTGCTTGCTGAGGCAGAGTTTCTTCTTTACCCTGAGCCCTCAACAGCAACCGGTTCTCAGCACTTTGGTGAGTTTTGTGTCTCCATAGCCAACTACAAAACAAAGCTCCTCTGGCCAACCATGAGAGTAATGTTAGTAGTATTTCTGCCCACGTCCTCTGCAATATTTGCTGAGCCCTGGTCAGTGTAGTGGATCTGCATTCTCCAGAGCAGGACACACGACTCACTTCTCTGCAACTTGACCAGCTGCGGGTCTTCCCAGTAGTCAACACCGTTAACAACAGTGTGGCTCCACTGAGGTATGGAAAGGATGCCAGTTTCCTTTGCTTAAACATGTGTCTGAATAAAAATTAAAATATAAATTTCTTTTGTTTTCCTTTTTTGAGGAATGGTCATATTGTAGCTCAGGCTAGACTGGAATTCACTATGTAGACACAGGGTGGCCTGGAACTCTCAATGACCCTCTTACCACTGCCTCCCAAGAGCTGGTGTTAAAGGTTTGCACTACAATTCCTGGAGAAATATACATTTTAATGTGAGAATGCACTTAATGAAGATAAAAGGCATCTGAACTTTCCTTGACATAAAATAGGCATCAATACTGAAAATGTCATAATGTTGGTCCTATGTTGAAATAGCTACAAATTGCTTCTCAATGGGGTGAGGCCAACTGCTAGGTACATAGCACAGACGAGGTTACCCCAATATTACTTTTGTACCTCGCTGGACTGACTTAGTAGCATTATAAGGGTAAAACATGTTTGATACTTTGAAAAGTGAAAATGTTTGTAATAACTTGGAGATCAAAATTTACAATGTCTGACCAGATACCTATGTCAGGCTCTTTTAAAGTAGGATAAAAATCCCCTCTTGGGGGTCTACACTCATCAAACTCTCTCTAAACTAACAGTGGTTATCCCAATTAACCTGTGCTGACTTCACTGTCAGTTGGTGAAACTTTCTTTTTTTTTCAGAGAGAAGTGGGATCTGTGGAAAGAGAAATGACCCATAGCACTCCACCAGGGCCCCAGCTGAAACCACAGAGGAATTGAGCAAGAGTGCTCCTTTCTCAGTGAGCCTGATATCAGCACAAGGGTCAAGGAGATAGACACTGAGGGCACTCAACGCCTACCAAACCAGAGATCCAGAGGCTCTTAAAAGCCCATCACTGAAGTAGAACTAAAATGAGCATAACATGGCTCAGGAAATTTCACAGAAGAGGGGGAAGAAAGATTGTTAGAACCACTAGTTATGCACAGAGATATTGTCTCTCCCCCATAACTGAATGCTGCCCTCATAAAGCAAAACCCACAATTCCCATGGGAATGACTGGCATTTCCAATAAGGAGGGTCCCTTTGGGAGGGGACAGGGATGAGGAAAAGGATGGTACCAACATGTATGGTTTACACACTGAGTATGTCTATAACTAATTTAGAAAAAACTATTGATGCTTCAGGATGGGGTACAAGGGAAAAATTCAGGTAATATATGTTTAAAGGATAATAGTATGTATTAAATGTAATACTCTCTACAATGATGTCTGATGCATGGTGGTAACCTTAGAATGATCATTGACAACCATGTTGGTCTGAAAGAAAATGTCCCTGAAACCCCAAGTGTTTATGATTAAGCCTCCTACTAGGTATTCAGCTAGTGGAACTTTGGGGAAGTAAACCTTTGGAGGAGGAGGTGTGTCCGTGGGGGCAGGCCTTGGGTGCTTAGTCTATTGCACTTGGTATTCAGTTAGTTCACTCTGCTGCTGTGATAACACATGACATCCTGGATACCTGTTATGCCACCCTTTTCCTGCCATGAGACTGCCTCTCAAAACTGTAAGCAGAACACCCTTTTATTCCTGCCAGTTGCTTTTGGTCAGGTGTTATGTCGTAGCACCAGGAGGATGACCTCAACATCCATCATTCATCCTTCCCATGTCAACACATTTGTTATTATCCCACCTGTATCAAAAAGGAAGGAAACCAACATCAGCTAGGTCTTTTGGACATTCTTCCATTTTCCATGGGAATAAGATTTCATTCACCCTCTTACAACTAAAATGATGCTGATATATGTGCATAAAATGATATGAGAATTTCTTAAGACAAGATTCTTAAATGATCCTTGCTGTTGAAGTAGGTAGTCTTACAAAAGGTACTGCTGAATAATGTCAACTGAGTCCCAGTTATTCCTTTTGCCTTGACTGAATTGCTGATAAATAGGAGCATTGTTTAATTTCAAAGAAACTCACAACAAATTGGAAAAATGTGGGATAAAATATAAAGCTGCTTTAAGATAATTTCTGACTTCTATGAAAACATGGACTTAATGTTTAATATTTTTAGAAATGGAAAAACAAGCTCATGAAATAGAAATTTAATGGATGAGTTCATTTCCTCCTGAAAGCTGACAAAGTGATTATGACTGCAGAGTCCTCAGAAGACAGCCATAATGAAGACCAAAATCATCTATTTGGCAAAATAGAATGGTTAACAATTTTAGCAGTAGTTCTGCATGATTGACATAAAATGTTTGAATACTGAAATTACCAGGATTATTATGTGTTTTATGATTTTACTACACTTCATTTTTATTCAAAAGTTCAATACATTATATCTGTGAATATGCTTTATATTATTGTTTATACCTGTACCAGCATGTAGATTATAAATGTGGGCAGCAGTCTCTTTTTCTCTTTCAAGTGTTTAAAAAGTTATTACCAGCATGTTTGGCCAAATATATATTATGTGTGTGCATACGTGTTAAGTATATTTATTTTATATGTATATATACATATATTCATAAACACATTACATGACTGGTACATAGATGATATATACTAGATTTTCAGTATATATTTTGTGGCTAAGGACTGAACTCAAAGCTTTGGCATTCAAATCATGTACTCTACCAATGAGCTACATATCTCCAGCCAATCAGTATATATTTTAATAAACTCACTATGTAGATTCATGATAAAGTGAAATCCAATTGATCAACTACTCTATTAAGTAAATTTTATAATAAAATTATATGATTTCTAGTTTTTTTATGTTCCATCGATTATGATGGAAAATGTAGTTTGAAAATTTCCTTTGTTCCCCTATCTTCACTTATGAACCAGAGAAAATCTAGGGAAAATGTGGAGTGATTTTGTGCAAAATTAAACCTAAAAAGAGAACAGTTGTTCAAAGGATTATGAATAACTTTGCTCTGGTTTTGTTGCTTATTTCATTTCAATAAGGCATGGTTGAAACTGTTTCTGAAATTCAATAAAGATGATGAAAAATAGAAGATAGAATATCTTTCTAGAAGGCACAAGATATAGCCAGAGATAACTGAATGAATTTTTAGGGGATGTGCAGCCAGCTCAAAATAATATGATTATACAAAAAATACAAACAACAAAATTGTGATAATTTCTAAAAAAGATGTGCTTGTTCCAACAGAAGAAACCCAACAAGATTAGATGTTGTATAGTTATGTGAAGAGCTAATTTTGGCAGTGTCTGCCTACCTGCTAATCCATCCTATTCAATTGTGGAAGTGTGATAATCAATGGTAGGTTTCCAGTAACTATAAACTCCTCATGTCCTGACCAATCTTCCCTTTCTGTTGCTGAGTGGTAGATTATCCATGCTACCAAAGACAGCGATGTTGAAGTTTATTTTTAAAGAAAACAGTGGTGATATATTGTTCATGGTTTCATCTGCTACATGCACACATACTGATGAGCACACATGCACTCTTGATGCAGCGTGCATCTTCTTAGCTTAGTGAGAAACTTCAGGGTAATTATGCGTTTGGTATTTCCTAACACACACACACTTACAGAACCTCATTCAAGTTGTCATTTGAATGCAGTGACATGAAAAACAACTTTTTTGTCTTTTTTATAAATGTTAGCCATTCTATACAACCATAAATTGTACAGAATTTGTAATGTACTCTAGATACATTCTAATGTTTTCTCTCAGATGGCACAGAGCAGGTAGAGAATTGATGTCACCCTTAGATGGCAGATGATGGTAGCCCATGTCACCTCTTGCTCTTTTCCATTGCCCTTAAACTCTCATCTTAGACTAGAAGTACACATACCTGAACTTAAAATACTTTTTATTAAAGAAGAAAAAAAGCTATTTGAATTTTTCATTTTGCATAGGAACATGCTCGTGATTCAGACGGGCTGTACACCCTACTTTCACTTTCATTAGATCTCCTTCAAAAGCACATTATCAGTTCACTTCTTTTTTCAATTTAAGAGATTTCCTTTATAGTACAGTATTTCTTCAACAGAAATATTACTTATATGCCTTTATAAGTACTTATTTACTAGTTTTGAATATATTCTTTTTGTTGTTGTTGTTGTTTTTCGAGGTAGGGTTTCACTCTAGCCCAGGCTGACCTGGAATTCACTATGTAGACTCAGGGTGGCCTTGAACTCATGGTGATCCTCCTACCTCTACTTCCTGAGTTCTGGGATTGAAGGTGTGTGCCACCACACCAGGAGCAGATATATTCTTAGAATAGATTCAAGGCAGAAAATAATCAATTAGCTGGAATAGGTTTCCTATTCCTGTCCCCCATACACCTGAAATGTCCTTTGTTCCAACATCTTGCATTAAATGTTGTACATTTGTTACAAATTAATGAATCAATGCTAGCGGTATTAACTAAGCCTATGGTTTAAGTTGAGAAAACATTTGTTCCTGTTTACATTTCTATTGTTTTTGGCAAATATATAATGCCATATAATCGACATTACGATACCACACAGAATAGTTTTTTTGGTCATAAAAGTCTATATGCATCTATTCATTTCTCCTAACACTACTACAAAGACCAACAGAAACCACAAATTTTATACAGTTTTTACTTTTTGCCTAATGCATCATGTCATATATTTGAAATCATGCAGAATGAATTCTCTTTCAAGTTGTTTCTTTCCCTTAAATGTCGTATGCATTTTCATTTCCCATATATCTTTTCTGGTCTTTCTGCCTGCTGCAGTTAACTTCTTACTGAGACAAAACGGCGGGCTGGAAGCACTGATGGGAGAACAGCGTTTGTCTCAGCTTGCGGTTCCTGGGGAGTCTCACCCTGCCCGAGAAAGCGAGAAGGGCATGAGCACGAAGCTTGGCTCACATCTCCACCTCAGTGAGAGAAAATAGTCCGAGCGCTGATCTTGGAGAGGGGCTCCATGACCCCCAAGCCTGACCCCAGTGACACTCTTCCTAAACTAAGGATGAATCCCAAATGCTCCACAATTTCCCCAAACTAATGTTTTCTAGTGACCAAATATTCAAAACATATGAGCTTATGTGGTTCATCTCATTCCAAAAACCAACATATCTAATTGTTGTTCTTGCAGGATATTATAATATATTGAGAATACCATAGTTACTCATCAATTAGTGCCTACCTTGGTTAATTCAAGATATGGGTAATTATTAAAATGACTACTAGGTCATAGGTTTGTGTGTTCAACTTTTGTGTGAACATGAGATTGAATACAGCTGGACAAATACTTAAGATGTGACTGCTGAATCAAACCCTGTCACTAGGTTAAGCTTTATAGGGACTCACTGGGTAATCAACTATCTTCCCAAGCAACTGGACCCCGGTTCATTCTTACTGAGAACGAATGAGTGCGAATTCTTCTGTCAGCAACATAGATATTCTTGTGAGTTAGTTTTGTTGTTGCTGTCCTATGTTGTTGTTTTTTTTTTAACCAGTGATTTATTTATAAGACATTTACTAGAAAGAGAAAGTGGAGTGAGTATGAGTGTACCACAGTTACTGCAAATGAACACCTTGTGAGTTATTTGTATTGTTGCTGTTCTATTTTTTTTTAGCTGTTTAATTTACTTGTACCACTTTGTGGGCTTTAAATGGGTACTTGGGCATCAAATCTCGGCCATCAGGCTTTGCAAAGAAGCTCCTTTAACTGCTGAGTAATCTCTCCAGCCCTATTTTTAGACATTTTAATGGGTACATTGGCACCATGTTGTATTACTTTTCAATTCACTTATGTCTTAATAGAATTTTTCATGCATGCATTTGCAATTTTTACATCTTCCTTGGTGAGAAAGCTGATCAGATAATTTCAGTTTTATGCATTTTTCATTGTTGTTAGGCATTAAGATCTTTGTGTATTTTTACAGTAATCCTCAAAAGAATTTTGCATAATAACAATAACATGTGTATAATTTATTTCCAGTCTTTTCCTTTTTTTTTCCTTTTTTCTGAAGGGTCATTTAAATATCTTAAATCTTAATAAAGTTGTGCTTTTTCTTTACTTTTTTGATATATCATCAAAATTTATCATTAAAACTAAGGTCACAAGCTGGGAGGCAAAGGTAGCAGGATCACTGTGTGCTCTAGTCCACTCTGAGAGTACATATTGAATCCCAGGCCAGTGTGGGCTAGAGAAAAACCCTACTTAAAAATATACCAAGGTTACGTAAGACATTTTCTATGTCCTCACATGGACCTTTATGAATTTTCTTATCAGTTAGCCCTACAATATAATGCAACCATTATGAAAATAAGAATGCATCCATTTTTAGCATTCTTTTTGTTTGTTTGTTTGTTTGTTTCATTTGTTCAAAGTAGGGTCTCACTCTAGTCCAGGCTGACCTGGAATTCACTAGTCTCAGGCTGGGCTTGCAAGTGGTGGGATTAAAGGCATGCACCATCACGCCCAGCTATTATTAACAGTCTTATATTGGGATGCCCAGTTGTTCAAGAATATTTGACTAAATTATTCTTCCCTTAACTTCCTTTGTTCCTTTGTTAAAAAAAAAAAAAAAAAAACACCAAACAATAGAAGTTGTTTGTGCATTCATGAGCCTATTTCTGATCTTTCATTTTTGTCTCACTGGTCCACTGGTCTGATCTTTCATGAATATCAAACAACCTCGCACAGTTGCTGGTTAGTGTCAATCTATCTTGCTTTTATTTTTATTGGGATTGAGTCAGATTTAAAGGTGTAGTCAGGAATGAATGATATGATGCAGCATGAAAATGCTGGACAAGCACTTGTGGACTTCTTAATTGCATTCAGTTTCTTATACAAGAAGATGGAATGCCTTTTCATGTATTAAAAATAATTCTCTAGTGCTGGAGTGATGGCTTGCCAGTTAAGGAGCATGCATGCGAAGCCTAAAGACCCAGGTTCAATTCTCTAGGTCCCACATAAGCCAGTTGCACATGGTGGTACATATGTCTAGAGTTTGCAGTGGCTAGCGGCCCTGGCATGCCCATCCTCACTCTCTCTGTGTCTCTCACTCCCTCTCTCTGTCTCTAATAAGTAAATAAAAATAAATCTTTAAAAAATATTCTATATATAATAATTTAGTAGCTTCTTAATAAAGATTTTAAGTGTATTTTTAATTTTCTTAATGAGAACTTGAGTATATAAACACTGCAACTTTATCATGTTGCTACTGTGTTTTCCTCTTGTGTCCCTTGTCTTCCTTAATCCCAGCATTCGAGAGGCAGAGGTAGGATGGTTGCCGAGAGTTCGAGGTCACCCTGAGACTCCATAGTGAATTCCAGGTCAGCCTGGACTAGAGTCATGACCCTACCTCGAAAAACAAAAAGTAAAAACGCATTCATCTTAAAGGAGCTCCGCAGTGGAGTTATCAGTAGTCACAGTGGTTTCATGACCACACCAGTTGGTCTGAGTGCCCCTTCCCACCTTGTGACTCTGAAATTATTTCTCCTCCCACTTCTGTAGTGTCCCTGAGTCATGGAGGGTATGTCGTTTGCTTTATTGTTAAGCCTCAGATTTTCTGCATTGATGAGCTCTGAGTCTGAGGTCGATCACTCTCTCCCTGAGCACTGGGACACATAATGGAGATGACTCTTTATGCCAAACATTAGGCTCTCTGTTCCTTTCATCCCGTCAGATCTTTGGGTCTCCATGGTATTTGCTGCCATCTGTACAAAGCAGATTTTCTATGCAAGAGTGAGAAAACTATGGATCAAAGGGGATGAACATAGACATGTAGATGACCTTCTGATGAGCACAACCTCTTTTTTTTTTTTTTTCTTTTTGCCAAGCAGTGATAGCATCCTCCTAGTGTCTATGACCACTCAAACTAGATACTTCTGACCTGCTTCTCAGTACCAGGTATCAATTCCCTCCCATGAGTGGGGCTCATAGCCAATCAGGATGCAGTTGAATATCTTTATAGCCTCTTGTCAGTATGGTACCTGGTTGTACATCTTGCCTAGCTGACTGATTTTGTAGCCTGCAGGATCCAGTGCTTGTCCATGTTGTTGGCATCCTTTATTCCCAACAATAGTATGATTTCTTCTATAAAGGTTTGGTAGAATCTGAATGTGAATCTATCTTGGCATGATTATTTTTGGCTAAGATGCTCTTAATTGCTTATTCAACATTAAAGCTGTATTCTTATAATTTAGCTCTTTGGTTTTAGTGGTTGTAGGTCATGAGTCAATAAACTCCTCCATTTTTTCCCCCATATTTTCCAATTTTAAGGAATATAGATTTTTTTCAGATATGTTGCTGTGATTCACACAATTTTATTGGTGTTGGCTGTAACAACACATTGTTCATTTCTAGTCTTATTGATTGGAGTCTTCTCTCTCTCTCTCTCTCTCTCTTTAAACCATTGTGCCAGGTATTTATTAGGCTTTACGTTTCTTGAAGAATGAGCTCTTTATTTTACCAATTTATTTATTTATTTATTTGGTTTTTTGAGGTAGGGTCTCACTCTGCCCCAGGCTGACCTAGAATCCACTACGGAGTCTCAGGGTGGCCTCGAACTCATGGCAATCCTTCCACCTCTGCATCCTGAGTGCTGGGATTGAAAGTGTGAGCCACCATGCCTAGCTCTCTTTATTTCTTTATATATATATATTTTTTTTATTTTTTTTTAAGGTAGGGTCTCACTCTAGCCCAGGATGACCTGGAATTCATTCTGTATTTCTCAAGTTGGCCTCAAACTCATGGCAATCCCTCTACCTCTGCCTCCTGAGTGCTGGGATTAAAGGTGTGTGCCACCACACCTGGCTATTTTACCAATTTCTCAAATTGCTTTCATCATTTTTAATTCGTTGACTTCTGCCCTGATTTTGATTATTCTTTTCCACCTGGATCTTTTGGATTTAGTTTTGTTTTTGTTTTCCCCAAGTCTTCCAAAGAATGATGAAGTTATTTATTTGAGATATCTATTTTTGAAATGTAGGCCTGTATTACTATTACTGTCACACTTAAGAGTACCTTCTTTGTGTCCTATAAGCTTTGGTATGTTATGTTTTCATGCTCATCCAGCTCTAGGAATTGTTTTTTAATTTCCTTCTGGATTTTTTTGACCACCCATTCATTGTTCTATAGCATTTTGTGCAATCTCCAGGATTTTTAACATTTTCTATTGTTTCTGTTGTTGATTTCTAGCTTATTGCATTGTGGTCAGATGTACTAAAAGAAGTTGTGAGTAGATTTTTTTTTTTTTTTGGTTGTTTAATCTATTTTACAAAATGTTCTATGACATGCTGAGAAGAATGTGTATTCTGTGGAGTTTGGATGGAATTTCTGTAGATGACTGTTAAGTCCATTTAATGTATGTTGTTTAGCTCGATTGTTTCTCTGTTCATTGTCTGTTTAGATTATCTTTGTATTGATGAGAGTGGAGTATTAAAGTTATCTACCTTTATTGTGTTGGGATTAATTTCTGATTTAAGGTCCAATGAAAAAAATTATGAATTTCTAAATCAAAGACTAAGAGAAGTACTTGAAGCATTTCTATTTCTTTTCTCCTTCTATGGGAATCTCTTTTTTCGTCAAGCTGCACACAGCTTCTCTTACTTTTATTGCAGTCATTTGCATATCAGATGCATTCTGCAAGCCCATAAGCTCTTTGAGGTACAGAAAAGGTCTCAATGTCATAGGAACTGTAAATTTTAAGCCATGAACAGTACTGGAGAAAATTTAGAGGGCTCATAAGCTATGACCTTGTCATTTTATGTAGAGATAAGTGAAACAGAACATAAACTAATCAAGTATGTGAAATTAGTGAAATGGTAAGCATACTAGTATAAAATTGCATATGTGTTCTGCCTACTTGCATTGCATTCTATGCACTAGTTATACTTTTATTGCCACATTTAGGAGTTTTTGTGCAAATATGTTAATTTGTCGTGGGCTCAGAAAGCATGGAGAATTCCTGTTTGTTGATGTTTCAAAGAACAGCATTGAGGAACAACTGGGATAGCAGTAATTATGTGGAGTGTGAATATCTTCTTAAAGGATATATTTGACATTAATCTGCTTTAGGGAGATGTAAGTGCTTTGAATAATTAATTTAAAGACAACTGTATATAGCATATTGTTTTTGCAAGTTTTCTGGTGAGAAGAAAATGAATAAGAAACTTGCTTTACAGTACTGAAATTTGGAAAGTCCAAGATACAGGCACTAGCAAATTTTCATTTGTTGAGGATCCATAGCCTGGTTCAGAGATGGCTGCCTTCCACTGTATCATCCCGTGGTAGGAGACACGCGGTAACTCTGGAGCCTCTTTGGAGTAAGACTAAACCTTCAGCAACAGTCTACTCCTTAAGACTATCAAGTATCAACAAACACCATCTGAGGAGACTCAAATATTTGGACTTTAGCAGTGATATATGTTTTGCTCACTAATATATTTGGTACACACTTCTGGATATATTATTGATACTTCTTTTTTTTTTTCACAGACCATCAATACTAATGAGAGATAAGCTACCACCTCTGATATGACAGTCCTGGCAGGAAAGAGAAGATTAGAGGGCTTTATTCCAGACCATGTGCAGTTTATCATCGTTAAGCTGTCAGCCCTTCACCTCATAAGAGACTGGTCTGTGGGATACAATATAAACCAGTTTCATTTTCTCTATCTAGCCATGGAATAGTTATTGATGTTTCTTAAAACTGGACATAGCAGTGAGCCATAATATATTTCTTGATAAGGAAACTTAAACTGAGCTGGTGTTAGTTTCTCATCATCAGTGGAAAGAACCCTGCACACATAGGGAAATATTTCTCCCCTTGGGATATTCTCTTCCTTCTCCTATAAAATAGAGTTAATAAGCCCTAGAAATAATTCTTTGTGTTAAGTATAAAATGACCTGAACATATTAAATATTGTTCCCTAGCATGATATCTTACAAACCAGCAGGAGTAAATTAATAAAGGAGATTTTTAAACAACTGACCATAAATATAGGGAAAACCCAGTATAGAAATTTTGTCTACTCAGTGAATACATCTGGTACTGAAGTTTAAAGTTTCAACTTTGAGTTAGGAGTTTTTAATGTGTTATATCAGTGGATGAGAAGTGAGAAACGTTTTCTCCTCCCTCCTTAGTTTCAGCACAGACCTACGGAGCCAAAGCAGCAGTAGAAGTGGGTGCAATGGCTGAGCTTAGACACTATCAGTGCTGGAGTTCTGTCGAGCCTGTTGATTGACTGCTGGGCAGAAATAATTTGAACACTGAGAAATGGAGAATGACACCTCCTGTTACTTCACTGAGAAGGTAGAAATGTATGCTTAAGACAAGCATAATAAAACATACTTTCAGGACTAGAGAGATGGCTTAGTGGTTAAGCGCTTGCCTGTTAAGCCTAAGGACCCCAGTTCGAGGCTCGGTTCCCCAGATCCCACGTTAGCCAGATGCACAAGGGGGCGCACGCATCTGGAGTTCGTTTGCAGAGGCTGGAAGCCCTGGCGCGCCCATTCTCTCTCTCTCCCTCTATCTGTCCTTCTCTCTGTGTCTGTTGCTCTCAAATAAATAAATTAAAAATTAACAAAAACATACTTTCATTTTGCTATAATTTCATGAACAAAAAAATATAAAAATAATGAAAGGTGAACATTTTACTTTATTCAAATACATTGTCAAATATCCCATTGTATAAGTTTATAAGGTCTATGGTGATAATATATGTATTTTCTGTTGAGTAATAAATTCAAGCTAATTAACAGATTTAGTAGCTGACATTTTCAAGTATGGAGCACATTATGCATAACAAAAATGACCATGGTGTATAATGAATTTCTAAAGCCATGTCTCCTCTGTATATGAAAATTTGTAAACTTGGACCAACATTTTCCTTATAGATACACTCCCATCAATCCTGGTAATTTCAATTCTAGTTGGTCTATCTATCTAATGAATATATATATATATATATATATATATATATATATATATATATAAGAATATATATGAATATAATATATATATATATATATATTGGATTTTATATTCCATATACAGGAGATCTATTTGTCTTTCAGAGAGAGAGAGGGTTATTTCACATAGCATGATATAATATATATTTTTTTAATTTTCATTCATTTATTTTAGAGTGATAGTGATAGAGAGAGAAAAAGGCAGAGAGAGAAAGAATGGGCACACCAGGGCCTCCAGCCACTGCAAATGAACTCCAGATGCATATACCCCTTTGTGCATCTGGCTAACGTGGTTCCTGGGAAATTAAGCCTTGAACTGGGGTCCTTGGGCTTCACTGGCAAACACTTAACAGCTAAGCCATCTCTCCAGCCTCTGATATTTCTTTTTTTTTTAATGTTCATATATGTACTTAGTCCCTGGTTGCTGGAATAAACATCCAAAACAGTCAAAATTTATGGGAAGAAGAGATTTATTTTAAGCTTACAGATCCAGACTTAACAATATTTCACTGCACGAATACATTTTCTTTTCCATTACAAATGTAAAATACTTGTTACTTATGCTTCCTTTTTAAAATTTCTTTTAAACAATAGTACAATTAGCTTAAGAGTACAACTATATCTTTGAGATCTCTTTCACAAATCCTTTCAGTAAATATTCCAGAGTAGGTTTGGGTGAGTCATATGGCACATACATGTTTATTATTTTCAGGAAATTTCATGCTATTTCAATAATGAATATAATTACTTATATTCATACAAATCTTACTCTAGTACTTTTCATGTAGCCAAATCCTTCTTTATTTTTCTTTATAAGTAGCCGCCATAATTGGTGTGAGATAAGAACTCAATATGATTTTTACTTCTATTTCCAAGATAGTTTATCCTTTAGGAATATGATATGTGTTCAGTGACTTTCTTACTTTCCTATTGGCTTAATTACTCTTTATGCTATCGGGGTGGGTGTGTCTCTGACCTATTTTGAATAACAAAGCCTTAAAGAAGAAATGGGTTGCAAATATTTTTCCTATTTCATAGGCTGAATTTTCATTTTCTTGACCTTCTCCTTTGGTAGATTATTTCTTTTTTCTGCTTATTGGATGTAGAACCATTTCTTTCTTATTGTTTTTCATGTGTAATTTTTGTTCTCTATCAAAAAAAAAATATGTTGTCAAGATCAAATTCAAGGAGCATTTTACCTCACTTCCTGCTCAATGGCTCACTGTTTCCAGTGTTACATTTAAAGCTGTATTCCATTTTGTATATGATAAAAGATAACAATTCAGTTTTAACTTTTAATCCATGGGTAGTGGTTTGAAGTAGATATCCCTCCCTAAACTCATGTGTTTTGAATGCTTAGTTTCCAGGTGGTGGCAATTTGGGGTCTTGCTGGAGGAGGTGTGTTATTGGGGGGCGCCCTTAGGAGTGTTATAGTCACACGCCCCTCCTTGCCAGTGGTGAACTGATCCTCTTGCTACTGCTTTTCACCTCCTTTTACAGAGGTGATGCACAGCCTCTGCCCATGCCATCTTCCCCCTGCCATCATGGCACTGCCCCTGGAGAGTATAAGCCAAAATGAACAACCATCCTCCCTTCAACTGCCTGCAATGCCCTGTAAACCCAGCGGTGGTCGTTGCCTTGAGTAAACATACTACACTTCCCCACATCCCAGATACCTGGCATCTACTATGGGTTCCTTACAAACTTATATTGCTATGACAGAAATAAAAGTAGATTCCCAGTCTTATTATCAGTATTGAGAGGTGGAGGTTCGGTTGAGCGGTGTCCCAGGTCTCTACTTCCATAGAAAGATCAGTGCTGTTCTTAAAGGACCAGGCCACTTGTGTAAGTTCTCCCCTCGGGAGACATGAATGAATGTGTGATCACCTCACTTCAGGTAGGGACCAGGCCACTTGTCTAAGTTCTCTCCCTCAGGAGACATGAATGATGTGTAATCTCCTCACTTCAGATAGTACACTGTGAACGGATCACAGACACAGTTCAGCCAAGCGTAGCTGCATGTATCAGTGACTTTACTCGGGTTACTAATGGGAGCGTGGTGAAGGGATGCATCTGTGTGACTTAATCAATGACAACTATGCTTTCAAATTGGGTGGCATTTCACCAAAGCTGCTTCCACAGGCGCTCACTGAATGACAACGTAGGCAGTTCAGCTTGTCAGAATCTCCTCTTCCGTGCAACTGTTTCCACTTACATAACCTTAGGAATCTTCTGTTTCAACAACTTCCAAAACTTCTGTTTACTTCCTGAGTCTTACAGTTTTCCTTTACTTCCTGAATCTCAACAGCCTCCCTCCATCTTCAGGAAAGCTACATCGTTGTCACTCATTCTCACAGGACTTACCGTGGCGTTGGCCATCCCCAGTTCTCCCTTCCATGTACTTCTGCTTGTCCTCTGCTTTTCTCTGATGCAGCATGAGTTCCTCAACAGAAGCCATGCACATGACACTGCAATTTTGGAATTCCATGATTCTAGAAATTCATGTATTTTGTGAAAGAAATCAGATAAAGTGTCTCAGGTAAAGTATTACAGCAACAGAAAGCAAACCAAAACAAGTCCTTTATATTGCAGACTGTTTATTTATGAGCTGTCTATTTTGTTTATTTGATCTATGTAATTTGCTTATATTTCTATTTTCATGTCAGCACCATACTATTTTAAGTTCCATACTACTTTTGTATATCTTCAAATAATACAACTTTTGTCCTCAATTTATGCATGGGTGTAATGAAGCAATTTAAACTCCTATGATGTTAAAAAAATAATTTCTAATAAAACTCATGTATAAAATAATATATTCCAACTATACAATGCATTCAGTATAAAAATGAAATATATAATAATGTATATATGATGCATAAATGCATTCCATAATAATACAAATAATGCTGTAATATAAAAATAAGGGAATTTAAAATCAAAACTCCACTTATCGTCAAGCGTTCTATTTTCCACTCTTAGCTTTTTCATTATTCTTTTATTATATTAGATATTTTTAGTATTGCAAAATATTCTCTTATGAGGGTCGTCTCCCTAATTCATAGAAAAGTTATCTTCTCATATTCTCATGTGTTATAAAGAGGCAGGGTGCCTCTATGGGGCTTCTTTTATAAGTGAACTGATGATATGAATAAGACATTGGTGCTCATGACTCCTCCTCCCAAAATGCAGACCTCTGAATACCATCACTTTGGAGCTCTATTTGCACATATGACTAAGAAGGCAATGAAGGAAGCTATAGGTTACTTACTATGTAAGCAAAATGTAGATTCTCTCATAATGAACTGCTCTGCCATAATATAAAGAGATGGATCAATACAAGTCTTAATTTAAATGAACATTACATGCACACATGGAAAAGGTTAATAAATAAGAAAAAATAAATTGGAACAATATCCTCTAAAGAAATTCGAAGAGTGGCAAGTCATGACAGTCTTATTTACACACAAAAAATTGAATGCATGTAGTTGAACCCATTCAGGTATAAAAAGGAAATCAAAGTTGGATAATTTAGATTTGAAATATATGTTAAACACATAGCAGATTTAAATAAAGAATTATGCTACAATATCATACTACTATTGAGGCTACAAATGACAATTGTAGTTGATCGCCTGAATTCTTACCTTTCTGCCTGTTGGTCTTGGGTGTTTACACAGACACTAAGTTGGCTGTGTAACTTTGGCAAGCAGAAAAGTGGCAAACTTGCAGCAGTGGACATATGTGTAAGCAGCTAGTCCTTCTTCTCCTTCCCCTTTCCTCTTCTGCCAAGCATGTGGGAATCAAGCTCCCGCAAAGTCCAATCACAGGGGTACCCCAAGTATGACTGTTGGGTGTCTTCTGACAGGCATGGAGAGAAGCTTTATCAAATTGCCAGGTCTGCAGGCAGAGGCGTGTCCGAGTCCAGGCCCACAGGGGCATCTAGCAGAGGCCAGAGGAAGCTTGTTCACAGCGTGCTGGTTTGTGAGCTGCACTTGATCTTGGGGTGGGGGGGACCAGCTATTGCTGACAGGCTGCGATGGGGCAGGGTCTCCTCAAGGAGAAGCTGCGGCACTGCTCACTTGTAAGCTCTCTTTGCACTTCACAGTCAGAATCAGAGGAATGTCTCAAAACATGAGCCATTGCAGTCTGACTGAGGTAGTGCTTCTGTGAGTTTGCAACTTTCCCAAGAAGGCCAGCTCAATCATTGCATAATTTACTTGTCTACATTTGGTTCCTGGTTAAAAACTTTGGTCCTACTGGCTGTGAGCACATAACATGAAAAACTGGTAGTTAACCCTTTTTTTTTTTTTTTTTGAATATTTATCCCAACAAGTTTTTTCTTCCTTGGACTATAACCTATAGTTTTCTACACTTGCACTGCATTTGTTACTTTTGACTTTTTCACGTCTATTCTGTTCTGATACACTATTTTGATCTTTCCAATCCCGTGCGTGACATCTAGTACTTACAGTCACCATATTCTAATGTACTATACTACGTATGTGTGCCTGGAAGCATTCATTACACAGTATAGTTCACATTATTTTTATTTATTACATAGATTATCTGAACTTACTTAGCGTTATGGTTAAGTTGTGTTTCCGACTCAGCCTGAGTTGGAATCCACAGACTTGAGGTTCCTTCCAGGAAGTGCTGACTGAGGGAGGAAGGCTTTCCTCCAGAGTAGGCAGCCCTCCAAGTGGTGGGCTCTGTGTAAGGAAGCTCTGGGAGGAAACTTCCTCTTTTCTCTCCTGCCTGGCTGCCTGTACTCACTGATGAGTGCCTTCAATGGCAGATGCATCTGTCATGTTTGGCTAGCCTTCCTTGGCATTGATGCCAAGTTTCCTCAGCCTTACAATGTGCGCTAAAGACCAGAGGCTCTCCAAGAATCCTCCAGGCCTTCAATGCTAGATCAGAACTGGCAAGGTATCCAGCAACTTAGACTGAGCAACTACCAGATTCTTTGGATCCCAAATCTGCAGAAATCTATTATTGGATTGCCATCAGCTAATATGATGAATTTCCTTCTTAATACCAATTCATTGTATCAGTTCTGTTCCTCTAGAGAATTTTGACTTACCCACTGAGGTTTAAAAGTTGGAAGAACACAATAACCACATATTTTTACATCCCCCATTTACTTTACCATTTGGGAAATTACTTAGCTCACAAAGTAGTTAATAATCATTTAATTATTGAATAAATTTAACTAAAAATATTTTAAAATCAATTTAAATTATTTTTAAAATTACAAACTACACTTATGCATGTTAGCACAAAAACATAGCTCTCATCTCAAAGGGAGCAACCACATATCATAAATAGCAGGTGACATTTGTAGTGGTTTTGTGAATGACAGGGTCATAAGTGGCTCTGTGTGGGCATTATTTGACTGCAAAGGTGTCATACACACAAAAGTTACTAGAAAGCCCCACTCTTGGGACTCAAGAGTCAACTCCCAGGCTCATAAACTAGCCAATAAGAATAGCAGAAGGACATGTAAGGTAGAGTAGGTAAGAAAGGCTTATTGAAAGGTAGAATTAATCTCATCATAGAAAGCCAGAGACTTGAGAAGAGTTGCTGGTGGACATCTGGTATTGCATCTGCGATAGTAGGCTGTGAATAAATCTTACTGGTGACTCCCATGGAAATTTAGCATTAGAGAGGCATAGACAGTGATGTCTACCTCAATACACGCTCTGACTGTAGAAGAGGCAAGATGGGATTGTGAAGGCTCAAGCAGAGTCCACCAAAATTCTCAAAAAGAAAGATTCAGTTTGGAAAGATTTTGTTCAGGATCTTTGCATCTAAGTTCATCAGGGAAATAGGCCTATAGTTTTCTTTCTTGTGAGATCTCTGTGACATCTCTGCCTGATTTTGGCATTAGGATGATACTAGCTTCAAAGAAGGAGTTGGGAGCTTTCCCTGTTCTCCAATTGTGTGGCACAGTTTGAGAAAGATTGGTTTGAGTTCTTCCATGACAGTTTGACAGAATTCAGCTGGGAAGCCATCTGGTCCTGGACTCTTCTTTTTGGGGAGTTTTTTCTTATTACTTTTTCAATCTTGGTATTTGTGATAGGTTTGTTTAGGAGATTAGTCTACTCTGAGATTAGCTTTGGTAGATGGTATGTGTCCAGGAATTTATCCATTTCCTCCATATTATCCAGTTTTGGGGACTAGAGGTTTTTGAAATAAGTCCTGATGAATCTCTCAATTTCACTTATGTCTATTGTGATCTCTCCTTTTTCATTTCTAAGTTTGTTAATTTGAAGTGACTCTTTTTTTCTCTTGACCAAATTGGCCAAGGGGTTGTCAATCTTGTTTATTTTTTCAAAGAACCAGCTCTTTGTTTTGTCAATTTTCTTAATTGTTTTATTAGTTTCCAATTCATTAATTTCTGCTCTGTTCTTAATTATTGAGTATGGAAAATGGGGAGAACAATGGACAACATCACATGGTCATCCAGTTAAGTCAGTGCCAGTCTTAATGTCAGCCTCCTTGAGGGGATGTTACCCTTACTAAATTGTTGTTCCTAATCCCTATCAGTTATCAGTTTGTCTTTCAGAGCTAGGGTTACCTCATTTACTTACTGATCACATATTATTTTATGTATATATTTATTTATATGTAGTATATTTTCCAGATAAATCCATTCTCTTGTAAATTGCACTTTTCTTTACAAGTGAATAAAATTTTATTGTGTATATATACCACATATTCATTATCCATTTACCAGTTGCTGTCTATCTAGGCTGATTCCACTTCCTTGTTGTTGAAAAGAGCGTTGCAATGAACATGGATGAGCATGTCTCACTAAAGTAAAGCACAGAGCTCTCTGGTTATTGGTGTGGCTAGGAGTGGCATAGCTGGATCATATGGGAAACTTATTTTTAGGTTTTTTAGAAGCCTCCACATACATTTTCATAATGCCTGTACCAGATAGCATTTGCATAAATTTGATTCTTTTGATGACATTCTCACTAGGGTGAGATGGGATCTCAGAGTAGTTTTAACTGACAGATAAAGATGTTGAATACTTTTCAATAATAATTTTTAGATTTATGTATTTAATATTTTGATTACTTGCCCAATTTTGGATTGGGTTGACTGCTTCTATTGTGCTTAGTTTTTTGACTCCTTTGTATAACCTAGATATTAATCTTCAGCCAGATTCATAGATAGCAAGACTTTCTCCCAGTCCTCTTGAGATAGTAGGCTCCTCTTGATTTGATTGACAGCTCTCTTAGCTGTACAATAACAATTTAATTTCATAGAGTCTCATTTGTTGTTTGTTTGTCATATTTCCTGAGCATGAGAGTCCTATTCAAAAACTACAAAGGCTGACTGTGACACATGATAATTGGTTTGGGTTTTGCTCAGATGGGCTAAGCGCATCTGCCTTGCAAGATGCTCACTTTCCTTGGAGCCGAAGTTGTCTGAGGCATGTTCACATGGAAGAGCCCGGCAGTACGAGAGAGCAAGCCCAACCTCACGTTTCTCAAACCTTTATTTGCATCATGTCCTTTAATCCCATTGTACCCAAACAACTTTTTCTACAGCTAAGCCCAGATTTTTTTTTTTTGACAGAAAATATTCTTTTCTGAAGTTATACAAAGGAACACTGACATCTGTTTTTAAAATCTAATCTACCTAATTTCATAAATAAGGAATTACAGAAAGCATGAACAAATACCTCAGGCCTCCACAATCTTTCCCTTCTGCCAGTGTTGATGCTATTCAAGGCCTACTGTCTACGATACATTGCAGCTTCTACTTTACCATCACGCTGCAGCTTTGAGTGGTACGACAACAGCTACCTAAAAATTAAGTAACCAAGCTTTGTACTAATTATCTCACACATAAGAGCATTTTAAGACTCTTAAAAACATAAACTATCTGAAAATAATTTCTGTGGTGAAGTGGTCAGTCGGCTCAGAAGGTGCCTTGTTTTAGAATAACCCAAGAGCTCTGTTTCGGTCTGAAAATAACATCCTCTCAAATGCCGGCATAGGAAGCTTCATGGTGCTAAGTGTTTACATTTTAGTCTACTCCACTGAACACCATCAACTTATGCTACAATTATCTAAATCATTCTGAGTCCTTAATAATGCTGAGAATTGCATTTCTTCAACAAAAAAAGGACTGTCTATGGAATAAAAGACTGTCTCAAAGCAATAATTTTTATAGCAAAAGTTGTGATTGTCTTGATTTGGTTTTTCCAAATGTGTCCAGATCAATCTGAACTTCTGAGTCATAGTCCTTGATTGTATTACAGCTTAAAAGCTGAGCTTATAACTTTCAGTCAGGCTACACATAAGCTGTGTAGATCTCTTACTGCTTAATGACACAGGCAACCCAGAGATTAAATCATGACTTCTGCTTTCCCCATGGAATCTCAACAATATGTGATAGACAGTCAGCAGTTGGGCGAAATGGAAAACACCTTAATAGGAACATTTTGTGCATTTTCAGCCTACAATTTAGGTAATGAACAGAAACTTTAAAATCCTGTAATTCACATATCTTTGTTTTTCCTGAAACGTTTCAGTGTCCATGCCCTTTTTTCATCACACACACTTCTATTACCTGGCTTGGACTATGATTACCTTGCTAAGATTCTCTGCTAGAGGAATGGCAATCTGATATCTACCTAGTCACTTTGAGAAAGAATTGCTCAGGGTAGAACAGCTATAATTATCACACTCAGGATTCCTGGAAGACAGTTTGATTAAGAAGTTCATCATGTGTGATTAGGTGTGGCCTCAGCAGGAGTAGTGAGACAAACATTACCCAAGAAAACAACTGTTCAAAGTACTCACGCTTTGTTTAATGCATGTGAAGCACCAACTGAGGTTTCTTAGAAAAATAATGTTATATATCACAAGCAACTAATTACCATATAACAGTATGACTATAATATTTGATGGCTGAGTATTTCATATCATTCAAATGAAAATTTAAATAGTTGATCAAAGCTGGACACAAAGGCACATATTTGTATTTCTAGCAATTAGGAGATATAAGAAGGAAGAACAGGAGTTCAAGGTCAAATTTGGCTACATAGTGAGTTACTATCACCTTGGGCTACAGGAGAGACCCTGTCTCAACAATAACAAAATATAAATAAATAAAACAAAGCAGGCCAGGTGTGGTGTTTCACACCTTTAATCAAAGCACTCGGGAGGCAGAGGTTGGAGGATTGCCATGGGTTCGAGACCATCCTGAGACTACATAGTGAAATCCAGGTCAGCCTGGGCTAGAGTAAAACCCTACCTTGGAAAACCAAAAAAAAAAAAAAAAAAAAAAGTAGGGCTGAAGAGATTGCTAAGTGGTTAAGACACTTGCCTACAAATTTTCATAACCTGGGTTCGATTCCCCAGTAAACCACATGCAGCCAGATGCACAAATTACCCCATGCATCTGGACTTCATTTACAGTGTTCAGAGGCCATAGAACAACACCCTTCCGATCTCTATATCTTTCTCTCTCTCTCTCCTTGTTTTTTTTTTTTTTTTTTAAAAGCAAATGAAAAGAAGTTAATAGCATATGTTTTAGATATTTGGCATATTTTAATGAATGACATTTATATCTCAAAGAAATTTATAATGCATATTTCAATTAGGCTACACTCAAGTTCCAAAACCAATTTTCATATTTTATACACATTAATTATAATTACTCTCATTATCATCATTCCTTATATTTAATTTTTCATTTTACTGACTAACTAAGTACTAAATATAACAACTGGCCAAAGATTACTTAAGGTGCCCTGAAGGCAAAAATAAATACAAGGAAAGATGGTTTATTTCAAAAATAAAAAATCCATCTTATTTATGGGAAAATAGCCTCTTTCTGTAACATCAGGAGCGAAGAATAAACATGCTATTAGTACTAAGTGCATTTTCTACAAGGAAACCACAAAGCACTTTTGTAGATCAATATGTTCTGAAAAAAAAGTATTTTAAAACCTATCCAGAGGGGAAATCACTTTCAGAGTCAGAGGATATTCGAAGTGGGTAGTGAGAGATAATGGGTGCCAGAAAGGATTTCTTCTCATTCAGGTTGCCCTTGAGTTCTTCCTTGCCCAGAGGCAAAGGAGTTAGATACAGGGACCACGCAAGGGAGGGGGAAATCCTTGCAATGCTGAGGCAGTGGGAGAATGGACTGGAAACTTCCACAAGCATGGCAGATTACTTGGCTTCCTGTTCATCTATTCCAGACTTTTGAGGAGAATTTTCTGTTGCGGAATACATGTTGTCATCCAGAAATAAACTCTCTGTCGTTTTCTAGAGGCCCCTGCAGTGATTACTACCTTTGTGTGCTGGGATTTGGATCAGTACCATGAGTATATATGCTTCTCCTTCAGAGTTTCATTTTCCCCAAGGCAATCATGTAGCACACTTTCCTTGTCTGGGTAAACTGTGCATATCAATGTGCTGCTTGTTATAATGTAGGAAAGATGTGGGGATCATATAGCTAGGAAGACTTTGGTTTATAAACATGTATATTTAGCCAGAATTCTTTGATCATTCATTCAAGGCAAAATTTATTGAATTGCCTTCTGTCATAAAGTGAAAAATGTTGGTCCCAGGAATATAGTGATGAATGAGATTGCATGTGGGTGTTAGAGATATTCAGAGTCTAGGAGGTTCCTCTGTGAAGGAATCTTGGAATATCAAAAGTGAAAATCATTCTATCATGTTGTGTTAATATTGACAAGAAGAGATTCACTTTAGAAAGTAGGAAATTGCAAGAATCAATGTATCTGCAAGACACTGAAAAAAAGCATTTAAAGGTTTTGATGATATGTTGAAAACAAGTGAAGTAGAAATCAACATTTGCTGTATTGAATCATATAAAGACCTGGGCTCTTCAAAAGGAGGCACTGCACTCTATTAGCAAAGAGTGTTTCACCTGGAAGTTGTGTTGATACAGTCTAGCTATTAAAGAATTCCAAATTAATCTGATACACAGTGATTGGTATCTTGAATCATACTAAGTCTCTTCCATTTCCTTAGCTGTGTAGATTTAAAAATATCTCTTAATGGTAGAATTGCCCTCAACCTTCACTTTAATTTTCCTTTGTAGACACCCTGCACAATAGTGTGAGATAATGGATTCCTTCAATATATGTCTTATTCATTAAAAATACTGACTAAATACATACTTTCAGCAAGTAATAAAAGTGTTCACATTCCATTTAGCTGATGGATAGCCTTTGTTCATTTTTGTTACTGTGCATCTCAGTTGAGCTACATGTTTATGGTGTCATTTCAAAAATCAGTAAATTCTGAATTGATTTTCAGCCACTCTAACTTTCATACCCTATTATATGATCTGGTAAGCATAAGGAAATATGTTATTTATCTATTGCTGGGCAAGAAACCATTTCAAATCTTAATGGTTTAAAAATTAATTTACTATTTCACATTGTTTTATGGGTTGGTTGGTTTTCTGTTGGCTTTTCCTGGGTTCACTTGTGTGATCACATTCAGAGGAGATGGCTCAGCTCCACGAAGCAGATGGACTCAACCCCGTGTAATGTAAGCAGCAATTCTCTTGTGAGGCACCTCCACTCTCGTCCACTTAGCCCATTCTCTAAGTTTGAGGACTGTTATTTCCAGCCATGGAGCTCCAGAGTTCAAGTGTATGGACTGGACAAATCTATACTATGTCCTAGGCTCCAAAACTCACATAGCGTCACATTGGAGACTCTGTTGACCAAAGCAACCACGAGAGACCACCTCAGGTGCAGGGATGTGGAGAAAATGCCAAGCTTTCTGAGAGTTAGCAGAAGTGCTACAATACAATGGAGCGTGAGTCCTGAAAGAATTATTCTGGCAAGGTGTTATTAAAACTTCCCATGAAGACATGAAATACTCATATATTTTCCAGTGTGAAAATAAACTTTGTAAACAGTTAAAGCCATACATTCATAAGATGTGAAGATGCAAGAACCAAATAGTCCACAAATTTAATGGGCACATTTAGTCCACAAATTTAATGGGCACATTTATTTTCTTTTTAAAATATTTTACCAGGGGGTGGTGAATGTAGCTGATAAACACTGACTCTCTAATTAGACTTTTGAAATGATCAGCATAAAGAAAGCCCTCGAACCTCCAAAGCAACTTGATTTCCACATGGTAAGTTGTTTTGTTAATTGTCCTCTTCTGCAGTTTGCTTTGTTTTTATTTCAGCCCTATATTCTCAGCATCAGACATGCTGACATGGAGGACAGACTGAATGGACGTGAACTCATAAGGTTTTGCGCAGGATGAGTGGGTGCTAAGGTGGTGTCGTTGTCGTGAGTAAAGTGGCCTCGGACCCAGTGAACTTCCGGCTGTTCTGCATTGGTTTGTTTTTGCGTGTACTGATTGTGAGCTTCTGTCTCCACTTGAAAGTTCAAAGCACTTGTTTTTACAGGTGATGATGTTGAGCCAGGAGGACTTCTTAATAAGCATTCCAATCAAAAATACAATCCAGGGGCTAGCGAGATGGCTTAGTGATTAAGGCACTTTCCTGCAAAGCCTAAGGCCTGAGGTTCGATTCTGCAGGTCCCACCTAAGTCAAGCTGGCACATGTGTCTGAAGTGTGTTTGCACTGGCTAAAGTCCCTGGAGTGCCCATTCTCTCTCTTCACTTTCTCTGCCTCTAAAAATAAATAAATAAAATATAAAATCTTTATGCCAGGCATGGTGATGCATGCCTTTAATTCCAGCACTCAGGAGGCAGAGGTAAGATCACCATGAGTTCAAGGCCACCCTGAGACTACATAGTGAATTCCAGATCAGCCTGAGCTAGAATGAGACCCTACCTCAGAAAAAAAATAAAAAAAAACAAAACAAACAAAAAAAAAGAAATACAATCCAAATTCTTATTATGTTACTCTGGGGAAGTTGTGTGTTCCTGATTGTCTTCCCCAATTCATTGCTAAGCTATCACCCCCTTATAGACAATGAGAAATGAGAAATATCTGCAGTCTAAGTAACAACTCTAAAGAGTTTAATCGATGATCAGATTTTAATGTAATTGTTACTGTATTCACCATTTTTGCTATTTTAATGCCACTGTTTTTATCAAACGTGTAGACTACTTAGAATAATATGATACATTAATCATATTTTGAGTTATTGTTTCATGGTATCCACACTTCTCTAATCATAGTTATATCAAGAGAGTATGTGTAAGATATTATGAATCCATTAATATACTTTAAAGACATATATTGGATTTACCATTGGCCTTGCAAACAATAAAGAAAGAGCTTAATTAAAACCATATAACTTCTTCATTTGATTCAGTATTCTAATACTGTTATTTTAATTTTAGCATGATATCAAGTTAAATGTCTACAAAGATCATAACATTAAAGTTTATTGCACAGGCAAATATAAAGCTATTTAATGACTTGCATGACCCAATTGCATTGTTTAATTTAAGAATACATGTTAAACAGAATTATATTTTAATTGTAAAAGCTACATTTAATTTTTTTATTTTTATTTATTTACTTCAGAGCAACACAGAGAGAAAGAGAGCAAGAATGGGTGTGCCAGAGCCTCCAGCCACTGCAAACGAACTCCAGACGCTTGTGCCCCCTTGTGCATTTGGCTAACGTGGGTCCTGGGGAATTGAGCCTCGAACTGAGGTCCTTAGGCTTCACAGGCAAGCGCTTAACCATTAAGACTTCTCTCCAGCCCAACAGTTAACCTAAAAGTAAAAAAGATTAGGTAGTTTCTCTTTTGTGTAGCATTATTGAAAACGACATTTTGCAATGTTTTTCTTATAAATATCAGAATAAGAAAAATTTTCACATTCTAGGGAACATGTGGAACTTTATTTATTTATTTATTTATTTATTTATTTATTTATTTGAGAGATAGAGAGAAAGAATGAACACGACATGGTTTCTAGCCACTCCAAGGAACCCCAGACACATGTGCCCCTTGTGCATCTAGCTTATGCGGGTCCTGGGGAATTGAACCTGGGTTCTTTGGCTTCACAGGCAAATGCCTTTACTGCTAAGCCATCTCTCCAGCCCCTATGTGGAACATTTTTAAGTGCACCAATGTTTATCACAAAGGGCTTTGTTTTGGAGAACTCACTAATTCCTATGCAGCTTGAGACTGCTGTAACTAATAATATATCCATGCTGCATGCTAAAGGCTATGTACTAGTAACTTCAACTCAGTATTCCACATGTGATACTTTTCAGCACACTCTGTCCACAGCGGAACCCCTGGCTCTCTCCATGGCATCATCAAAAGTTTTTTGCTTTTCTACATGAGAAGTGTCATGTTTGTGCCCCCTGTGTTTTTTTCTGTTTCTATCTAAATATTTTTTTAATTAAAAATTGTGTGTGGTGGTGGTATTAGAATCTGGACCCAGAAGGACATCTCTAAAATGTCTCTGACCTGCCTTCTTTGATGCTGGAATTGTGCCACTGCCCACGCTGGCTCCACTTTGGATTTTCCCGGCTCTCTCTGTCTCAAATAAATAAATAAATGTAAATTTAATAGAGAATTATAAAAAATAATCCCTTCCAAAAACAGATGTTACTTCCATTTTACATATATTTTAAGAAAGGACAGGAAAATGTGCATTTTATATCAGCATCATGAATACTTAAAATTAAAAATAAGATATAAATGATTAAGAAACCCAATAAAATAACTACTCATGTGAGAAATTTTCAAATGTACATTGTAACTTTAGACAACATACTTGACATAAAATGCCTTTGTTTTTCAAAGTGTTAGATTTCTCCATAAAATTGCTGTTCTCGTTTTAATAATAATAATAAAAGATTGCCTTAAAAATAAAGGGGATGACTAAATATATAATACAGAATTAAGAATCAGTATCTGGGACTAAAGTGCTATTTCTTTTTTTGTTTTCTTTACACAGCTTGATGTCCAAAATTCCATTCCCCAGTGCCTATGTAAACTCAGATGCACAAAGTGGTGCACATGTCCGAAATTCATGTGCAGTGTAAAGAGATTGCCGTGCTCATACTAAATCACTCTCTTTGCCTTTTACTTTCTTTCTCTCACTTTTTCAAGTAAATAAATTAAGCTATTTAAAAGAGAATCAACATCTGTGTTACAGAAAATTTTTCTTTAAAAATCATCTAAAATGGAATATTGAAGGTAATCTGTTTATCAGCAATCACAGATGTGGGAGCAAGATTACAAATGACTCAGTAGTAAGCACAGTATATACTATAAAATTCATACATATTACCTCCAAAACTTAATAACATCATAATATTTTTATACAATTTGTACTTATATTTATATATACAACTCTCATTCTTCAATACCACAAGGCAAATTACTGTTTTTTTTTCCAGACCTATAAAGGGGAAAATCCAGTGAGTAGTGGAAATATTTGTGGTTCATTTAGTAGTATAACTTAAGTTAAACAATGGACTGAGTCATGAGAACAGGGCTTGGAGTTTCCCTTAATGAGCTGTGGAATTGTGTGTGAGTCACTTGGCATCATGGTATCCAGTTTGTCATATTAGAAAATACAAGATTTTAACTTGGTTATCTGTGTATCTCATTGCAGATTTGAAGCTCTGTGATTCTCTCATGCATTTCTTTTTTTTTTTAATTTTTAATTTATTTATTTGAGAGCGACAGACACAGAGAGAAAGACAGATAGAGGGAGAGAGAGAATGGGCACGCCAGGGCTTCCAGCCTCTGCAAACGAACTCCAGATGCGTGCACCCTCTTGTGCATCTGGCTAACGTGGGATCTGGGGAACCGAGCCTCGAACCGGGGTCCTTAGGCTTCACAGGCAAGCGCTTAACCGCTAAGCCATCTCTCCAGCCCTCTCATGCATTTCTTAATTGATAATGTGTTCTTGTATATAAATTAATAAAATGTGTTAAGTCTATATGTCTGGATTTAGATAGTTGTAATGACATTAGTGGATTTTTAGGAATATTTGGAATCTTCTAAGTCTTATTAGAAAAATACAATAACTTGCAATAAACATTTGAAAGTCCTCTGATGCTTATATCAAGTATTCTATTTCAAAAGGAATCATGTGTGACTGTACATCATTTGAATGTAATAGTTCTTATTTTGAAATTGCAAGATCTTTAACTCAACAATGCAGTAAATGTTTGGAGTTTGATATATTAGCTCTCTCTTTTGTATATGTATACAATTAAATGTTTTAATTATTGGATAATACATTTTTAGCTAAAATTCATAACATGCAGTTTGAAAAAATTGTGGGATGTTCACCTAAGAATTCATGAGTTAAAATTTATATGTTTATATGAACATACAAGCCATACATGCATATACACAGTTGAACACTTTCTTTATCAGGCAGAAGTGCTAAGTTTCATATATATTATACAAATAAAACTAAGTTAATCTGTATCATTCCTCATACCTATAATTCCAGCTCTTAAGAGACTGTAGTTGAGGCAAGATGATCACAAGTTTGAGGCAAGCGTGAATTAAAGTGGGACCTTTTCTTAAAAACAAATTGTATACAGAAATATTTATGCATTTATATTAGACATATATAATAAAATCTACATGCCCATATATTACCCAAACAATTTATATACAGTTTTATTTTTAGGTATTTGAAATTATCTTTATCTTTGTAGTTGGGAGTGAAGAAACATTTTAGTTAAATTTCTTATTACTGACTATAACTTCAACTTTTTATTTTATAAAATTTAAAATACAGTTAAGTAAAAAAGTAAAGTTATATTTTTTAAACTCAGAATACAAATATAACTAAGTTTTAAATTTTCTTATAAAGACACTCCCAAAATTTTCTCTAAAATATTACTTAAATATTTTGAAGTAGCTATGTGAGATAAAATCCAATTGTAAAAATAATTATTTCAAAAATATTTGATTATGAAAGTTATTCAATTAAATATAATTATTAATTTTTGAACTATTTTTATTGTTAAAACCTTATAAGCAATGTGCAATAAACATGAAAGTACATCTCTGTTTGGTGAAGCCTGAGGATAAATTCAAGAGTTGAGTTTATTCGATTAAGTATGAAGCCATTTTAGATCTTTTAGTATTTCCTGTTAAATCTATACACAGAGACATTTTTATATTGTCTTATTCCCCAGCATTCTTAACACCAAATCCTCTTCTAGAAGTCACCTTTAACCACTTTAACTATGTTGTTTACATTTTACTTATATGTACATGTGAAAGATGCCTCAATGTGAATTACAAAATCACTGAAAAGAATGTTTGCAAGTGTGAAAGTGTATGGGCATCACCAACTGATACATACCTTGCTCTACCAAAGGAAGCCTTACCATTTCTGTCATCAAAACCCGCATTCTTCCATGTGATTCTCCTTTGGGGGTAGCTGGCCCACCTCATGTTCAGTCTTCTGGCTCTGCTTAGGCCTGAGTTCAATTCTCCAAACTGCCTATAAGATAGCTGGTTATGACCACTGTGTGCTTGTAACTTCAGTCCCACCTGGAAGCAGAGACCTGAGAATGGATGGAGGCTTGAACATAAAAAAAAAACAAAAAAAAAACACCTTAGACTCTGTTTCAAAAAGCAGGACTGTGGTGTGGAAGGGTAGCAGAGCAGGGCACCAGATGTTCCACTTGGGCCACCCCACGTGAGAGACCTTGTTGCCTTATGCACATGGGCAACACCAGGGCACGTAACGTGCACAGAGCACGCACAGTACCTACTACACCACACACATAATCAAAAATGTATTAGCAAAGACTATGCAGAGAGCATGCCACTGTTAGTATTAGAAATTTAAGTGCATTTTTATTATATACATATTGTTTCTTTAAGATATTTTCCACACTTCTACAACTAATTTATTAAAAAAAATAAAAAATATGGTACTCACCAAGCAAGTCACAAAATAATATTCACGTTTCAAGTCATAGAAAATTGTTTTCATTGATAGAAATCTCTCATGATTCTGATTTTTATTTTATATGTTATTTGAATTTTATGCTGGCCATATGCAATTTGTTTATGTCTTGATAAGCTGAAAGGCTATTCTTCATTTTTGATGAAGGGGATATCACTCTTGCTTTATAGGTTGTGGAAACCCCTCCATGCTTGATAAAAACATCATCTACCTAATGCATGTGTCAGAAGATTACATCTTTTGAAATGGTGAGAAACAACATATTGCAGTAATGTTTAGTGCACGAATTATTTATTTATTTTAATGTAAAGAATATACTAAGGATTCTAAAAATATAATTTATTTTTGTATTGTCTGTTTCGCAAAGATAAGAAAAAGTAATACATTTCTTAAAGTAAAAGAACAAAATAAAAAGCCGTGAATAAGATTAGGCCCGAGTAGTCTTTTGATTGACTATGCTTTCCAGTTTATGTTTTGTATGATTCTTAAGGAACATGATGGTACTGATATTTAGGATATTATAGCCTAAGTTGCCTGCAGAGTTTTACAATTTAGCTTATCTTATCTTTAATATGGATCTTTAGGTTTCAGGGCCATCAACTATCGTATAAAAACAATTTTGTCATTATGTGCATATTTCCAATCCATTAGTACATTTTGTTATTGTTCATTTTCCATTTTTAATGAGATAAATACATTATGGCAATAAGAGAAAGTAGTGAAGAAATCCAAACTGGCGTTCTGAGACATTTGTAGTATGTAGAGGGGATTTGGAGAATTTTGTCCTATGTTGTTCATCAACAGTGAGGATTGTGTGGTCATTCTGTTGCTTATTTATGTGAGTTTAATAGTAATAATATAGAGTCATATAGGCACATGAGAGAGGTGGCAGGACATTGAGCAACATACCATTTTTGTATATATGAAGAGAACAAATTAAAAAGAAAACAACACACGCAGTGTTTTAATTAAGTCTTGGGTTAGTACTATCGTTTCCCTCCCCCTGCCCCCATTCCACTGAGGGTGGGATTACTGGTATTCATCATGGATTTGGGGGTTATGAGTTGGGTGGGGGAGGGAGGCAGCCTCAAATTCTACAAGAGTGATAAATACATCCATTAGTGAAAACGTGCAGTGAACATCAGGCTATGGAATGTCCTCGAAGACTGGAACTTGTTTATGTGTGGAATCACAGGGTGGAGGCTGGTGATAAACATGAAATTGTCTCAATCTCTTGATTATTTCTGTGTATTGGCTACAGTTCCACAAATGTGCCCTGTTGTGGAAGGAAGAAAAGTGCAGAACATTTTATTTTTAAGTAAAACCTTTGTACGGACACATCGTGGGTTGGTGACATCATTCCCCTCCTCCCTGTCCCCATTCCGCTGAGGGTCCTCCTCAGGGGGTTGCTGGCATTCCTCCTGGGGTGATGGGTTATGAGGTCAGAGCAGCAGTAGGCATTGGAAGGGCGGCACGGTGGGGAGGGAACAGTGCCCGAGGCTTTCCCTTCCATTCTGGGGCCATCACAGTCTTTCCACTCCCGCTTGCACAAAATCCCATGTGCCTTGCTGGGTGTGTTTTAAGTCAGTTTTAGTGTTGTGCTCTCTGTAGCTACTGGATTTCTGCCTTGGTAATTTTTGGGTATCTTCAGTGTTTGTTACCCTGGAGGAAATTGTCAGGTTCACCCCTGAATTAGCAGCCTCACTCATCTTGCCACCTCTTTTGCAGTGGACCCTGAGCCTTGGAGCGTGTGAGAGGTTTCAGTGCTGGACAGTCCTCCGTCCCTTCTTCTCAGCACTATGTTGCCTTTTGGGTCATCCCAGTGATCATCGCCATCTGAAAAGAGAAGCTTCTCTAACCAGAAGTGAGAGTAGCATTAATATATGAGTATGGACGTGAAATGTAGTGCTTTCAGGGCAGTTTGGTGAGAATATTATACATAGTTAGCCAGGTAATAGTAGACTTTTTACCCCTAAGGCTCATGACCTCCCCTGCCATAGGCTTTTGATTAGGTTTTCAGTACTAGGCTCACATTCCCTCCCATAGAGCGGGCTTCCAGTCCAATTAGAGAGCAGTTGGTTTCCCCCAGATAAGACAGGCCACTATTATACCCATTTGGTCATTTGGCCTGTCTGGACAAACTTGAAGTTTCAGTGTCCACTGTTTTCATCACTGATGACTTCTGTCTCCCATATGGCTGCATACAGTGCAGCTTTTTCCAGCTTTCAGTCGGCTGGTCTACAGGAAGAAGGTTTTCTGCTCAGCACCAGATTGATTTCTCAGTGATGCTGCCATTCAGGCATGTGAAGTCTTCAGGAATAGGATCTTACTATGCCTTTCTCATGGGAAACCAAGGGCCTTGGCAATAGCCTATAATGTTTTTGGAGGCAACAGGGACTTCCCTGGCCAACAACTCACCGGAAGGTTTCCCATCCTGGCACTGAAAATTTTCTAGTAACAATCTATGACTTCTGGATGTGGCATTATTCATAAAAGTAGATTTTCGTATGTCTTATTCAGAATATCTTGAATTTTGATTGGCCCTCCTCTGTCCGCCTTTCTTTTATACAGCTCTTCCCCTGACCTCGCATATCTGTTCTTCTACTTAGATATGTTTTTGTTACGTTCAGCTAAAGAATTAAAAAAAAAATATTTATTTATTTTCAAATGAATTCCAGGTATATGTGCCACTTTGTGCACCTGGCTTACATACCTACTGGGGAATCAAACCTAGGTTGTTAGGTTTCCTAAGCAAGCGATTTAACATTTAAGCCATTTCTCCAGCCCAGTTCAAGAAATTTCACAATTTCCTTTTTGATTTCTTCCATGTCTCATTAATTGCTTAATAGCATGTGTTCAATCTCCAGAAACTGGTGCAATTTCTGTTGTGTCTTTTATGGTTAATTTCTAGATTTAAATTATTATGGTCCAAGATGATTCAGGAAGCTATATCAATTTTCCAGAATTTACAGAGGCATGCTTTTTGCCCTAATACATTACCTATTTGGGATAAGGTTCTGTGGAATGGTATGAAGAATGTGTGTTCTGTGGAATTGGCATAGAATTTTCAGTAGTTGTCTGTTAGGTCTAACTGATACATAATACTGTAAGGATCTATTATTTCCCTTCTGACTTTCTGTTTGGAAATGTGTCCAGTGATGACAATGGAGTATTTAAGTTCCATACTATGGTTGCACTGGGAATTGTTTCTGATGTTTTGTCAAGTAGAATTTTTCTTTATGAATTGTGGTGTACCTGCATTTGGTGCATGTAGCTTTAAGATTGTGCTGCCCTTTAGGATTATTGGATCATTTCCTCAAAGAATAAAAAAAAAAATGACCTACTTTGTTCTTTTTAATTACTTTGGCTTGGAGTATATTTTGAGAGATATTAATATAGTCACACCAACTTGTTTCTTATCCCTCCCATTTGCTTGGAAAAAAATATTTGCCATCATTTCTCCCTGAGGAAGTGTCTATCTTTAATGGTGAGGTGGGTTTCTTGAAGGCAGCAGATTGGAGGGCCCATTTTCCTGATCCACCCCCTTAAATTGTCATCCTCTGGGTGTGTTGTCTGTTAATAGCTAATATTATGACTGTGAGGTTTGATATAATACCTGTCTTCCTGGAGAGTTTGTGGTGTTTGGTTCTTTGAACATTTTCAGGCCACATCTAGTATTGGTTATTATGTGCCTCCATTTGTAGGCTTTTGAGGTTGGATGTTCAACACTTCTTTATTGATTATTTCCTGAAGTATCTATTTTATAGTTGGACTTTGTGATCCTACAATCATAGAGCTGGATATTTTTCATGGAAAATTTTCCTGTCTCCATCTAATATGAGGGATACCTTTGCTTGGTACTGTAGTTGGCATTAGAAGCCATTGGCTTTTAAACTTTGAATGTTCCATTCCAGGCCCTCTGGCTTTCAGGGTTTCCACTGAGGACTCTGAAATAATTCGAATGGCATTGCCTTTGTATGTGGTGAGTTGTTTCTTTCATTCTGCATTTAACACACCCTCTCTCACTCTCTCTTTTTTTTTTTTTTTTAATTGTTAGGTGTTTTAACTATGATGTGCCTTGAAGAGTTTCTTCTTTGGTCCTGTCTGTTTGGTGTTCTGTGAGCTTCTTGTATTTGGATAGGCCTCCCTTTTGACACATTGGAAAAGTTTCCTTCAACAATTTTGTTGAATATGTTCTCTATGCCTATGGCCTGGTATATCTATGATCCAGATAGTTGGTTGTTTTAGGGTACCCACAGTTCCCTCATATTCTATTCGCATGAATTTTTGAACTTATCAAAGTTTTTTAACCCATGAACAATTTCTGCTGTCTTATCTTCCAAATCAGAGGTTCTGTACTTCACACGATTAATTCTGTCAACGAGGGCTTATAGGGCATCCTTTAGAAGCATTACTTGACTTTTGTTTTTTGTTGTGTTTTTCTGAATAGAGTCCATCTCTTTTTTGAGGTCCAATTTCAGGTAGAAGTTTGATTTTCATGATTCTTCCTATAGTTCATTCCTGTATCTGATCATATCTTAATTAGGTTTAACTGGCTGGTTGTTGAGATCTTGTATTTGTTGACCCACCTTCAATTTTTTATCTGTCTTTATTCAGGTTTCTCTGGTTTTCCTGAGTTAAATCTAGTGACAAAGGCTGTATGCATTTCATTCATGTGATTGTTAGTTTTTTGATGATTTTCTTCCAACTAGTGGTTCACTTGGTCAGGATCATATAACTTATTGTGCTTTCATTTTGGAATTCAATTGTTGTTTCTGTATGTTTTCTTTGGAGGTTTCCATTATGCAACTAGGTATCCTTTGTGGATATTTTTCAGTTTTTTTGACTTTCATTATATTTTTTGTGTTAGAGTTTACCAATGTCAGGATAAAGTCTTATTTTATTAAGCAGTACACAAGCATTTGTCTTTGTAGTATCTTCCATGAGTGTTCTACTTTAGGTTTGAACCAGAATGGGATGGGGTTATAACCATAGGTGCCCAAGTTGTGAGGGTTGCAAGTGCACCACCAGCTCTGGGTTGGTGGCTGATACAAGAGCTGATTTGGAGGTCTAGACTCTCTTAAGCCTGGCTTCACAGCTGTGGGGCTCAAGAGAAGTAGCACATTCCCCTACTCACCCACTGTACCCCAGGTGAGCAGGTTGTGGAGGGGCTGGGATTTCCCTCTGGGTTTTTCAGATACACCTTTGCTCCCTGTCTGGGGCAGGGTAAAGGTGCCATGGAAGCAGCATAGGTGCCTGTCAGGAGAGGTGGGAGTTGGTGGGCCTGGGGAATGATGGAGCAGGGATCTGTAGACCAAAACTGATCCACAGAGTTGGCAGGAATAAGGGTGATATGTGTTTGTGTGTGTGTGTGTGTGTGTGTGTGTATCATATGTGTATGTATCACATTTTCTACATATACATACTCACACATATATCATAAAGCACTATTCAACTATGAAAAAGAAAAACAACTTGGCTGGAGAGATGCCTTAGCAGATAAGGCACTTGCCTGAGAAGCCTGAGGAATCAAATCAACAAAATGAAGTGGGGTCTTTTCCTTTAAGATGACTACAGTGCTTTTCATATTGATGTAAGCTACTCAATATAAGCGATAATGAGTCACCTAAACAAATCTCTCAACCAAATAAATAAATACAATATTTTTAAAAAGAATAAAGTCATGTCACATGAGGGAAAATAGGTGGAAGAACATCTCATCATATTAGGTAATAAAAAAAGGATGTTCGCTCTGGGCCCATAACCCCACAAGGACACAAGTGGCTTGAGTAATCCCTGTTCCTTTCACTTGGGCACCGCCCACGTTTATGTTTGACTGGATCGATCTGCTCCTCTGTGTGACTTGCACGGGGGGCACTTTGAGAAATACTTTCTTTTAAATAATGGAATAGCTAGACATTCACAGACAGGACTTGTCTACATTTGGACTGGGCTCTGGTTTCCACAGGAAGTTGTTTGTCCTTTCTTTCATGAAGCTAAATATATTTCAATACTTGCTGAATTCAAAGGCAAGTGCTGTTTCAACAGAATAGTATCTTAGGTATCTATGTGCTGGTAGGTAGGGCTACACACAAATAAATTAGTGAATAATAAATTTCTGGAATGTTTGTTCTCTAAAACGATACTATGGTCATTAAAATATAGAATTTCATAGACATTAAGTACAGAAGCATGAAAGTTACTACTTGGTATAATGCCAGAGACATTGTAAGGGATAAATTTCTATTTCTAATGCATGAAATAGATGAGGTGATCTAGAGGTGATTTCAGATATGCAAGAGGACTGGCACACGTGATATGAACATGCGATATGATATAGCACTTGATATGAGAAACAGAGGCTAGCCGGGCGTGGTGGCACACGCCTTTAATCCCAGCACTCAGGAGGCAGAGGTAGGAGGATTGCCATGAGTTCAAGGCTACCCTGAGATTACAGAGTAAATAAAGAGATATCATAATATTTTATTAAAATATATTCAAGGTGCACATAGGTAGAAGTCATGTTTCTCATAAAATACTTATATGAAGATGGGTAGTATTTTCGATTTAATATACAAAATTGCAGTGAATGTATTTAATGGTATGAGTCTTTTGAAGAAGATACCTGAATTCAGTTAGTAGAAACATGATGGACCCTTGGTCCATGATATTTTGAAGAACAGTTTATTAACCTAGTAAATATTAAATTAATTAAAAATTCATGGGCCAGAGAGATAGCTTAGTGGTTAAAGCATTTGCCTGCAAAGCCAAAGGATCCCAGTTCAATTCTCCAGGACCCATATAAGCCAAATGCACAAAGGAACACATGCACCTGGAGATCATTTGCAGTGGCTGGGGGCCCTGGGGTGAACTCTCTCTCAAATAAATAAGTAAAATATTTAAAAACAATTCACAAGAATTGGGCTGAAGAGTTGGCTTAGTGGTTAAGACATTTGCCTGCAAAGCCAAAGGATACCAATTTGACTCTAGGACTCACGTAAGCCAGATGCACAAGGGGGTGCATGCATCTGGAGTTCATTTGCAGTGGCTGGAGGCCCTGGCACACCCATTCTCTCTGTCTCTCTCTCTTCCCGCCTCTTTCTTTCTCTCAAATAAATAAATGAAATAAAACAGAAATTCACAAGAATGAAACTGGGAGATACCAAGATGGCTCAGTGGAAAAGCCTTTTGCTTGCAAACCCTGATGGTCCAGGTGTGATTTCCCCAGGATGCACATAAAGCAAAAGGCACAAAATGACTCATGTTTCTGGAGACCTTTAACCGTGACAGAAGGCCCTGGTGAACCCATTCTTTCCCTCTCTCTGCCTCTCTATCTCTCCCCCCACTTCCTTGCTCCCTCTCTTTATCTCTGTCTCAATAAAAAAATATGTTTAAGATATATGAAACTATCTTTGAGAGCAAAAATTTCAGAAATAAGGAAGAAAACATACAAGAAAAATATAAAGCTTAAGCATTATTTTATGAGCTGCATTTTAAATTAAATAGATAATATGCTGGGACACTTGCAGCTATAAAAGAATACTTAAGAGTTCAGAATTAAATGACAATCCAAATGTGTGCTGTTTACAGATCATGATTTTTAGATGTATATGTAAAAAGGAAGTACGATAATATCTGATTTCCTTCTCACCATAATGTGAGTGGAAAGATCAGTTTGGTCATGTAAGAAAATCATCCTTGTTTCATGAATCCATTTAGTAAGGACCAATTCAGCTTAGAAATTTCAAAGTAGCTGGAGTCTAGCCAGTCTGCAAGCCCTGTGGGTGATTTGCTTCTTCCTGCCCCATGAGAACACATTCTCAGGCAGACATTCTGGTGACTGCCAGGGGCGGAGATTTGCCCTCTCTGCTATCCTTGTCCTAAAAAAGAAGGTTTGGGGGCAAAATTTCCATCTGAGATTAAATTAGGAGCTCAAGTGTAGAACATTAAAAAGGTTAGTGCAGAACCATTCAGTAGCAGAAAGGCTATCTATCTGTCTCTCTCATTAGGAAGGCTAGCTATTCACACCATTTGTAAGATTCAAAAGCTAAAGGAAGTACAGTCATGATAAAAAAAAAAAATACAAGTATAGTAGTAATATAAAACAGGCAAAACCATGGAACATTCAGTTGTGGTTAAGAATATAAGAAGGTACAGGGCCTAGCAACTCCCTTTCACAAAATGAACTGGCTGAAAGCTGCGGCTTGGGAATATGTGCACTTGTTAATTAAATCCACTCTCCTAAGGGGAAATCTTCCTGGTATTTGTATTTTCATTCATGGCTAAATGATCCCAAGCACAGTCATTGACTGAACTGAGTCACAGGCTCAGGTCTTGCCCAAAGTGACACATCATTTAATAGGGGAAGGAAAATGTTAGAATAATACAAGGCTGTCCTCAGCTGAAGTTGAGTCAGACCATCAGAAGGAAAGCTGGGAACGCTTCTACTCACAGTGTGATACAGTCCTCTATCACAACCACAAAGGAAAGAAAATTTATCCTACTCACCTTGTTTCTACAGGAAGAAAATGCCATTAGAAAAGTCCTTAATAGAGTATATCACTTACATTCCAATGTACTATTGATGTATACATCACCAATTACAATGAGGAAAGGATCCTCTAAATTCATCATTAAAATGTTTTCAATAACTTCTGATCTCTACCTTGTTTTGTTATACATTATATTATAGAAAACATCCAATAATATATTCTTTGTAATACTAGAGTAACTGAAAATTTAGTTCATAAAAAGTTATTTTAATTTGATGAATATTTGATGTGTAAAACTGACACTATAGTAGGTGTTTATAAGTTTTTATTCAAAAATTTCCTCTAAATATAATGTAAATAAAAATGTATTTAAATCAGTTTGTATTCTTATATACTCTCACAAGTTATATGACTTTAACCAACAATCTCAAAAGGACTGTAAGAATTTTATGAAACAAGTACTGTAATAATTTTTCAGCACGCTCCTTTGTATACTTTTTAGCATTTTCCTTTTGAAATAGAAAGCTTCTCTACGAATTCAATTTTCACATTCATTAAACTAAGCAAAAAAAGGAAGGCTCCCACTGTGTTTTCCAAATTACGTGAATGATCTCTGAGATATAAACGTGGCAGAGTGGGATGAGCTACCACCCATGCTTATAGAAACCCCTGCATTCAACCCCATGCACAGACAGACCAACAAAATAAAATGAAAAACTTCATTTAAATACTTATTAGGGGAGATGAGGAGATGACTTAGTGGGTAAGCGTGCTTGATGTACACAAGTGACGACTTCAGTTCCTTCCTAAGCACCCACATAACTGCTCCTGCCCTAACTACACAGCTGTGTCCAGTGCTGAGGGAGGGGAAGCAAGGAGAGGGCGCGAGGCGTGCTGTGCAGCCAGCCTGCGCAAAGCGGCGAGTCCAGTTTAAGTGAAGAGACTCATCTCACGGGAATAAAGCGTCACGCAGAAGAGCAATGGAGGACACCCAGTGTTCCCCTCCAGCCTCTGCACTTGCATACACAGGGCAGACGCATCTGCTCACATATCTGCAATTACTGCATGAGCACTGCTACACAAAGTACACACACACACACACACACACACACACACACACACTCAACCTGTATTGATTTGGTTACTCTAAAATTCAAAAAGTCAATGTGATATGTTGTTCTTCTAAATTTAATATTGTATTAATGATGGATCATGTTTGTAGACATTTGCAAAAAAAATCTTTCTTTAAATTCCGATAATTATTATTATTATCACTTCACTTATTTCATTGAAGACCATGAAAGTGAATTCACGCCCACTCAATTTTAATATTGATATTAGGGTGTGTGAAGCTATGTGTAAACTTGAAATGTTTAATATTTTTTTAATATTTTATTTATTTATTTGAGAAACAGAGAGAAAGAAAAAGAGTCAGATAGAGAGAGACAATGGGCATGTCAGCACCTCCAGCCACTACAAACAAACTCCAAACACATGTGTGACCTTGTCTGGCTTTACATGTGTACTGGGGAATCGAACCTAAGTCCTTTGGCTTCATAGACAAGTGCCTTAACCGCTAAGCGATCTCTCCAGCCCAATAAGTTTTTTTAAATATTAGAACAATCATGGTTAAAATACTACTTTTCTGTAAGACACATGATGTTATATCATTTTAAGGTACTTACTATGTATGTGGGGGGGGCATGTGCTACCATTTAACCCATGTCCAAAATTAATAAAATTTATACCAATTTATATATATGCTGCTAATTGTTATTCTTTCCATGACTGAACAGACAAGCCATATCTTAAATTGTATTTTGGAAAACAGTAAAACTTTTCATTTCCATTTTCTTGGTTTTATAAAACAGTGTTTGCAAAGACCAATATTTTGTTGTTTGAATTTTTTATTTAAGTTGCTGTCCATTTTCAACAAAGCAAACCTCAAATGAGCTCATTCATTAATAATAATTTATGGACAATAGACACTATTATATATTTCATGAAGAATGCTGTTTAGTTCACTTACAATGCATCTAGCTAGTAGTCTTGTTTATTTTAAATAAATAAATCTCTATCTCAATTTTAAACAATACTTCAAGTGAAGAAAAGAGGTCAATGTAGCTAAAAAGAAAAGAATGAACCTGAGAGGGATGAAAAACAGTCAAAGATCACTTGTTAGACTGCGATATGTTCTTCTCCCCAGACAACTGTATATTCAAATATTTGTGGCTCTGGGCTTTGTGAAAGATGTTATTTTACCTTTATTTTCAATCAGGAATAGAGTGCCTGTTTGCCAAGTTTAAAAAAAAAAACTGGAAAATTAGGGTGTCAAATTCTGCCAGGTATTAATAAGTTTCCCTGTCTTTTTGGTTACAAAAAGCAAGAAGAAAAAAAACATATGCTAACCTCACGTATTTCTCGTGTTTCTGCCTTGGGCATTGATGAGCATTCACTTCCTTTCTGCCATGAATAGCAATAACCCCACCAAAGACTCTCAGCTGAACGGAGGTGAGGGAGAGGGCATCTAAGGGCACAGCCACTTTATTTTTAAAAGCAATAAATACTAAAAATTAAAAGCACATGTGCACGTGCGCGCACACACACACACACACACACACGGTCTCAGTCAGTCTCTGCACTAGTGGGAGAACACAGTGTCTCAGGTT